>NW_027361738.1:83180000-83235000 GCF_039654945.1 Dendrobates tinctorius | reverse complement strand
TTATCCAGGTACTTAGATGCATGTTGTTTAATAATTTGTTCAAATATCTTTCTTGGTATAGAAGTAAGGCTCACTGGCCTGTAATTTCCTGGCTCCATCTTCTTTCCTTTTTTGAAGATAGAGACAACATTTGCCCTTCTCCAATCTTCTGGGACTTCTGTTCTCCTGAATTTTTCAAAGATTCTGGCTAGCGGTTCTTCAATTTCTTCTGCTAATTCTTTCAGTACCCTAAGACACAGACAGATAATAGCTCCTGTGCAAGAACAGTATATAGGCCTTTTGTAGTCCAATAATTCTGTCTATGACAGAAACTGCTTGCCCCTTTGGAGGTAAAAGTGACCCCCTTAACTTTTGAGCCCCTATGCAGCTGCACAGGTTGAACCAATGATATGTCTGCCCCTGCCACCCATTGCAGGTATTACATAAACATTTTGTGTACACATCTCCTAGTCAGACCTATGTATGTCTATGTTACAAGACAGGATAAAAACATAACCTGTAGTCCAATTATTAATGGAGTTGTCCACTACAAGGACAACCCCTTCTTGATCCAAATATTTGGCCCCCCATAAAATAATAAAGCCTTTACTCACATTCTATGCCGGTACCATTCCCACAGCAGCTCAGGGTCTGTTTTTTTTTGTGTTCTAAGCTTTCACTGAAAATAAGTTATGCTGTATGTTGAATTCTTCAGTGGCAATCTGCATTCGACCTCTCCGCAGCCCCAACACAGGTAAAGGAAGCAGTAAAGGGTCCGACACTGGTCAAATGTTTAAAGTGCCAACAAGACATGGCATTGCTAATGCAAAATGTCTCCCCCCTAAAGCCACTGATAAACCCACCTAATATAATGCATCAACTTGAAGTTCCAGAAGATCAGAATGTTCTGTCCATGATGCCATCCGTGTAGTATATCAGTAACACTTTATTACAGTATTAAGAGTATACATGGAGGAGACACAAAAATGTTAATGTTTTTGCACCCGGCTTATGAATTTGCTAATGTCTTCCTTTCAATATAGTGTGTCCCCAGAGATAAGATATTCTTGAGTTATGGATGAGAAATGTATTCATCATGGTCTGATATTATCAGCAGAGTTTTTTCCAGTCTTTATTCAAGTGAGCTAAACACCATGTAATCAGCATAACCTCCGCCACCTTAGAAGCCTCCTGGGAAATCTTCTGTAAGGGGTGGCTTCTTCACTGTCTTCCATTATTGGCAAGGACTATGTTTTTATTACAATTATTGACCCAATTAAGAAAAACAAAAGTAAAGGATGCTTAGGCAGTGTTCACATGTAGTGTTTTTGCTGCGTTTTTTTCTGCAGGCAAAATGTACTCTCTTGGAAGTAAAGAAGCTGCTTACAAAAAAACAGGTTTTGCTGCGTTTTTTTGCGGTGTTTTTCAGGATCCCAAAGTTCAGCTTTGCTTCCAGCACAGAAGCACAAACACAGGTCAGCAATGCAAGACATATGTGAAACCATAAAACCATTTTAGGGAGAAAAAAAGGGCAATTTGATCAAATTATTTAGTGGGAAAAAAAATTTCATGTCTGAAAAATAGTGACTATTCTGAACAAAAAAGTTCACAAGAGTTCATAAAAAAAATACATAATTAGAAATGCAACAGTGGGGGGAGGTGAATTGGTTGGGAATAGTTTACCTAAGGCATTGGGTTTGTAGGACACTGTTTACTTTTGTCGGCCCTTGAGTTGATCAGGTATTGTTCAATTTCACACCTTGGTCGGCCAGTGTTTAATTTACATCACTAATTTAATGAAACTGTACTAATCCTACCTGCTCTTCTCAGGTGAGGAGTGCAAGACAATATGGTTTAAACTTGGTAAAATCACAAAAAGAAATAGGTTTCACATACTGCCTGCCGTACCTGCTGTTTTTCAAAAATCAGTAAAACCTGATACCTGCATTTGTTACTGCATTTTTACATTTTGCTCATTGCTTTCCATGGGTGAAAAAAAACACTGAAACAAGTGACATGTTGCAGTTTCCAAAAACCAAGCACTTTTCCAATTCAGTCAGGAAAAAGAAACAAAGTGGGAGCATGAGATTTCTGAAATCTCATAGCTTTTGCTGGTACTGTAAAACAGCTTAAAACGTAATGTGTGAACATAGCCTTATATAGTTTTTCTTATAGATTGGTTGCTGAATGTAGTAGTTAACAGAAATCTTGTCTTAGTGTTACGTAGAGGCATTAACACTTAGTGGTTGCAAATTCAAGGAGAGGCACAATATACTTTATGGTTCCAGAATATATTTGTTGGCCCTAAACACTTAAGCATTGATAGCTTTACTGTAACTTTGTGGTTCTTTCACCAAGTCAGGAGGGCAATACTCCACTGGTTCAATGAGATTTGGGTTGTACCCAAACTGACTTCCAGCTTTCACCCATGCTTCATTGTTGCTGCAAGTCTTTGAAAAGCAAATGCAAAAAATAGCCAAGAAGGATAAAAAGACAAAGCAAAAATTGGATAGTACATAGCAAAAGAATCAAAACCTGTGCTGCTAATAAGAGAGTAAAGGGGAAAGAGAGCCCCACATATTAATTACACAGTTGATGGGAGGACGTAACAGTTGGGGTCTTTCTATCCCCTTATTTCCCTTGACGCGTTTTTTGTTTCTTCTCCTGTATACTTTGCACATTTTGCTTTTGTCCTTTTGGAATATTTTGTGCTATTGTTTCAACATTGACAGTGTATTGCCATCTTTCATGATTGTCTTAGTTCATTATTGTCATAAAGACACTAGGGGCCCTCTATCAGCTATTTTTGTGAGGGCGCTGGAAATTTGGGGGTTTGCATATAAACCATTGTATCAAGCCCCTTTGCACAGTTGCAGGACTTTTGTTCTTTTTTACAAGTTTTTACCCCCGTCACAACCTCTTCATGCTTGTATCTAGTCATAGCCCTGCCTTTAATGCAGGCTCGCACACTGAGCCTGCATATTTTTTTGGACATGATGACTGATTTAATCATCTACCATCCTCCCGTGGCTAATAACCTGTTAAATCCTACTGTCAATCTCTGACAGCGGCATTTAACAGGTGCCTTAATAGAAAAGAGCTTGTAAGCCCTGCACATGTTTTGCTGTCTAGCAGCAGTGGTCGGTCTCCAAGTCAACAAACTGTAAAGAAAAAAAAAAGTGTTAATACCACAAGAACAGCTGAATATTTTAACAAGCAGTAAATTGAAAAATGTGTCGTATTTACAAGCTCTATCCGACAATATCCATCTCTGGGTATAAACCTTTTAATTCAGAGGAGAGAACATACGACACTGAGGTCCACGTGAGAAGCCTCGTCTGAGGTTATTGGAGTTTCCATTGTAATGGAAGGAAATGTCTGTGATTCTGTAAATAAGAACGCAGAGAAGTAATAAAGGTTCCGGATTAGGCTCCAGGGGTATAATTATGATATAAGAAAGCTTTTGTCTCCTTGTGGGACTGTGATGTAGAACTCTTCATATGTCTATTAGTTCTGCTCACATAACAGTAATTCTCAGGGCGTTCGCTGTAATTTTAGGACACTGAAAAATAGTTAAACAAAGAAGCTTTGATGTCAAATGTTTGTCTTCTTTCTTGGAACATTCACATCCTAACCCCGTCTCCTCCAAAGTCCCCACCTAATTACATGGCAGAAAACAAATGAAAGCAAATGAGGCTTGGGGAATCAATTGATTTAATTTTTTGTTTCAGCAAGTGTAAGATAAAGACGGTACATCTGGATTTATACAAAATGATATTTGGAGAATAAGTGTCCAGGATATTTTATTATTTTATCTATCTATTATCTATGTATTATCTATCTATTATCTATTTATTATCTATAATATATTATCTTTCTATCTAGTATCTATCCATTATCTATCTATTTTCCATTATCTAGTATCTATTTATCATCTATCATCTCTCTATGTATCATCTATCTATCATCTATCTATCTATCATCTCTCTACCTCTCTATCTATCTATCTATCCTTCTATCTATCTAGTATCTATTTATCATCTATCTATCTATTATCTATCTATCATCTATCTATCTATCCTTCTATATCTATCTATCTATCTATCTAGTATCTATGTATCATCTACCTATCTATCTATCTATCTATCTATCTAGTATCTATGTATAATCTATCTATTATCTATCTATCATCTATCTATCCTTCTATCTATCTATCTAGTATCTATTTATCATCTATCTATTATCTATCTATCCTATCTATCTATCTATCTATCTATCTAGTATCTATGTATCATCTATCTATCTATCTATCTATCTATTATCTATCTATCTATCCTTCTATCTATTATCTATCTATCTAGTATCTATTTATCATCTATCTATCTATTATCTATCATCTATCTATCTATATGTCATCTATTATCTATCTACTTATTTATCTCTTATCTTTTCCTGTAAATCTATGAGTATTACACACACAGAGAAAACACATGCAATTGTGTATGTGTTTAATAAACCATAGGCTTTTAGTAGAACCATTTAAAATCGTACCATACTCTCGGATGTTGACCTTTTCAGGGAACATAATACCTATATTGGATTTCCTGCGTACAGCTATGGATAATAAAAATGCATGTTTTTTTTAAATACCATCTTATGTTACATATAAATAGTGATATAATATAGTGGAGTGTTACAATGGTTCCATCTATGTGTAAACAAAAATATACCGTGTTATTTATTTGCATAGATAGATACAGTAGATAGATGGATTGATAATAGATATATAGATTTATAGAAACAGTTGAAACCAGAAGTTTACATCACTATATTGAAAAGATACATCTGCAGGGTTTTCTCAATATCTGACATGAAATCAAAATAAACCTTTCCCATTTTAGGTCAATTATTATTACATAATTATTCATATTTGCCAAATGCCAGAATAATAAGAGAGAGAATGTTTTAAGGTATTTTTATTACTTAAGGCACTTTGTTACCATTTTGGCAGCATGTTTCAGGTCATTGTCCATTTGGAAGATCCATTTCCGCCCAAGCTTTAACTTCCTGGCTGATGTCTTGAGATGTTGCTTCAGTATTGCCACATAATCTTCTTTTCTTATGATGCCATCTATTTTATGAAGTGCACCAGTCCCTCCTGTAGCAAAACAACCCCACAACATGGTGCTGCCACCACCGTGTTTCACAGTTGGGATGATGTTCTTAGGCTTCCAAACTTCTCCCTTTTTTGTCCAAACGTAACGATGGTCATTATGCACAAAAAGTTCAATTTTAGTTTCATCAGACCACAGGAAATGTCTCCATAAATTAAGGTCTTTTCTCTTGTATTCATTTGCAAATATTAATCTGGCTTTTTTATGTTTCTTTTGGAGTAATGGCTTCATCCTAGTAGAGTGGCCTTTCAGCCCATGTTGATACAGTGAAATGTAAGGTCTTTTGCTTTTGTCCTTGGGTTGATATGCACATGTCGGACCAGAGCACGTTCATCTCTGGGACACAGAACCCATCTCCTTCCTGAGCGGTATGATGATTGTATATTCCATGTTGTTTGTTCTTGCGTATAATTGTTTGTACAGATGAACGAGGCACCTTCAGGTACTGTATCTTGAAATTGTACCCAAGGATGAGCCAGACTTGTGCAAGTCCACAATTCTCTTCCTGACATCTTGGCTGATTTCTTGAGACTTTCCTATGATGCTAGACAAAGAAGCAGTGTGTTTCAGGTGTGCATTAAAATACATCCACAAGTGTGTCTCTAATTAACTCAGATGTTGCCAAAAAAACAAAGCTTCCAAACACATGACATCATCATGTGGGCAGTCCAGAATTGTCTAAAGGCATAGTAATCTTAGTGTATAGAAGCTTTTGACCTTGCAGTAAGTAATAAAAATGCCTTAAAACATTCTCTCTCTCTCTCTCTCTCATTATTCCGGCATTTGGCAAATATTAATAATTATGGTAATCCTAATTTACCTAAAACGGGAAAGGTTTATTCTGATTTCAGGTCAGATATTGAGAAAAGCATGCAGATGTGTCTCTTTATATAGTGGATGGAAACTTCTGGTTTCAACTGTAGACAGATAGATTTTAGATAGATGATAATAGATAGATAGATAGATAGAATTAAATTCAATTGCTGTGTCTTCTGGGTGTTAGACCCATCTGTAAGTCATTAATGAACTGTATCTAATAGGCTGACATATTAAGCCTTGAGCTACTTCTTTGAAACATCAAATTGACCATTAATGCATAGTCTCCATTTCCTTTATATTATTTTTTTTCTCCAGATATAAAACTGCAGTGTTTTCTTTCTGTATAACAATAGCAATTTAATAACTCAAGAATGCCTCTGTCGGCTGTGTTCTATTGTGTTGCTGTCACGGTTCCTAATTTCCTCAAGGTCTGTTCTGCTGAAATAATATAACAAAAAGTCCTATTTCACAGTTTGTCTTTACTCCTTGTGACCTTCCTTTTCCAGCTCCAGCGTCGCACTATCCATCCTCTTCCCCAAGTGGCCAGCTATTTCTGCTCCTAAGTGCTTCAGGTGACAAAGGTAACCACATGCACACTTCTGAGGTCATGATTTCAGGCCATAACAGTCAGTTCAGGCATCAGTATTCCACCTGAGTATTCAGGCAATTGGTGAACTGGGTCAGCTCTGTGTTGCCTATATGACATACTCAGCTTTGCTCTATCAATGGGTTCTGCGTAGTTGTCAATGTAGTATTCTGTGGTGTCTTCTGACAAACCGAGGTCTGCTACATTGTTGGGCACTGCACACCACTCCACTCTGATGCGCTATGGTACCTCTTGTCAAACCCAGGTTTGCTACATCACTGGGCTCCTAATGCTACATCGGGCTTTACCACATCACTATAGTGAGTTTCCTTACTCTATTCTGCTTCATCACAAGTGAGTTTGCTGATATACCCAGATTTGCTGGGCTCTGCTACATTTATACTTGAGTTTCCTAACATACCCAGCTCTGCTATACTGCTGGACTCTGCTACATTTATACTTGAGTTTCCTATCATACCAGCTCTGCTATACTGCTGGACTCTGCTACATTTATACTTGAGTTTCCTAACATACTCAGCTCTGCTATGCTGCTGGGCTCTGCTACATTTATACTTGAGTTTCCTAACATACTCAGCTCTGCTATGCTGCTGGGCTCTGCTACATTTATACTTGAGTTTCCTAACATACCCAGCTCTGCTATACTGCCGGACACTGCTACATTTATACTTGAGTTTCTTAACATACTCAGCTCTGCTATGCTGCTGGGCTCTGCTACATTTATACTTGAGTTACCTAACATACCCAGCTTTGCTATGCTGCTGGACTCTGCTACATTTATACTTGAGTTTCCTAACATACTCAGCTCTGCTATGCTACTGGGCTCTGCTACATTTCTGAAACCTAATTAAGATATATTGCCTTTTTGCCTCAACTTTGCGCCATCTCTGAGTCTCCTTACCTAATCAGCTCTTCTACATCGACGAGACTACTTTACCGTTCCACTGTCTCCCCACCTTTCAAAAAGTTGGTAAAGCTGACAAAACTAGAGCAAAAATTCAACATTTTTGCAAAACTATGAAAATTTGGGAATTTTTGTTGAAAACTATTTGATGAATCAAATCCAAAATGTGCCAAAAGTCTGACACAAAACATATGTTTACCCCAATATGGTTATTCATTTTTTCATTTGATATCAAGATTTGATGAATGTCTGACAATTGTCGCCGTATTTGTAGTCAACACCATCATGGTTGTAACCCAACTTTCCCAGAATCAGATTGTATCACAAAGTGACTGCGCAGAATTCTTAAAATGATAGAAAAAGACGACCGAACTGTTGTTTATTTGGCTTTTAGGAAAAAAAAACCATTGGAATTTAATACATAAATGATTTCCAATCCAAGGCGCTCCAAGTTAACGGTAAGATAAACTTGGCTGCCGGCCCGTTACATATGTGTGCAATGTAAAATTGAAAACAGAAAATAAAAATAGAAATAGTAAGAAAAAATGTTACTGGTAAAATGTTCTGAAAACTAAGCAGCAAAAGGGAAAAATGACAATAAAATACAGTTTCCAGCCCAGATTGCCCAACTAGCAGGGGTAAACGCAGAGCAACACACGCCCATCTGGCCACAAATAGAAAATGCCCATATAGCACCCTACTCCTTGGAAAGCTTCATTTGGGCTACAGGACCCCTACCGAAAGTCCTGGCGCTGCACTCGCCATACACTTTTCATTTCCTACGTATCTGGACAGCAAATAGATTTCAATATGCATTACAGTCTCCTCCTTGCCCACTTTTGAATTTATTTAATAATCCCCTGTTTCCTCCGGGGGTTATGTCCCGGAACCTTTCAGATAATGTCAAAACAAGAGTCCATCACTAAATATCAAGCACCGAGGTCTGAAGCTTTCAGACTGGAACAAATTTTTCATTTTTTGCAAAATATAACAGTTAGGCTAGTTTGACACTAGCGTATTTTCCACGCAGCGCTCGGCGCCGCTAAGCCCCGCCCCCTGCCGGTTCCCTGCCCGCCCCATCCGGTCATCGCCACCTACTATCACACACGGCTGCATGCGATCTGCGCACCCTATCTTTAGCATAGGGTGCGCAGACCGTGCGCTAGTAGGATTTTAGCGTGCGCTGCGCACTTTTGAAGGTGCGCCGAGCACGCCAAAATGCAACATGGTGCGTTCGGCGCACACCGGCGCACCTTCAAAAGTGTGCAGCGCACGCTAAAATCCTACTAGCGTACGGTCTGCGCACCCTATGCTAAAGATAGGGTGCGCAGATCGCATGCAGCCGTGTGCGATAGTAGGCGGCGATGACAGGATGGGGCGGGCAGGGAGCCGGCAGGGGGCGGGGCTTAGCGGCGCCGAGCGCTGCGTGGAAAATACGCTAGTGTGAAACTAGCCTTAGCTCCACAAATACAAAGCCTACAACTTTTGAATTAAAATGTCTATACGATCCATTGGAAAATGGTCTTATATCCCTACTTTATTTTGTTTTTGACCAACCTAGGGAATTGCTTGAAGCTGAGGGCTACGGAGCAGTGGGAAAGAGATCTACAAACCTCCCTTACACCACAAAGGTGGCATAGATGCCACGAAAATATAATGAAAGGCAGCAATCAAATTTCACTCACTGAAACATCCCTTAAATTGTTCCATAGAACTCACTATGTTCCTGGCTTCTTACACAATGTCTATCACATCATCCCCGGCAATTGTTTTAGGGGGTGCACTGATAGTGGGGAGACACGCCACATATGGCGGACCTGCCCTATAGTGAAATCTCTCTGGAAAGATGTAGTAAAATTAATCAAGACAGTTCTAAACAGGAAAGTGTTTCTGCCGCCGTCGGTATTACTTCTGGGGGACAGACCAACCAATACAAAAAACAAATCTTGGCGTCTAATTGAATTTATTACTCCTGCAACCAGAAACCACATTGCTAGCAAATGGAAAACTAATACAGTATCAATAATGCAGGTGAAGAGGAGAGTCAATGTGATTATCTAATATATAAAGCTCAATGTGGGTGTGTATGTATGTATGTATGAATATGTATGTCCGGGAATGGCTTCTGCACCGTCGCAGCTACAGCCAAAAAATTTGGCACAGTCACACGTCTGGACCCCGAGAGCGTCCTAGGCTATGTTGTGAGGCGAAATTTTAACCCCGCGCGTTCCAATTCACCAAACAATTTTGCCCCTATCTATATAATGGGAAAAAAGTGTGTGTGTGTATCAAGCCCCGCCCTTCGTTATGATGTCACAATGGTTGCCATGGTGGCGCTGATGTCATCATAGGTTGCAATGGTGACAGTTATGTCATAACGGTTGCCATGGTGATGATGTCATAATGGGTATATGGGCACAGGACTATGGGATGGAGGATGTGTGATGGGTATATGGGCACTGGACTATGGGATGGGGGATATGTATGACAGTTATATGGGCACAGGACTATGGGATGGAGGATATGTGTGATGGGTATATGGGCACAGGACTATGGGATGGGGGATATGTATGACGGTTATATGGGCACGGGACTATGGGATGGAGGATATGTGTGATGGGTATATGGGCACAGGACTATGGGATGGAGGATGTGTGATGGGTATATGGGCACAGGACTATGGGATGGAGGATATGTGTGATGGGTATATGGGCACAGGACTATGGGATGGGGGATATGTATGACAGTTATATGGGCACGGGACTATGGGATGGAGGATATGTGTGATGGGTATATGGGCACGGGACTATGGGATGGAGGATGTATGATGGGTATATGGGCACGGGACTATGGGATGGGGGATATGTATGATGGTTATATGGGCACGGGACTATGGGATGGAGGATATGTGTGATGGGTATATGGGCACGGGACTATGGGATGGAGGATGTATGATGGGTATATGGGCACGGGACTATGGGATGGAGGATATGTATGACAGTTATATGGGCATGGGACTATGGGATGGAGGATATGTGTGATGGGTATATGGGCACAGGACTATGGGATGGGGGATATGTATGACGGTTATATGGGCACGGGACTATGGGATGGAGGATGTGTGATGAGTATATGGGCACTGGACTATGGGATGGGGATATGTATGATGGGTATATGGGCACGGGACTATGGGATGGAGGATATGTGTGATGGGTATATGGGCATGGGACTATGAGATGAAGGATGTGTGGTGGGTATATGGGCACTCGACTATGGGATGGTGAATATGTATGATGGGTATATGGGCATGAGACTATGGGATGGAGGATGTATGATGGGTATATGGGCATGGGACTATGGGATGGAGGATGTGTGATGGGTATATGGGGACTCGACTATGGGATGGAGGATGTATGATGGGTATATGGGCACGGGCCTATGGGATGGAGAATATGTATGATGGGTATATGGGGACTCGACTATGGGATGGAGGATATGTATGATGGGTATATGGGCACGGGCCTATGGGATGGAGAATACAGTGGGGAAAAAAAGTATTTAGTCAGTCAGCAATAGTGCAAGTTCCACCACTTAAAAAGATGAGAGGCGTCTGTAATTTACATCATAGGTAGACCTCAACTATGGGAGACAAACTGAGAAAAAAAAATCCAGAAAATCACATTGTCTGTTTTTTTTTTCATTTTATTTGCATATTATGGTGGAAAATAAGTATTTGGTCAGAAACAAAATTTCATCTCAATACTTTGTGATATATCCTTTGTTGGCAATGACAGAGGTCAAACGTTTTCTGTAAGTCTTCACAAGGTTGCCACACACTGTTGTTGGTATGTTGGCCCATTCCTCCATGCAGATCTCCTCTAGAGCAGTGATGTTTTTGGCTTTTCGCTTGGCAACACGGACTTTCAACTCCCTCCAAAGGTTTTCTATAGGGTTGAGATCTGGAGACTGGCTAGGCCACTCCAGGACCTTGAAATGCTTCTTACGAAGCCACTCCTTCGTTGCCCTGGCGGTGTGCTTTGGATCATTGTCATGTTGAAAGACCCAGCCACGTTTCATCTTCAATGCCCTTGCTGATGGAAGGAGGTTTGCACTCAAAATCTCACGATACATGGCCCCATTCATTCTTTCATGTACCCGGATCAGTCGTCCTGGCCCCTTTGCAGAGAAACAGAACCAAAGCATGATGTTTCCACCGCCATGCTTTACAGTAGGTATGGTGTTTGATGGATGCAACTCAGTATTCTTTTTCCTCCAAACACGACAAGTTGTGTTTCTACCAAACAGTTCCAGTTTGGTTTCATCAGACCATAGGACATTCTCCCAAAACTCCTCTGGATCATCCAAATGCTCTCTAGCAAACTTCAGACGGGCCCGGACATGTACAGGCTTAAGCAGTGGGACACGTCTGGCACTGCAGGATCTGAGTCCATGGTGGCGTAGTGTGTTACTTATGGTAGGCCTTGTTACATTGGTCCCAGCTCTCTGCAGTTCATTCACTAGGTCCCCCCGCGTGGTTCTGGGATTTTTGCTCACCGTTCTTGTGATCATTCTGACCCCACGGGGTGGGATTTTGCGTGGAGCACCAGATCGAGGGAGATTATCAGTGGTCTTGTATGTCTTCCATTTTCTAATTATTGCTCCCACAGTTGATTTCTTCACTCCAAGCTGGTTGGCTATTGCAGATTCAGTCTTCCCAGCCTGGTGCAGGGCTACAATTTTGTTTCTGGTGAACTTTGACAGCTCTTTGGTCTTCACCATAGTGGAGTTTGGAGTCAGACTGTTTGAGGGTGTGCACAGGTGTCTTTTTATACTGATAACAAGTTTAAACAGGTGCCATTACTACAGGTAATGAGTGGAGGAAAGAGGAGACTCTTAAAGAAGAAGTTTACAGGTCTGTGAGAGCCAGAAATCTTGATTGCTTGTTTCTGACCAAATACTTATTTTCCACCATAATATGCAAATAAAATGAAAAAAAAAAAACAGACAATGTGATTTTCTGGATTTTTTTTTCTCAGTTTGTCTCCCATAGTTGAGGTCTACCTATGATGTAAATTACAGACGCCTCTCATCTATTTAAGTGGTGGAACTTGCACTATTGCTGACTGACTAAATACTTTTTTTCCCCACTGTATGTATGATGGGTATATGGGCACGGGACTATGGGATGGAGGATAATTATAATTTGCTATAACTAACCACAGTTAGTTACTAGGCCCGGGCAGCGCCGGGCTCTTCAGCTAGTGCTCTATGAAAAAACAGAAGCCATCAGATCTTACTCTTTCGATACCTTCCAAAGTATTTGGGATCCTTGGATCCGGACACATGACGGCGAGAACCTCTCCAGGATGATATCTATATCTATATAATGCATTGCTATAGGGGTTATTATCTACAACTAGTAACTTCAAATCACATAGGTTATTGTTTCATGTCTTCTTATCTCGCATTATTGACACTCATTATATCCTCCCTACCTTCCCTTCCTCCCTCCCATTAAAAACTTAATCTTACTATGTTAAAATTGTTGTTTTGCGAGTACGCAAAGCTAAGACTAAGAGGTCAAGGATACTGCATAGGTTTTCATGCTCTCGTATGCATCACCCCCTGCGAGGGGATCCTTGTACCCCATTGTGAATGTACTTCATGTTAATTGATGTTTTCTTTTCAATAAAAACGTTGAAGCTAAAATACGATTTCCATATTCTTCCATTAGCACATAAACAGATGAATATTATTGCGTTTTTATTCTACCGCATACCTTCCCATGATGGCAATCTCAATAGAATATGACGCTCCCTGGAATCTCCTGATGACCCTTCTTTTCCAAAGTACACAGAGACCCTTCGACACTTGGGCTATGTTAGACTTTCATGAACAGAAGAGTTAGTGATTTTTCTCACTTAAGCCATTGTGGCTTTTTTTTTCCGCAATCATAATAACATCACATCGTTTCTGCTGAGATTTTTCAAATCGCACCATTTACAGCTAGCACAAAAAATGCACAGCGGTCACAACGGGTTTTTTTTCCTACATGAAAGGACGTAGGCTACGGCCAGAAACAAACAGCGTAAATAATGTGCCTGCAGATTTTGACATGTTTTTGATGCGTTACTTCGGTGTTAAGCCATTTGTTACCTAATTTGGGAAAACTGCAGTAAAAATGCTGGAAAAATTGACATACGAGTATTGCATTTAAGAAACAAACAAAAAAAATGCAAAAAACATCACAGATCAAATAAAAAAAAAGAGAAAAAATGCACTGTCTGAATGAGGATTTAGACATTTTATTAATTTGCTTTTACAGTAAAAAAAAAAAAAAAACCTATTTAAAATTAAATAAATAAGAAAAATTGTCAGGGGGAGTTGGGGGGCCCTAATGCACATTAGATGGACAGTTGAAATTCAGACTGCTTTTTTTCTAATATCTACGGGTCCTCTTAGTCTCTTGGAGACATGCTCTTGGTAAAAGTAAAAGTTAATAACTGCGTTTGGTTGGTCATAAGTGTTTTTTTTATTTTATTTTTCAATATGACCATGTAAGGCTGGTTTTACAGTAGCGTTTTTTTGCGCAGCGCATCGTGCACGTCCATGCGCATGCGTACCTATGTTTAACATGGCGTGCACATGGTCTTGCGTTTGCACGCGTTCGTATGCGTTTTTGTGTGCATGCGTTTTTTTCGTTGTGTGCACCTAGGCGCGCAAGACGCTACCTTTTGAATGTTTGGGTCCGCCGAAAGGCGTAAAAAAAACGCATGCGCACGGAACGCGACAAAGTAACGCATTAGAGTCTATGGGAGCGCAGGCGTGCGCATGGATTTGCGTTCGTCTGCGTTTTCATGCGCATGCGGTTTTGGCGTAAATATGTGTAGACACTGGTTTTAACCCCTAGAGAACGAATGCGCATAAAAAATGCAAATGCATGCAAAAACGCATGATGCGTTTTTTGCATGCGTTTGTATTGCGCACGATGCGCTGCGCAAAAAAATGCTAAGACATAGTTTCCTTGGTGGACGTGTTGTACATTCTTTAGAAACCATTTTCAAGGAAAATGTCTGCAGCATTCAGTTTACTTTAGGAACAATATTTCAAAAGGAGAAAGAGTTTCTTTTAGTAGAGTTTTTCATTCTTTCGTTCACAGATCATCGCTTACATGTCTATGTTATCTACTCACTAGGCTAATATATATATATGTATATACAGTATGTACAGTACTGTGCATAAGATTTGGGAAGATGTGGATCCAATGCTGCTCAGTAAGAAGCTTTCAAAAACAGAAGTGATAATAGTTTATTTGTATCAATTAAGAAACTGCAAAGTGAATGAACAAAAGCAAATAAAAATGACATCAATATTTGGAGACCATCCTTCGCCTTTATCACTTCTTATCAGTACTTTTCACTTGAACACAGTTTATGAAGAATCTCGGCGGGAGGTTGTTCCAAACATCTTGGAGAACTGACCCCAGATCTTCTGTGGATTTCACTCGTTCAAATCCTTCTGTCTCTTCATGTGATTCCTGACAGACGGGATGATGTGCGATCAGGGCTCTGGGGAGGACGGATTATGATTCCCAGAAATCCTTATTCTTAATGACATTAGCTGGATACTTGGGGTCGTTATTGGAGCCAATCAGACGCCTCCCTAATAATAATACATGACCAATAAGTATCTGAGTGGATTTCTCAGCATTGAGGACACTATTAATCCTGACCAAATCCCTAGCTCCATTTTCTGAATTGAAACCCCAAACCTGCAGGACCCTCCACCACCTTCACTGTTCCCGCAGACCCTCATTGTTGTGCCACTCTCCAGCCCTTAGCTGAACAAACTGCCTCCTGTTACAAGTGAAACTTTCACACTTCGGCTGATCAGTCCAGAAAGACTTACATTTTTCTCCAGCCCGGTTCCTATGTTTTCCAGGATAGTTGAGTCATTTGGTCTTGTTTCCATGCAGTCTATCAGAAGCGGACGGCCACCTGGGCAAGGAGCATGGCCCAATGCAGCCCAACTATTCTTTGCTTCTTTTGCTTTTGTGGTACATAAAGTTTTATGTTTACGTCTTGTTTTTATATATTATTTTTTTTATTTGATGTCAGACGGAAAATACGGTGACTAAAGTCTGTTTTCTTGTTTTTTTCAAATTTCCGATAAAATCCTTTTTTCTTCTTTTTAAATTATATACTTTTAAGGTATGTGTAAACTGAGACTTTTTGCTAAGTTTTTGGAGTGGAAACGGCACATTTTTGATTTTTTAATGAGGATTTGGAGATGTTCGGCTCAATGTCTGCTCAGTTTCTGCTCCAAAATTTCCCCCAAACCTCACTGTGAATGTACCCTAAGGGTTGCATTATTAGAAGCTGCAGTTTGGGCTAGCGGTGGCATTATATGCTTGTTTTGTTGTTGTTTTTTTATTATTTTATCCTTAATTTTTTTATTTCACATTGACCGGCCCTTGAGATCAGATAACAAACACGTAACGAACACGGGTGATTTTTCCACAAGAACATCAGATTCACTCAGCATGCACTAGTTAGGTTCGGCGTACGGACCAGACTAGTGCAAGTAAATAACAGGCAGCTGCTACAAACGTCGAGCGTTTCTGCACCTGTGTGGACGAGCGTAACAGAATGGGACACGGAGCCAGACACTTCTGCAAATTGTGGTTGTGGCTGATCTGAACGTTGCAGCAAATCTCTGTAGTTACGCTATGCTTCAGGCAGAATTTTAGCATACGTTCAATGGCTCCGTCAGATCTTACGTCCGAACCCCTGCAAAACGGGATTCAGTCGTATACTCTGATGGGGCCATTGACCAATGATGCAGACGGAGTCACAGTTCGCTCTGTTGGCCATCACTTTTGGCAGCAGATGCCAAGTTGAGGGGAGCAGATGTACACTTGGAGGGAAAGTGCATGTAAATCTGATCTGCCAATGGGCCAAAATGTGATAAGAGACCAAGAAAGTTTAGATGCAGCTTTTGTTTGTCAACGCGTTTCGAACTACTCATACTCCTTCATCCGGATAAACCACAATGATCGTTGTGTTTTATATTTGTCAACACATTTCGTAGTATTCATATTTCTTCATCCGGATAAACCACAATGATCATTGTGTTTTCTATTTGTCAACGCGTTTCGAACTACCCATACTTCTTCATCTGGACAAACCACAATGATCATTATGGTTTATCCTGATGAAGAGGTATGAATACTTTGAAATGCGTTGACTAAACTTTCTAGGTCTCCTATCGCATGTTTACCCATTGGCAGAGCGGATATATATCCACTTTCCCTCCAAGCTTCCATCTTATCACTTTTGGTGGATCTGCAGCAGCTTATTTCTACAAGCTAACACAGGGGTTGTGACAGTCACAACCCCATAAAAGTCAGCACATCCTGTTTCTACTTATTGCTTTCTAAACCAGATAAGACCCTATTGCGCTCACTGTCCTTCCATACTTTACTTGTAGCTGAAACAAGCAGTAAGACTCATTGCATCACTATGGTCAATGGTCCCGACAGGGCACGCGACTGAATCCCATTTTGTGAGACTTGCAGCCGCTGAACATGCTCTAAAACGCTGTGTGAACATAGCCATGCAGCGGCGCACTCTGTGAGAACATTTACAAACCTCCCTACCGCAATCACCAGCCGATCGCTCGATCAGTCATAGTTGTGCATCCATAGGTTTGGGATACAGATGCTCACCGTGATGTCCGCAGAGACAGCGTTTATCCACTTAGGGTTCCCCTTTTTAAAGAGACAGTACTCCATTGTTCATCAGTTTATAAAAGATAGTGATAATTGTAAGAATAATTACTCTTCTCGTTACAAAAGTGCCCAGTACTGATTTTCCCTGTAAAGGTAATCCTGTAGGTGATTGGTTCGCTTTAAAATAAAATTACTTTTCTGTTCTGTTCCAGAAAAAAAAACCCTGCTTGTTCATTAGAATCTTTGGCCGCATGAGAGTGCCAGGGACTGAGCCATAATAGATTTATCAGTAAATAATTAGGTAATAGGATGTTTGTGACCACAATGAATAGAGAATATACACTGCGGACAAATAAAACCTCATTACGATACTCCGGTGGGGAACCACAGATTTCTATCTCTATAAATTTTACATCTAATAATGTAATTGTGCAATTTATTTGGAAGGTGTGCCTGCCAAAGTGCCGGAGCCTTGGCACGCGATATAAAGAAACTGGGCCCGCTAACCAGTGATCACACACATTACCGGGAGTTGTCAATATTTGGTTTTACAATGAGAAACACAAAGAGAAAAACTGACTCAGTCCTATCACACCGACAGAGTACACCCCGCAGGAGGCACCTACAGGACGGTGCTGCCAAAATATCACTTCATGCCATGATATTTTACAGTATGAATTCCTGTACAGTATTATAGTAGTTATATTCTTGTACATAGGAGCAGTATTATAGTAGTTATATTCTTGTACATAGGGGCAGTATTATAGTAGTTATATTCTTGTACATAGGGGGCAGTATTATAGTAGTTATATTCTTGTATATAGGGGCAGTATTATAGTAGTTATATTCTTGTACATAGGGGCAGTATTATAGTAGTTATATTCTTGTACATAGGGGCAGTATTATAGTAGTTATATTCTTGTACATAGGGGGCAGTATTATAGTAGTTATATTCTTGTATATAGGGGCAGTATTATAGTAGTTATATTCTTGTACATAGGGGCAGTATTATAGTAGTTATATTCTTGTACATAGGGGCAGTATTATAGTAGTTATATTCTTGTACATAGGGGCAGTATTATAGTAGTTATATTCTTGTACATAGGGGGCAGTATTATAGTAGTTATATTCTTGTATATAGGGGCAGTATTATAGTAGTTATATTCTTGTACATAGGGGCAGTATTATAGTAGTTATATTCTTGTACATAGGGGCAGTATTATAGTAGTTATATTCTTGTACATAGGGGGCAGTATTATAGTAGTTATATTCTTGTATATAGGGGCAGTATTATAGTAGTTATATTCTTGTACATAGGGGCAGTATTATAGTAGTTATATTCTTGTACATAGGGGCAGTATTATAGTAGTTATATTCTTGTACATAGGTGGCAATATTATAGTAGTTATATTCTTGTACATAGGAGCAGTAGTATAGTAGTTATATTCCTGTACATAGGGGCAGTATTATAGTAGTTATATTCTTGTACATAGAGGCAGTATTATAGTAGTTATATTCCTGTACATAGGGGCAGTATTATAGTAGCTATATTCTTGTACATAGGAGCAGTATTATAGTAGTTATATTCTTGTACATAGGGGGCAGTATTATAGTAGTTATATTCTTGTACATAGGGGGCAGTATTATAGTAGTTATATTCTTGTACATAGGGGCAGTATTATAGTAGTTATATTCTTGTACATAGGGGGCAGTATTATAGTAGTTATATTCTTGTACATAGGGGCAGTATTATAGTAGTTATATTCTTGTACATAGGGGCAGTGTTATAGTAGTTATATTCTTGTACATAGGGGCAGTATTATAGTAGTTATATTCTTGTACATAGGGGGCAGTATTATAGTAGTTATATTCTTGTACATAGGGGCAATTTTTAATGTATAAAACCAACAAATACAATTAAAATAAACAGAATTCTTCCTTAATACAAAACATAAATTCTCATGAATGCATCAGACAATAATTATACAACTAAATTAATACATTAGGAATAAAGGTAACTTAGAGTTCTCTCCTGTGGAAGGAAGAATATTAAATAAACACTTTTAGTAACACGATCATGTTATTATCCCACAGACACATTCCTCCATAGTTTCTCATTACTCTGACTTTTCTTTATCTCTATCGCTCTTATCCATCTGAGCTCTGACAATATCTTTGTGGCTGCGGTGACGGGATGGAAGGGCTCGCTGTGGAGGGACACTTGGGTTCTCATGTGCCAGTGGTAATACTTAATGGTGGTAATGATCAGGTACATTGTCCCCCTGTCGATGGTACCGTCAGTGGATGGGACACCATAAATAATGTCAGGGTATTTCAGGGACAGCAGTCTGGGGATTTTCAGCTTGGTCGATACTTCCGTCCATATTTCCCTACCTCCCCAGCAATCACAAATAAAATGCTCCATGGTTTCCTCCTGATGACAACCAAGGGGACAGTTCCGATCCGAAACACTTAAATATTTTAAGTTCCCCCTCACAAAGAGTTTCCCATGTAGCGACAGCCAAGCAATGTCAAAAAACTTTGCTGGAAGTCGCCTCCCGTTGAGGAATCGGAGACTGTCCTGAAGGGTCCTGGTGGCACAATCTCTTAGGGCCAGTGGAGAGTAGAAGAAAGTCCTACATATATGAGCACACAGATCTTTCCTCGTATTACTCTCAATGTAAGACTTCTCCAGTCCCCACTTCCTGACACACTTCAGACCATATTCCAGATACTGGGGGAGGTGGTCACCTGTCCATCTCCTCCTCTTGAGACTGCCGCCTCGCACCCAAGATTCCACAAAAGGCAATATCCAATACCTGATACTATTCGCCCACAGGGAGCTACTGTTTGAATCCACGCTCCCAAAATTTACTTTCAGAAACAAGGAGTCAAAGAAAACCCTTGGATTTAACATATCCAGCCCACCCTCACTCCGCCGTAGGTACGTTATTCCCCTCTTTATCAGGTTCATCCTGTTCCCCCACAAGAGCTGGAAGAACAGGCTGAGGAGCCTCGCCGAGAAGGATTCTGGCAAAGGAAAAACGACAGAGACATACAAGAAGACGGGGACCAGGTACGTCTTCAACATAGCAACCCTTTCTCTGTAAGTCAGCCTCCAGTTCTTCCATCGCTGAACCTTTGCATTTCCGGTCTCCAATTTTTTCCTCCCAATTTAGGCTGGCATTATCTTCCCTCCCAAATTTCACCCCTAAGATCTTAATATGGGTGGAGGCCTTAAACTGCGGCAGAGCAAAGTCTGGGTCAGATTGCAATGTCCACAGAGCTTGACTCTTTTCAAGGTTGATCAGAGACCCAGAGGCCTCTGAGTAACTTCTGATGGCCGCAGACAACATCTGCACCTCATGAGGATTAGATATCACCAGCGTCACATCATCCGCGTAGGCAACCACCTTCAGAGGCAAGCAGTGGGGGACCGGCACCCCACAAAAGTTACACTCCTGCAGTGACCTCAGAAACTGGTCTATGGTAAAAACATACAGGAGTGGACTCAGCGGGCAGCCCTGTCTCACCCCCGCCTCAACTCCAAAAGTGCCACCCTGCCAACCATTAATCAGAGGAAAGCTCACCGCCTCTCTGTACAAAGTCTTCAGCCAATCCACAAATTGTCCTGGAATACCGTACTTTGACAAAGTGGCCCACAGATAATCATGATCAACTCTGTCAAAGGCTTTAGCCTGGTCCAGACTGACAACATATCTCCCACACCGCAGAGCTTTACATCTCTCAAACATCTCCCGTATCGAGATGACCGCTCCAGAGATGTTCCGCCCTTTTACCGTGCCAAACTGAGAGCGTACCAACAGTGCCGGGAACAAACAGACTAACCTAGAAAACAGGATCTTCGCCAGAATCTTCCTGTCAACATTCAAGAGGGCAATTGGCCTCCAGTTCTTGATGTCGCTCGGCTCCTTACCTTTAGACAGCAGAATTAATGAGGACACTCTCATGGATGGAGGCATCAGGTGATTTTCTAGACAATTTTTGTAAACATCCACAAGAATTGGAGCCAGGAGGTCTCTGAATTTCTTATAAAATTCTGCTGTTATACCATCCGGACCTGGTGCCTTCTTCAGATGTAACTTATCAATGGCCTCCTTAACCTCCTCCACCGTTAATTTTGCTGTCAAAGGAGAAAAGTCCAGATCATTAGTATCAGGCGTTGGAGTTCCCTCCCGAGATTCCTGCAATACACCCTGGGAGTCAATGAGACCTGTGACCAATTTATTGGCCACCCGCTCCCGGCAATTCTCAAAGGGATCAGATGCCCCTAAGACCCCATAATCCCGTTCAAGAACCAAGGAGGTATACCTGCTGTACTGATACTGCCTTATCTCAGATTTCAACCGGTCGATCTTCTCTTTGTTACCCCCGCCCTCCGAATAGAGTGACTCCAATTCTTTGCGCAGCCTTAGGTACTGGCTATACTTACTCCTGCCCTTCTTAACTGACAGTCTCTTCAAGAGGCATCTGATATCATCCTTGACGTCCT
This sequence comes from Dendrobates tinctorius, assembly GCF_039654945.1. Taxonomy (NCBI): domain Eukaryota; kingdom Metazoa; phylum Chordata; class Amphibia; order Anura; family Dendrobatidae; genus Dendrobates; species Dendrobates tinctorius. The sequence continues at coordinate 83,213,277 of NW_027361738.1, read as the reverse complement.
CCCACCAGTCGGCCATGTTGTCATAGAAGTCCACTCTCTGTAGATGACCCTGCAAAAGGGAGTGGACACAACTCTGGACAGAGACATCATGGAGGAGGCTAGAATTGAGTCTCCATAACCCCCTACCAACATCAGCTCGCTTAGTGGCCCCCAGGCAGAAATATAGGGCAAGATGGTCTGAGTATGGGACGACTCTCTCACTCATGGCACCAATGACTTCCATGGGACTTACAAAAGCCAGATCTATTCTACTACCTCTATTGGAGCAGGAATAGGTTAATTTTGGCTTTCGACCTCCCCGTTTAAAGACGTCCCCTAATCCGGCCTGCAGGACTATGTTATTCAAGATCCTACCATCCCTCGTCACGGTTCTACCTGAGGAGCTGTCACCTGATGTCAGTATGGCATTAAAGTCCCCTGCCATTATCACTGGAAGAGAGGTGAACAGATAAGGCTTGACATCATTAAATAACTGTATCCTGTCAGTCACCGTCTGTGGCCCATAGATGTTAATAAACCGGAGTCGCCTCCCATGGACAGTGATTTCCAGGACCAGACACCTTCCCATAACCACCTCCGTCATCCTATGCACTGTCACATCCCTGGTGTTAAACAGAATGGCGACCCCGGCGTACGGCTCCACAGCCAGTGACCAAAAAGAGGGACCAGATCGCCATTCCCTCTCAGCCTCCCTAATGAGCCCCTGAGTCGTCAGCCGCGTCTCCTGCAGAAAGAGGACATCTGCGTCCAGGTATCGGAGATGGTCATAGACAGCGTGCCTCGTCCTCCTCACCTTAATGCTGTTCACATTACTGGATGTTATTTCTAATGAGAAATCCGCCATCACAATACCACAACAGAGGAGCAGAGATGTAAAAGCTGCCATCACAAGTCTGGATCACAGATGTTCTGACTTCCACCGGTCTCCATGTCAGACTGTATCTCAGTGTCAGCAGGTACGGGCTTCCGTTTTGTAGGGGGATGGTCCGCTACGTCCCTGTCATACTCAGTCTCTATTCTTTTTATCTCTTCCTCCAAGTCCCCATCAGACTCAGACAAAACGTCAAACTTATTGGACACGACCATCACACCTGCCGAACTCTGGACTTTTTTCCTGCCACCCTGGCTAGTGACATACTCCTTCTCAGGTTTACGGGAGGCCTTGTCCTTTTTTTTCCTTTTTACCTGATTACAGCCACTTTCTTCAGCTAGAGATGGTGATACTGAAGTGGTGGCTACATGTGGCTGCTGGACCTGAGGGACGACCTCCATGCTCCTCTCTGTACCCTCTGTGCAAAGCTGCTCTGATGTTACCTGAGCAGACCCCTGGTGGACCTCTGACCTGGTCAGTACTGTCCCTGACATTAAAGCCTCCTCCTCCTGAGCCTCTGTCCCTGTCACTAACTCCTCATCAGGAAGGAGCTTGCATATATTGTGCCAGGCATCAGGACAGTCCCTGTGAGGGTGGCCGACCTCCCCACAGAGGTTGCACTTGATGTTCTGGCAATCTGCCGCTAAGTGGCCGACTTCCCCGCACAGGCTGCACTTTACCACGGTACAGGTGTTTGCCAGGTGACCCACTTTACCACACTTAAAGCACTTTCGTGGCTGCCCAGGGTAGAAGCAAACCCCCTTCTCCCTCCCGATAAAGAAGGAGTTGGGTAAGTGAGCCGTGATATTGTTGTGCTGGCGCAGTTTCACCAGCACCTTCCATCCACCGGTCCATATACCGTCCTCATCCCTGTTTTTGGTGAGGTCGGAGACAAGGTCACAATGCCTCCGGAGCCACACCACAATGTCCTCATTCCAAAAGATGATATTAACCGTGGCGGTATCCGGCTTAGATATTGGAATGAAGCTGAACTTATTCCACCCATCAGCGTCCCTGAACTTGGGGAAATTGGCCCAGAATCTATCCAGATCAGACATAAGCTTAAAGCTGATATCATAGCCCTGTCTGTCTGGCAGATTGATGACCGCCAAGATATTAACCGGCGCAAACCCCATCTGGCTGCACAGAAGCTCCCTGACCACCAGCCTCCTCTCCGGCAGATCCTCCTTGGCACCTCTGTGCCTGAACCGCACCACATTCCTCCTTTTGAAAGCCTGCCCGGTGTAATTGGCGCCGGAGGTAAAGGACGGAGCGCCGCGGCTCCAAACATTACTGGGAGGGACCTGTGGGGCCACACTGGGCTGACTGACAGGGCGAGGGTCTGCAGCGGAGGGGCCTGTTACAACTTGTGTGCTGGAAACCAAAGGGGGGAAATCACAAACATTTTGCACATTAATATCAACATCATCATCATCAATCTCAATAGCGTCATCAGGATGCGCAATGTCCACCACAGTCTCTGTACCCCCTTCAGCCCCCAACCCCACATGAACAGTATCAATATCCCCAGAATTAGTGCTCTCCTGGACACCAACAGTAGATGCAGTCTCATGTCCACTGTCTTGCTGTTGTGCTGGGCATGCTGGGACTTGTGGTACCGCTGGGATCTGAGCCTCTTGCTCCTGCTTGGGGTCTGCAGCAGGTAGTTGCGGCTGCTGGTGTAGTATCTGACCCTCCTTAAAACAGAAGCTAGCGGGCTGCAGCACCGGCCGTACCTGCTGCCGGGTCCCCCCTGGGACAATGTCTGTGCGGGAACCAGCACAGTCCTGCGCGCAGGACCTAAACCGCTCCTGGTTCCTATATGTCTCTGCCAGGGGCCCCATCCTCGCCAGCACACAGTCTATGTCCCGCACCACAGTTGCCAGCTCTACCCCCAGTGCATTCAGTCTCTGGTCATATACAGAGTGATCCCCAGGATTAGCAGCCTTCACCTTGTAAATGCAGTCAATTTCTAGGAGGGGGCTGGAAGTAAGCCCAGCTAGATGGAGGCCCCCCATGACTGCGTTGGGCAGGTCAGGGTTTTTGAAATAGGGGTGGATTGGGAGGGGATTGGGTGAGGCAGATGATGGGAGGAGTATGGGGGAGGGATAGATGATACTGGGGTGAGGAAAGTGCGGGAAAAAACGCATTCTGGCTGGAAGAGAACGCCGAGGGAAGACCTACCAGAGGATCCTGATCCCACACTTCGCCGTTCGGTCTTGATGGAGTCGGTGGAGGCGCTCGTAGGCAGGCTGCAGGACATGGCGAGGTCCAGGAGGGGAGGCTGGCTCCAGGCGCAGCTGTCCTCGCTGCTTCGTGAGGCCGGGACCCAGGAGAGCGCGGGCAGGAGAAGGACGCGGGCCCCCAGAGACTTTCCCCGGAGGTAGCTACGCGCGGCAGGCGCAGGCTCCGGAGCCCCTCCGGGGAGCCTGCGGAGGCCGGGTGCAGCGGCGCGGCTTCTCCACGCTGCCCCAGCTCCGGCAGGAATCCTCCCAGCCGGCCGGCTGGCGCTCGGAGGTGGCGGGACACCACGGTGCGGCCTGGGCAGGAAGTGAGGGCCGCACCGGAAGTGCGGCCTGTCGCAGCGCGGCGGGCGGCGGCTCGGGCCCGCGGCGCTCCCGGGAGGAGGGAAGATTCGTTGAGGGACGGACCAGCGGCGATGCAGGCCGGGAGGACAGCGGCGGCCGGCACAGACGGTGTCGGGGACGCCGGGAGCAGCGGCGCAGCGGGCACCCCTAGTGGAGGCCGTAGGGGGGCCCTGCAAGGAGGGCCACAAGGAGGAGGACTTCGGCGGGCGGGCAGCAGGAATGGTATGCCCTGCTGCCAGGCCCTGGCGCTCAACAGATGGCGGGGGGAGCGGCGGGCAGCAAGGACGTGCTGTCTGGCAGGGGTCGTGGATCGGACCAGGCAAACCTGCCTGGGTCTCGCGGGCGAACTCGCTCGAGATCAGGGTTGAGGTCGGGGGTGCGTGGTGCTGCGGGCGCTCCGGTCCCCCCTGGTGACGAGGAGGCCAGGGGCGCGGGCCTGGGGCAGCCAAGCGGCACGGAAGATTCTGACTCCAACAGCGAGCAACGGCAGGACGGAGAGCGGCAGGATTCCGGATGTCCGGCTGGCGGGGACACAGCACCCGCGCAGCTTGGTGAGTATGAGTCCATGTTTTGTCTGTCGCCCATAGGGGCTGTATCTGATGTAGCGGGTGTGAGTCGGGGGTTTGAATCGGGCGTGAGGGGGATGGGGGGAGCGAATGGAGCGGAGGCGCCCGGCATGCGGGATCTTTTGCTTAGCGTGTCGCAAATGTTGGAGAGGCTGCAAAGTGGGATGGCGTGCGGGTCTGGGATGTCACCAGCGGGAGCGGGGATCTCGGGGGCGGGGCATGGCCCAGCCTTGGCGGGGGATGCATTGGGGCCTGTGGGAGGGGTGCGAGCAGCTGCAGGGGGAGTACCCGTGTCCGCGGTGTCGCCAGCGGGGGCATGGATCCCGGGGATGGGGGCAGGGGCGCACGTGGCGAGCGAGACAAGGAGGCCGGTTGGAGGCGGCCAAATACCAGTGGCGGGTATATCTGTGTCGGTCCAGACAGAAACGGAAAAAGGGGATTCGGTGAGGTTGGATGACCGAGCGAAAGGGGAGGTATATGTGTGTTTTGAGGGGCCTTTGGGTGCACATTTGAAGAAAGAAGTGAAGGAGATCTGGCGGGATGAGTTTGTGGAGATTTTCTCCCTTCTTCCATTGGAAAAGTTTAATTTGGATAAGGGAAAGAAGGACGATAGTAAGAAGGAGGAGGACGAAAAGCGGAGATGGCAGTTGATCCCGCAGACATTTGTCAACTGGCTGCAGGCGTTTGCGATATTGGCGAGTGTGATTGGAGAGAGGTCTCCGGGCAATTGTTCTGGCTTGTTTTGCTATTTGGATGCGATTGGGGAGGCTCACCGTACGTATGGGGGTCAGGCATGGCTGCGTTATGATGAGCAATTTAGGCAGCGGAAGGCGGTGCGGCCGGAGATTCGGTGGGACCAAAAGGATATCGGGCTTTGGTTAAAGGTGATGGCACCGGTTAGGTATGGGCAGCCCTTTCTTGGTGGCGGAGGGAGTGGCAATCAGCAGGCCGCACAAGGGAGCGGCAGTCAAGGGCCGTCAGGGGGAAAAGAGAAATCAGGAGCGTGCTGGCAGTTTAACGACGGTCAATGCAAGTATGGCAGTACCTGCAAGTTTAAGCATGTTTGCTCCCATTGCAACGGTAGTTCGCATGGAGCATCCAAATGTTTTAGGAAAACAAGGGGGAAGCCAGCAGTGGCGTCCGGTCAAGGGGGAGACACCGGTGCGGCTTCAAAAGATGGCCCCCTTTCTAAGTAGGTACCCTGATCAAGAAAAGGCTGGTGTGATACGGGATGGTTTTGCGGATGGTTTTATAATCCCTTCTCCTAGCCATACGGTCCCCTTTTCGGTTAAGAATTTGAGGTCGGCAGAACTGCATTCTGAGGTGGTGAGTGCCAAAATACTGAAAGAAGTTGAATTGGGTAGGATGGCAGGTCCATTTACGGAGGTTCCTGTGGAAGGAATGGTTGTTTCCCCATTGGGGGTTGTTCCCAAGAAGGAACCGAATAAATTCAGGTTGATTCAGCATCTGTCTTACCCAAAGGGGTTGTCGGTAAATGACGGCATTGATCAGGAGTTATGTTCGGTTGTTTATACCTCCTTTGACACGGCGGTGCAATGGGTTCGCAGGTACAGTAAGGGGGCCTGGTTGGCAAAAACTGACATTGAGTCTGCCTTCAGGCTGCTACCGGTACACCCGGATAGCATCCCATTGTTGGGATGTTTTTGGAATGGAGGTTATTATTTGGATAGATGTTTGCCAATGGGTTGTGCAATTTCGTGTTCACTGTTTGAGACGTTCAGTACTTTATTGGAATGGGCGGTTAAGGACGTTGCTGGTGTTTCGTCCGTGATTCATTATTTGGACGATTTCTTGTTCATAGGCCCACCGGATTAGGTTTTGTGTCAGAATACGTTGGCCGCAATGGAATGGGTGTCGGAGTCTTTTGGGGTACCATTGGCGAGAGATAAGACGGAGGGTCCTTGCACGGTCTTAAGTTTTTTGGGTATACTGATTGACTCTGAAAAAATGGAGTGTCGGTTACCGGAGGACAAATTGTCGTTGCTGAGGCTGGAGGTGCGGCGAATCATGAGATTGCGTAAAGTGACGTTAAAAGAATTACAGTCACTTCTAGGCAGGTTGAACTTTGCCTGCAGGATTATGCCCATGGGCCGGATTTTTTGCCGACGATTGTCGGGCGCGACGGCGGGAGCTCGGTCGGCGCACCACTTTATCCGGTTAAAAAAGGAGCACCGGGATGATTTGGCGGTGTGGCAGCGATTTTTGGAGACTTACAATGGTAGATCTCTGATTCAACAAGAGATATTGAATGATTTTGATTGCGAAATCTATACGGACGCGGCAGGTGGCGTTGGTTACGGGGCTTTTTGTAAGGGGCGTTGGAGCGTTGGTAGCTGGCCGGATTGGTGGCGGCAGAGAGGCTTCACGAAAAATCTGGCTTTGTTGGAGTTGTTCCCCATTGTCGTGGCGGTATTAATATGGGGTGAAATGTTTGAGAACCGCAGAGTTAGGTTTCACTGTGATAATATGAGTGTGGTGTCAGTAATCAACACTTTGTCCGCCTCTTCCCCCCCGGTTGTTAAGCTCATGAGAGAATTCGTTTTGCGGTGTCTGGCATTGAATGCGTGGATTTCGGCTGTGCATGTGCCGGGAGTGCAAAATTCTATAGCGGATGCTTTGTCTCGTTTACAGTGGGAGCGGTTTCGGGAGCTGGCACCAGGCGCGGAGATTTCCGGAACGGAATGCCCTTCTCACTTGTGGCGGATTGTTACAGAGGAGCAGGAAAGTTAATTCGGGAGTCTGTTACAAGCCAGACTTGGGCGTCGTACGAGGCTTCATGGAAAATATGGCGGAGTTGGGAGTCCCATTGGGGAGGTTTGGGGTCTGTAGAGGAGAAGACGTCGGGGGTTTTGTTTTTGGTTGGTAGGGCAGAGGAACTGCGGTGGTCTTTTTCAAGGGTTAACAAATTTATGGCTGGCCTTGCTTTCGGCTTTAATTTGGAGGGTTTGGTGGATGTGACGAAGGATTTTCGGGTCAAGCAGGCTCTCAAAGGTTTTCGGAGGTGTAACCGGGTTTTTGATAGGCGTCGACCAATCTCTTTTAGTATTTTGGAACGATTAGGTGGAGTCCTGGAGGTGGTTTGCTGTTCTACTTTTGAGTCGGCATTGTTCAAATTAGCTTTTTCTCTGGCGTTCTTTGGGGCGATGAGGTTGGGTGAACTAGTGTCGCTCAGTAGGGGCAGAGCAGGTGGCCTGCTTGCGGAGGATGTTGAATTGGGGTCGTCAGGTGTTTCTTTTTGGATTCGGCGTTCGAAAACTGATCAGCTCGGGAAAGGGAAGCGTGTGGTGTTGGGGAGCGTGGGGGGTGCGTTGATGTGCCCAAAAAGCTGTTTGGAATTGTATTGGAGTTTGTGGCCGGGTCGGGTCGGCCCATTGTTGTGCCATGAAGACGGGGCGTTCTTGTCTCGTTTTCAGTTTATTGCGCTGCTAAAAAGGAGTTTGGGAGAGTTGGGCCTTCCACCAGGCATGTATGGATCACATTCCTTTAGGATTGGGGCAGCATCTGAGGCAGATAGCCTTGGAATGGGGGAGGCCGCGATTAAGCGGATTGGTCGTTGGAGTTCGGGCTGCTACCGAACATATGTACGTCATTGATTGGAGCAGCATGGCTCGGACTGGGGGGATTTAACGATGTTGTTGTGGTTATGTATTTCAGGTCGGCAACCCTTCTTGGCCTGGATTCTTGGACACTCGTTCGTTCATTGGGGTGCGCTTCGGGCAGACGTGAGGCCGGATGGCAGGCAGCTTGGTTTTAACAGGGACCTGGTCGTCATTCGTTGGTTGGGTTTTCGGGGGATGGTGTGGAGCAGGGCGTTACCTGAGTTTGCCAAGTTTGCTCGTTTGGATAAAGCGCCCGACATCTTGGTGGTGCATTTGGGAGGGAATGATTTAGGCGTTAGACCTGTTAGGGAGTTGATCAGGGATATCCGGTTTGACTTCCTTCGGTTGTGGTCGTCTTTTCCTGGGGTCGTTACTGTATGGTCGGATATCGTCCCAAGGCTGACATGGAGAGCTGCCCGATCTGCAAAGGGTATCAATAGGGCTAGGGTGAAGTTGAATAGGGCTGTGTTGAGTTTTGTTTCAAGGAATGGGGGTATAAGCGTGCGACATTTCGAATTGGAAGCTGGGGTGGGTAATTTTTGGAGAAATGATGGGGTTCATTTGAATGAGATAGGGATGGATTTGTGGTCACTTGCAATGCAAGAAGGAATTGAGAGGGCTGTGGCGGTGTTGGGGCACTCACGAGCCTGAGGTGGTCAGGGCTGTTCGTGTGTGGCGGGGGGTGGGGTTCTTGGAGTTGACGCTGATTCAGCGTAAAAAGGAATTTTAGGTAAAATTCCGGACAGTTAAATTCTGTGGGTGATCTGGCATTTTGGTTACGGGCTCTGGACGGGGGTTTTACCCTGGGAGCTGTTTGGTGGTTGGCCTTCCCGGAACGGGATTTATGGTGCCCTCGAGCTGGTGGTGTACGGCTGGGGGTAACTTGGCGGTTGGAGTTATCGTTGGACAATTTTTGCCAAAATATTTTAAGCCAGATTTTATGGGCTCCAAGAACCCTCCCCTTCATGTCATTACATATGACATATTAATATTTAATATTTATTGTTAAACATGGTTATGTTTTGTTTGTTAATAAACTGGCCGCTGTGGCCAAAATTATCCAAAAATATTATTTTGTGTAGTGTTGTTATTTTAAAGGTAAATTGGTGTTGCCTACCAGTTAGGGTGGGCATACGATGGTTTCTCGGTAAGAAAAAAAACCCATATTGGCCGTACGCGGTCAATTTGCAGAAGATTCCTCTGCTGCTGCAACTCACCCATCCTCCTGACCAGTCCTGGTATCTCCTCTGCCAGCTGTAGCTCCGGGGCACGCGGCGGCTCCTTCTGGGGTCTTGCTTTAGGGGTTGACACGTTGGTTTTTAATGTCGCTGGTTTTGTGACTCCAGCCTCCGCAACACTTTTACCGCTGCCACCAGCCTGCAATCTCGTGCGTCCAGAGCTCGCCATGCTGGTCACCACATGTCCCAGCTGAAGGTTCTCCTGGAGTGTTTGCTTCTCCAGAGATGTCCGTCTCTGTCTGACTGGAGTGAGCTGCACACCTGAAGCTGGTGATGGACTCTGCCTCACCTTCTGTGCAGCCACCTGCCCTCCAGCACTCAGGTTCTCAGCAGAAGATGCCTTCTGGGATTTCCTTCCAGGCTCTGGACACTGTTTGCCTTGACTGGCCGACTGTCAGAAACATCCTTGCACACAGACAAACCTTTCTCCTGTTTCTTTCCTGTACTGAGCTTCAACACAGGATCTTTCTCCATGCTGTTGGGACTTCCATTCTGAGGTTTAATTTCCCCAGAGGCAACTCTGGGATTTCCATCCACATGAGAAGGTTGGGAGTTTCCTCCCAGTGTAGGCCTGGAAGCCAGGGCCTTGCTTGGGGTGCTTCCCCGCCCAGGGTGGCCCCTCCCTGGGCTTGCTCCAGACATGAGGAGAACCACAGACACACAACCTCACAGCTAGGAGGCAGTATTATAGTAGTTATATTCTTGTACAGAGGGGGCAGTATTATAGTAGTTATATTCTTGTACATAGGGGCAGTGTTATAGTAGTTATATTCTTGTACATAGGAGCAGTATTATAGTAGTTATATTCTTGTACATAGGGGCAGTATTATAGTAGTTTTACTCTTGTACATAGGGGCAGTGTTATAGTAGTTATATTCTTGTACATAGGAGCAGTATTATAGTAGTTATATTCTTGTACATAGGGGGAGTATTATAGTAGTTATATTCCTGTATATAGGGGCAGTATTATAGTAGTTATATTCTTGTACATAGGGGCAGTATTACGGTAGTTATATTCTTGCACATAGGGGCAGTATTATAGTAGTTATATTCTTGGACATAGGGGTCAGTGGTATAGTAGTTATTTTCTTGTACATAGGAGCAGTAATATAGTAGTTATATTATTGGACATAGGGGGCAGTAGTATAGTAGTTATATTCTTGTACATAGAGGCAGTATTATAGTAGTTATATTCTTGTACATAGGGGCAGTGTTATAATAGTTATATTCTTGTACATAGGAGCAGTATTATAGTAGTTATATTCTTGTACATAGGAGCAGTATTATAGTAGTTATATTCTTGTATATAGGGGCAGTATTATAGTAGTTATATTCTTGTACATAGGGGCAGTATTACGGTAGTTATATTCTTGTACATAGGGGCAGTATTATAGTAGTTATATTCTTGGACATAGCGGGCAGTAGTATAGTAGTTACATTCTTGTACATGGGAGCAGTATTATAGTAGTTATATTCTTGGACACAGGGGGCAGTAGTATAGTAGTTATATTCTTGTACATAGGGGGCAGTATTATAGTAGTTATATTCTTGTACATAGGGGGCAGTATTATAGTAGTTATATTCTTGTACATAGGGGGCAGTATTATAGTAGTTATATTCTTGTACATAGGGGCAGTATTATAGTAGTTATATTCTTGTAAAGAGGGGCAGTATTATAGTAGTTATATTCTTGTACATAGGAGCAGTATTATAGTAGTTATATTCTTGTATATAGGGGCAGTATTATAGTAGTTATATTCTTGTACATGGGGGCAGTATTATAGTAGTTATATTCTTGTACATAGGTGGCAGTATTATAGTACTTGTATTCTGGTACATAGGAGCAGTATTATAGTAGTTATACTCTTGTACATAGGGGGCAGTATTATAGTAGTTATATTCTTATACATAGAGGGCAGTATTATAGTAGTTATATTCTTGTACATGGGGGCAGTATTATAGTAGCTATATTCTTGTACATAGGAGGCAGTATTATAGTAGTTATATTCTTGTACATAGGGGGCAGTATTATAGTAGTTATATTCTTATACATAGAGGGCAGTATTATAGTAGTTATATTCTTGTACATAGGGGCCGTATTATAGTAGTTATATTCTTGTACATAGGGGGCAGTATTATAGTAGTTATATTCTTGTACATAGGGGCAGTATTATAGTAGTTATATTCTTGTACATAGGGGCAGTATTATAGTAGTTATATTCTTGTACATAGGGGGCAGTATTATAGTAGCTATATTCTTGTACATAGGAGGCAGTATTATAGTAGTTATATTCTTGTACATAGGGGGCAGTATTATAGTAGTTATATTCTTGTACATAGGAGCAGTATTATAGTAGTTATATTCTTGTACATACAGTCATGGCCAAAAGTATTGACACCCCTGCAATTCTGTCAGATAATTCTCAGTTTCTTCCTGAAAATGATTGCAAACACAAATTCTTTGGTGTTATTATCTTCAGTTAATTTGTCTTAAATGAAAAAACACAAAAGAGAATGAAGCAAAAAGCAAAACATTGATCATTTCACACAAAACTCCAAAAATGGGCCGGACAAAAGTATTGGCACCCTCAGCCTAATACTTGGTTGCACAACCTTTAGCCAAAATAACTGCGACCAACTGCTTCCGGTAACCATCAATGAGTTTCTTACAATGCTCTGCTGGAATTTTAGACCATTCTTCTTTGGCAAACTACTCCAGGTCCCTGATATTTGAAGGGTGCCTTCTCCAAACTGCCATTTTTAGATCTCTCCACAGGTGTTCTATGGGATTCAGGTCTGGACTCATTGCTGGCCACCTTAGAAGTCTCCAGTGCTTTCTCTCAAACCATTTTCTAGTGCTTTTTGAAGTGTGTTTTGGGTTATTGTCCTGCTGGAAGACTCATGACCTCTGAGGTAGACCCAGCTTTCTCACACTGGGCCCTACATTATGCTGCAAAATTTGTTGGTAGTCCTCTGACTTCATAATGCCATGCACACGGTCAAGCAGTCCAGTGCCAGAGGCAGCAAAGCAACCCCAAAACATCAGGGAACCTCCACCATGTTTGACTGTAGGGACCGTGTACTTTTCGTTGAATGCCTCTTTTTTCTCCTGTAAACTCTATGTTGATGCTTTTGCCCTAAAAGCTCTACTTTTGTCTCATCTGACCAGAGAACATTCTTCCAAAATGTTTTAGGCTTTTTCAGGTAAGTTTTGGCAAACTCCAGCCTGGCTTTTTTATGTCTCGGGGTAAGAAGTGGGGTCTTCCTGGGTATCCTACCATACAGTCCCTTTTCATTCAGATGCCGACGGATAGTACGGGTTGACACCGTTGTACCCTCGGACTGCAGGGCAGCTTGAACTTGTTTGGATGTTAGTCGAGGTTCTTTATCCAATATCCGCACAATCTTGCGTTGAAATCTCTTGTCAATTTTTCTTTTCCGTCCACATCTAGGGAGGTTAGCCACAGTGCCATGGGCTTTAAACTTCTTGACGACACTGCGCACGGTAGACACAGGAACATTCAGGTCTTTGGAGATGGACTTGTAGCCTTGAGATTGCTCATGCTTCCTCACAATTTGGTTTCTCAAGTCCTCAGACAGTTCTTTGGTCTTCTTTCTTTTCTCCATGCTCAATGTGGTACACACAAGGACACAGGACAGAGGTTGAGTCAACTTTAATCCATGTCAGCTGGCTGCAAGTGTGATTTAGTTATTGCCAACACCTGTTAGGTGCCACAGGTAAGTTACAGGTGCTGTTAATTACACAAATTAGAGAAGCATCACATGATTTTTCGAACAGTGCCAATACTTTTGTCCACCCTCTTTTTTATGTTTGGTGTGGAATTATATCCAATTTGGCTTTAGGACAATTCTTTTTGTGTTTTTTCATTTAAGACAAATTAAATGAAGATAATAATACCAAAGACTTTGTGTTTGCAATCATTTTCAGGAAGAAACTGAGTATTATCTGACAGAATTGCAGGGGTGTCAATACTTTTGGCCATGACTGTAGGAGCAGTATTATAGTAGTTATATTCTGGTACATAGGAGCAGTATTATGGTAGTTATATTCTTCTACATAGGCGCAGTATTATAGTAGTAATAGTCTTGTATATAGGGGCAGTATTATAGTAGTCATAGTCACCTATAGTAGTATTTTTTCACATTGGATACTTATTATATGTTTTATTTTCAATTATAATTATACGATCTCCAAAACAAATGCATTTCCCCTACAGAATATGAATCTTGCACCTCTTCTCTTGCTTTCACACGGAGAGGTGAAAATCTTTCAACGTTCAAAGGTTCTAAGATTGAGACAAAATGAGGGACAGATGATGCCATCACTAAATGTGCATTTACTCATCCAGCCATTAAATTATCCGAATTAACGTTCTCCTGACTTATAACCCCTACAGATAAATTAGATAAGTGGAATTTGTAATCTTTCACCCTTTATCTAGGAAACATCTGTTGAAGAATAATTGTGCTACTTGTACAGTAGTTGCACAGATTGAATGTTCTTCATCTGCGGCAGATGAAAATCGTTGTGGACTGGAAGGTAGAAGGGAATCGAGAACAGAAAAGCGACTGTGAAATGTAACGTGAGACTTACAGAATAGAGTAGGACAAGTGAAATCTGTCATAGGCGCATCTGCTTTATAGATTAAGAATTTTCCAGGAAAAATCATGATGGCCCTTTCTTAGGACAGTGCGTGGTTAGTGGGGGTCTGTCCCTTGGGACTCCGCAGATCAGCAGTCTGAGAGGGGTCTACATTAGGATGCTCTGCTCTGTGCCTAAATTAGCAGCGGGTAAGGTTGGGCTAGGAGCGGTTCTCTTGGATGCATTACCCATCACTTTTATAGGGGGCGCCACTGGTTCTAATGGCCTGGGGGTACATGAAGCTTGCATAAAGGATACCAAACTTGTGTCAAAAATCTATGGCAAGATGTCTACAAAGAATGGACCTACATTTCCTGGTTGACAGTATTATTTTGGCCAATACTTGGCAGCATTTTTTGGCACCAAAATGGAAAGGAAATTGGGCACACCATATAATACTGACGTATAGATCTCAAATACCGTAATCACCGCGCCATGCATTCCCCGAATGATAATTCCATACAAAGAATACAAATAATACTGTCGTATAGAGTCCAAATAATCACTGTATCATAAATTTCCCAAGTGATACTTCAATACAAAAATATAAATAATGCTGTCATATACAGCCCAAATATTCACAGGGCCATAGGATCCCCAAATGATACTTCCATACAAAAAGTACACTTAAAGGGAATCTGTCACCCATTTTTAGTGATATCATGTAAAGATATCACCCAATTGTGCGTCCCATAGGGATTCTATTAGGACTTTTGATTCCCCCCGACCCCGCACCTTTGATGCATAAATACCTTTTTTATCTTGGTTGGGGATGTATGGAAATCGCCGCAGTCCGGTCCAATGGGCGGGGCTTATTTGCCTTCTCCCCCCCTTCTCGGCTTGCTGAACGTAATCTTCATCTGTGAATATCACAGATAACGTTGTTTTCCGCATTTGCGCATTGAAAAGACCTCCGGCGCCTGCGCAGTATGCTTTGCGCGGTCTATGCCCCAGAAGTCAGTCTTCACATGCAGGACACACTTCCGGGGCATAGACCGCGCTGAAAAATACCGGCGCATGCGCAGTACCGATTATATGCTTTGCCCACAGTTGGGCAAAGCATACTGCGCAGGCGCCGGAGGCCTTTTCAATGCGCAAGCGCGGAAAACCTACTGCATCTGTGGTATTCACAGATGAAGATTATGTTCAGCAAGCCGAGGAGGGGGGGGGAGAAGGCGAATAAGCCCCGCCCATCGGACCGCGGCGATTTCCATACATCCCCAACTAGATAAAAAAGGTATTTATGCATCAAAGGTGCAAGGTCGGGGGAAATCAAAAGTCCTAATGGAATCCTTATGTGACACAGAATTGAATGATATCTTTACATGATATCACTAAAAATGGGTGACAGATTCCCTTTAAGTATACTTTTTGTATGGAAGTATCATTTGGGGAACCTATGGCCCTGTGAATATTTGGGCTGTATATGACAGCATTATTTATATTTTTGTATTGAAGTATCATTTGGGAAATTTATGATACAGTGATTATTTGGACTCTATACGACAGTATTATTTGCATTCTTTGTATGGAATTATCATTCGGGGAATGCATGGCACGGTGATTACGGTATTTGAGATCTATACGTCAGTATTATTTTTATTTTTTTGTACACCACATGACACTAAGATTTGGACACTACTACACTTGAGTAATATATGGCACTTTTATTTAGCAACAGAATTTCAATTAGCTGAGAAAAACCTTACCAAGATTAAAAAAAAAATGTGGAAGTCAGAGATGCTCATGCTACTAAATTATTTAGAGAAGTATTCTTTTTGCAATCGATGGCACTGTGATTATTTGGGCTCTATATAACAGCAGTATATATAGTTGTATAGCAGTATTATTTAGTAAATTCATGGTACTGTGATTATTTGAGCTCTATATGACGGTATTACAATGCAAATACAAATAATACCATCATATAGAGCCCAAATAATCAAAGTACCATAGATCCCCCAAATGATACTTCCAGATAAAAAATATAATCAATACCACCATTTTGGCTCTATCACTTAGATTCTTTGTATGGAAGTATTATTTGGGGAATCTATGGCACTGTTATTTGGCATGAGACTATGATGTGGATACTACTATACTTGAGCACGATATGGCACTTTTATTTAGAACTGAATTGAATTTTATTGGAAAAACCTTTCAAAGATCAAATAAAACATGGGGAAGTCTTGGAGGTTCATGGGTCTACATTTATGCTCATGGAAACAAGAAGGAGGAGTATTGTTTTTAGACGGTTTTGCCCAGTTACATGACAGAGAAATGTTCCGGTGACGATCCATCCTCCATGAACCCTCAGTGGCGTACAGATCATCAGAAGCCTAGAAAACACGTATGCGGTCAAATTCACGTCATATCAAATGCTACAGTGGATTGTTGCCCAGCATGTCTTTCCAGGAATGTAGATGATGGTAAACTTTATTTTTCTCATGATTGTGGTTACTATGCCAACCGGAAAGAATGATTGTATCCCAAGAACAATGAACGACAGGGATCCAATCATTTTAAAGATCTACGGCAAACAAAACGAGATCATAATTGGCAAGGCTTATCATTAAATTCATGTAATTGTATTTCACTTGTCGTTTGCATGTATTATATGTGATGTTTATATTAGAAAGTTACTTTACGCTCCAAACGTACTGGATTCTGCTATTCTCATTGAGGATTTTGCTCAGTAATATAGGCGATAAAACTGCGTGCTTGATGTGCAGGATGATTGGTAGTAATGGCGAAACTTCCATCCAGCGGCATAACGTGGATCACCAATGCCCAGGGGCAAAGCAACGATTTTGCGCCCTCTGACTCTTGAACTGAATTAGTTACAGTATTGAACCCTTTAATCTCCAAGCTCATTTGTTGTAATTTGAGAAAAATACTTATGCTTGACCCTGGCTCTAACACTATAACTAACCCTATACCTATCCCTATATCTAACCCTATACCTAACCCTATCCTAAACCTTTACCTAACCCTATACCTATCCCTATACCTAAACCTATTCCTATATCTAACCCGAACCCTATATCTAACCCTATCCTAACCCTAACTCTATACCTAACTCTCGCTCCAACCCTATACCTAACCCTATCCCTAACTCTATACCTAACCTTAGCATTAACCCTATACCTAACCCTATCCCTAACTCTATAGCTAACCCTAGCACTAGTCCTATACCTAACCCTATCCCTAACTCTATAGCTAACCCTAGCACTAGTCCTATACCTAACCCTAGCTCTAACCCTATACCTAACAATACATCTAACCTTAACCATATACCTACCCATACGCTATACCTAACCCTAGCCCTAATGGAATATCTAACCTTACACCTAACCCTAACGGTATACCTAACACTAGCCCTAACTTTACACCTAACCCTAGCTCTAACCCTATACCTAACCATATACTAAACCCTAGCCCTCATCGTATACCTGACCCTAGCCCTAACCTTACACCTAATCCTAGCCCTAATGCTATACCTCACCTTACCCCTAACAGTATGCCTAACAATAGCCCTAACCTTACACCTAGCCCTAATGCTATACCCATCCCTAACTGTATACCTAACACTAGCCCTAACCCTACACCTAATCCTAGCCCTAACCTATATCTAACCATAGTCCTAACCCTTTCTCTAACCCTATACTTAACCCTCTACCTAACATTAGCCTTAACCCTAGCCCTAATCCTAACTCTAATCCTTGCCCTAATCCTATACCTACCGTAGGCCTAATACCAGCCCTAATTCTTTATCCAAAACTAATTTTAACCCCACCACTAAATTAAACCCTAACAATAGAGTTAGAAAAAATGTAAAGATGTAAATGCAGCCATTACTAATAAGTGAAGACATCACTAAATCGAGTATATTTCACACAATTCCAAACGGTCTTCATCAGCAGAAGCTCAAGTTCTGTCATCTCGGTCTCTGTTTATGCAGAGCGCAGCAGCAAAATGAGTTTTTCATAGGATGTGGCCGTCTGCATAGGCAGCAACCGAGAACACAGAGTTCACTTCGCTTTATTGAGCTTTCACATATTGGTGGCAGCCTATGCAGAGCGCAGCAGCTGTTGACAAACTCATCTCTCCTGCTAAGCAGCGTAGGGAGGATGCCCACTGATCTGCACCAAAAAGAATCAGTGCATTGATCATTTGGCAGTGTGTGCTGCATGGAGGTGTTGGAGGGGATAAAATTCTGTGCCCTCATAGACTTTGGTACCCTGGGCAATGGCCCCTGTTGCTCCCTCTTTCCGAAAGCTACAACACTGCTTTCATTTTTTCGTAGAAGTGAATGAGAAACTGGTACTTCATGTGATAGTTGCAGTGAATTTGGAACCGTGCCGCCATAGTGTGCCAACCATAGTATACCCAAAACAAATGCTGCCCGGTGCTCCATAATAGAGTCAGCCATGGTTCTCCATAACGGATTCAGATGAAGCCATTACTACAGATTTGTCTATAATGACCCATTGCAGATGCAGCCACAGTGCCGCAGAGGATGGAGTTGGACTATCACATAGAAGATGCAGCTACAATGTTCCAGAGCAGATGTAGCTATAGTAGCTCTACAGCAGATCAGCCATAGGGCCCAATACCAAATTACGGTAGATCTGCAAAAAAGTCATTCTGCAGCTGCAGCGCCCTGTAGAAATAGCAGGCACAGTACCATATAGCAGGAGCATCAAATGTGCCTCATAACTGAAGCAGCCACAATCGCCTATAGCTGATGTAATCTCAGCGCCTCATAGTAAGTACAGGCGAGTGCCAAGTTCCTGATGTCCTCACAGTGCTCCATGACAGATGTAATCACAGTGCCCCATTGATGATATAGCCACATTGCCCCATTGATGATACAGTCACAGTGCAGCATTGATGATACAGTCACAGTGCAGCATTGATGATACAGTCACAGTGAAGCATTGATGATACAGTCACAGTGCAGCATTGATGATACAGTCACAGTACAGCATTGATGATATAGTCACATTGCCCCATTGATGATACAGTCACAGTGCAGCATTGATGATACAGTCACAGTGCCCCATTGATGATATAGTTACAGACAGTGCCCCATTGATGATATAGTCACAGTGCTGCATTGATGATACAGTCACAGTGCCCCACTGATGATATAGTCACAGTGCCCCATTGCTGATACAGTCACAGTGCACCATTGATGATATAGCCACAGTGGCCCATTGATGATAGTCACAGTGCCCCATTGATGATATAGTTACAGACAGTGCCCCAATGATGATATAGTCACAGTGCCACATTGATGATATAGCCACAGTGCCCCATTGATGATATAGTTACAGACAGTGCCCCAATGATGATATAGTCACAGTGGCCCATTGATGATATAGCCACAGTGCCCCATTGATGATATAGTTACAGACAGTGCCCCAATGATGATATAGTCACAGTGCCACATTGATGATATAGCCACAGTGCCCCATTGATGATATAGTTACAGACAGTGCCCCAATGATGATATAGTCACAGTGGCCCATTGATGATATAGCCACAGTGCCCCAATGATGATATAGTCACAGTGCCACATTGATGATAGTCACAGTGCCCCATTGATGATATAGTTACAGACAGTGCCCCAATGATGATATAGCCACAGTGGCCCATTGATGATATAGCCACAGTGCCCCATTGATGATATAGTTACAGACAGTGCCCCAATGATGATATAGTCACAGTGCCACATTGATGATAGTCACAGTGCCCCATTGATGATACAGTCACAGTGCCCCATTGCTCATACAGTCACAGTGCCCCATTGATGATAGTCACAGCACCCCATTGATGATATAGTCACATTGCGCCATTGGTGCCATAGTCAGTGTGCCCCATTGATAATATAGTCACACTGCCCCATTGATGATATAGTCACGTGCCCCATTGGTGTCATAGTCACAGTGCCCCATTGATGATATAGTCACAGCGCCCCATTGATATAGTCACAGCACCCCATTGACGACATAGTCACAGTGCCTCATTGATGATATAGTCACAGTGCAGCATTGATAATATAGTCACAGTGCCCCATTGATGATATAGTCACAGTGCCCCATTGATGATATAGTCACAGTGCCCCATTGATGATATAGTCACAGTGCAGCATTGATGATAGTCACAGTGCCCCACTGATGATATAGTCACAGTGCCCCATTGCTGATACAGTCACAGTGCACCATTGATGATATAGCCACAGTGGCCCATTGATGATATAGCCACAGTGCCCCATTGATGATATAGTTACAGACAGTGCCCCAATGATGATATAGTCACAGTGCCACATTGATGATAGTCACAGTGCCCCATTGATGATATAGTCACAGTGCCCCATTGCTCATACAGTCACAGTGCCCCATTGATGATAGTCACAGCACCCCATTGATGATATAGTCACAGTGCGCCATTGGTGCCATAGTCAGAGTGCCCCATTGATAATATAGTCACACTGCCCCATTGATGATATAGTCACGTGCCCCATTGGTGTCATAGTCACAGTGCCCCATTGATGATATAGTCACAGCGCCCGATTGATATAGTCACAGCCCCCCATTGATGACATAGTCACAGTGCCTCATTGATGACATAGTCACAGTGCAGCATTGATAATATAGTCACAGTGCCCCATTGATGATAGTCACAGTGCCCCATTGATGATATAGTCACAGTGCCCCATTGATGATATAGTCACAGTGCAGCATTGATGATATAGCCACATTGCCCCATTGATGATACAGTCACAGTGCAGCATTGATGATACAGTCACAGTGAAGCATTGATGATACAGTCACAGTGCAGCATTGATGATACAGTCACAGTGCAGCATTGATGATATAGCCACATTGCCCCATTGATGATACAGTCACAGTGCAGCATTGATGATACAGTCACAGTGCCCCATTGATGATATAGTCGCAGTGCCCCATTGATGATATAGTTACAGACAGTGCCCCATTGATGATATAGTCACAGTGCTGCATTGATGATAGTCACAGTGCCCCACTGATGATATAGTCACAGTGCCCCATTGCTGATACAGTCACAGTGCACCATTGATGATATAGCCACAGTGGCCCATTGATGATATAGCCACAGTGCCCCATTGATGATATAGTTACAGACAGTGCCCCAATGATGATATAGTCACAGTGCCACATTGATGATAGTCACAGTGCCCCATTGATGATATAGTCACAGTGCCCCATTGCTCATACAGTCACAGTGCCCCATTGATGATAGTCACAGCACCCCATTGATGATATAGTCACAGTGCGCCATTGGTGCCATAGTCAGAGTGCCCCATTGATAATATAGTCACACTGCCCCATTGATGATATAGTCACGTGCCCCATTGGTGTCATAGTCACAGTGCCCCATTGATGATATAGTCACAGTGCCCCATTGATATAGTCACAGCACCCCATTGATGACATAGTCACAGTGCCTCATTGATGATATAGTCACAGTGCAGCATTGATAATATAGTCACAGTGCCCCATTGATGATATAGTCACAGTGCCCCATTGATGATACAGTCACAGTACCTCATTGCTGATACAGTCACAGTGCCCCGTTAATGATATAGTCACAGTGCCCCATTGCTGATACAGTCACAGTGCAGCATTGATGATATAGTCACAGTGCCCCGTTGATGATATAGTCACAGTGCCCCATTTATGATATAGTCACAGTGCCCCATTGATGATACAGTCACAGTACCTCATTGCTGATACAGTCACAGTGCCCCATTGATGATATAGCCACAGTGCCCCATTGATGATATAGTTACAGTGCAGCATTGATGATATAGTCACAGTGCCCCGTTGATGATATAGTCACAGTGCCCCATTGATGATATAGTCACAGTGCCTCATTGATGATATAGTCACAGTGCAGCATTGATAATATAGTGACAGTGCCCCATTTATGATATAGTCACAGTGCCCCATTGATGATACAGTCACAGTACCTCATTGCTGATACAGTCACAGTGCCCCATTGATGATATAGCCACAGTGCCCCATTGATGATATAGTTACAGTGCAGCATTGATGATATAGTCACAGTGCCCCGTTGATGATATAGTCACAGTGCCCCATTGATGATATAGTCACAGTGCCCCATTGATGATATAGTCACAGAGCCCCATTGATGATACAGTCACAGTGCAGCATTGATGATATAGTCACAGTGGCCCGTTGATGATATAGTCACAGCACCCCATTGATGATATAGTCACAGTACCCCATTGCTGATACAGTCACAGTGCCCCATTGATGATATAGTCACAGTTCCCCATTGATGATATAGTCACAGTGCCCCATTGATGATATAGTTACACACAGTGCCCCATTGATGATATAGTCACAGTGCTGCATTGATGATAGTCACAGTGCCCCACTGATGATATAGTCACAGTGCCCCATTGCTGATACAGTCACAGTGCACCATTGATGATATAGCCACAGTGGCCCATTGATGATATAGCCACAGTGCCCCATTGATGATATAGTTACAGACAGTGCCCCAATGATGATATAGTCACAGTGCCACATTGATGATAGTCACAGTGCCCCATTGATGATATAGTCACAGTGCCCCATTGCTCAGTCACAGTGCCCCATTGATGATAGTCACAGCACCCCATTGATGATATAGTCACAGTGCGCCATTGGTGCCATAGTCAGAGTGCCCCATTGATAATATAGTCACACTGCCCCATTGATGATATAGTCACGTGCCCCATTGGTGTCATAGTCACAGTGCCCCATTGATGATATAGTCACAGCGCCCCATTGATATAGTCACAGCACCCCATTGATGACATAGTCACAGTGCCTCATTGATGATATAGTCACAGTGCAGCATTGATAATATAGTCACAGTGCCCCATTGATGATATAGTCACAGTGCCCCATTGATGATATAGTCACAGTGCCCCATTGATGATATAGTCACAGTGCCCCATTGATGATATAGTCACAGTGCAGCATTGATGATAGTCACAGTGCCCCATTGGTGTCATAGTCACAGTGCCCCATTGATGATATAGTCACAGTGCCCCATTGGTGTCATAGTCACAGTGCCCATTGACATAGGTGTAGTGTCACATAGCAGTAGTGGCCAAAATACTCTCACACAAGAGAAGGTCACCGTGTCCCTATACTTTTGATGAAAACATGGGACAACTGGATCTCCCCCCAGGAGCATACTGATCTCCCCCAGGAGCGTTCTGACTACTTACTGCTTGCAGGATCATATAACTCACATCTGCAGTGTAAGAATTCTGATATCAGTCATTGTCAACCCTGTTTACAAGCTGTACCCGGCTCAGACTTCAAATGAATGTTTCATAGAACTACTGAAGTGAGGAAATCAGGCGGCAGCCATTCTTTGGATGTGTATAAATAATTTGCGGCTGTCAGTATAAATTTTCCTGAACGGCTGATAAGCATTTTTGTACTTTGTGTACATTTAGCGCACATTGTGCATTTAATAATCCTCAAGAAAATCCCCAAATCAGAAAAAATACATCAGCGCCGGCGTGATTTTGCTGTATACTAAGGAATAAAAAGATGTGTAGGACAATATCAGTGCAATTATTCTTCTAATTATGGCTTTAACGTTTAAGTTGTGGGCCTGACCCTAGGAGGGTATTACATTCACTTTTTGACTTGTTTGCTTCCCATATAAAAGAGATAAATAGATTGATGCTGGTAATCCGTGACGCAGGCTTTGTCTACTGTGTGGCTGGGAACTGTGGTGCTGTCTGGTCACGCAAAATAACTGTGTATATTGTCCAGGAGCTCAACAGATGTCCTCATCTCCTTGCTGTGGTCAATGGGGCAGCACCATGCCCTATTTAAACTCCCAGCATGTTGCTGATAGTTGCCAGTTATTGATTGGATTTCTCCTCCTTCACTGGTGCTATTCTGATGATCTTATCATTTTCTGAGTATTCTCTTGACTCTGACCTTTGGTATTCTGACTTTATCCTACCCCAACCCCCTGACTAAAATTACATCTACTGATTCTGTCCCTCCTGATACTGACCTGACTTCTTTTGACCTGTATCAGGCTCGCTCTTCCAGCCAGCAGCCACTCCATGGACGCAACCCAGGGGGGCCCTAGTAAGGCCAGATCCCAGTGTAGGAGCCAAAGGGTGAAGTTGCTAGTTATTGTTTGGAATTCACTGAAGCTATTTGTGATGTTCTTATCATTTTTCTGCATTCCCTATTGACTCTGACCTTGGTTAAGCCTGATTTTGCTTCACTGACCACCAGTAGTGCTGGTTAGATTCTGAGTGGTCAGGCCACTGCTGATCTTTGCATAGCACAGGTTGCAAATGGCTATTTTGTTTGTCTCAGAATTCTCTTTAAAAAAAGCCCCACACTGGGAACACCTAATTCTTTGACAGAGAAATTCAGGAGTGCCGCTGCCCTGCAGAACAGTTGCCCGCCATCTCCCTCTTGTCACCCCACTGCCTCTTCCTGCCTGTTTCGGTGCTGCCAATCTCTCCACCTTAACGCTGCTGGCCTTGCTTTACATGCCAGCTTCCCATTTGGGTCAGTGACTTTGTCATCCACCACCTCGTCTTACACTACCGCACAGTGGTCCTCCTGACTTCGTGACTTAACAACAAGACTTTGCGGCAACTGTGTCTCACCATCATCTTTCTCCTTCTTATCCCAAATTTGCCGTTCCCCACCATCATGTTCTTGTGGCTGTGGCTGCTGTAAGGTTTGTGCATCACCAAACAACATGTCCTGTTGTCCCTCTTGGGGCATGCAGGTTGATACGCCACAACCAAGAAATGTAATGGTAAAGAGCTCCTCAGAATGTCCTAATGTGGGATCACTAGTCTTCTGGGACTCAACATGGTGGGAAGAAGGAGGATGATCAGTGTGAGGTCTAAGTTATCCAGACATTAGGCTGATGAGACTGGACTGTGTGGAAGACTGGGTGGTGCTGCCAAGCCTGCTGAAAGCATTATCTGCTATCCAACTGACCACCTGTGCACACTGCTCTGGCTTCAGATGTGGGGTACCGTGCCTCCCGGGAAAGTGGGACAGAAACCTATGTGTCATGGATGGGCAGCATGTTTCTTGTGCTCCAGCAATAGGTGCAATGACACCTGCCCCACGTCCTCTGCATCTGCGTGCACCATCATCAGCACTTCCAATTCCACGTCCCTTATCACACACCTTAAACATTTTGTAATTGCTAGGTCTCTTGAAACCATATTTATTTTTCATAAAATAAAAAAATTGGTCACCGGCAGCAATCAAAGCGGTTTTTTCTGAGTTTACTCCACTGTAATGTAATTGAAAGAACGTAAAAGTGTATGGATGACAATCAAATTCAATCCAGAAAAATGTTTCAATACTTTTTCTCAGTTTTAGAGATCACAGAAATGTTCACAGACCACATAAAACTGCATAGTTGAGAAATGAAAGCCTAAAAATGTTTTAAAAGCTTTTTACTAGTTTTAGAGCTTACAGAATTGTTCAGAGACCAAGTAACACTGTATGTCTGAGAAATGGAAGCCTACAAAATTTTTATAAGCTTTTTCTCAGTTTTAGAGATCACAGAAATATACTCCACACTATGGTATAGTGTATGGCTGAGAAACGTAGGCCAGGAAAATGTTTCAACGATTTTGGGGTGTGTTATATTACACAAAAAAAGGTCCTCAAAGCATGTAATATTTCATGGATCATAATATATTCCATTTATTTAGCCCCCACAAATATGCTGCAGCTATATATTTGTCAACGGACTGCAAAGGCCTAATCCCTGTCTACAGACTGGATTCTGTCCCTTTCCCTGCTCCTGAGACTCTCTCCTGCTAAATGCAGATTGTATATGCTGTAAATGATTTTCCCCTAGAAGAACTGTTAGTATGGTTGCCCAGCTTCAGCAGCAGCATCAGCACTATAGGCCTCTGATTCATCATAATGTGCACTCAGGCCTGGACAAGCACTCTCTATCTCCAATACAAAGTGACACAGAGCTGTGCATTGGCGTCAGTGTGCCGAGCCGGGCGGCGCCTGTTCTTCTATAACCACTAATAACAGGCGCCAAAGATGCGGGACAGGGATTCAAGTTTGACATCAAGCATCTCCCAATACTCGCTGAGTAACGAGCACATCCGAGCACCGTGACACTCATGATAACCGAGCACCGTGCCTGTTCGCTCATCCCCTAATAAACAGTGAAAAACAGAGCGCTGCTTGGATATGTAGAGATATAAGAGCACTTGACTTGTAGCCTACACTGACATTGAGGCTCTCACTTCTCTGGTCCCCATTCATTTCTCCATCAGAGATTCCGGCCACCCCTGTAATTTTTCACTTTAGGAATTTGCTTTGCTATTATGATTTTTCTTTCTTTATCAGTGATATTTCTGTGACACTCCAGCCGGATCCACAAAAAGCAGCCTGGATATGGGCGCATGTTAAGTGTTTGCAACCGACATGTCTGCAACAAAGTGTGTATTGGCAGGAAAAACGCTATAAAATGCACGTGTTTTTGCAGGCATTTTTTATGCATTTTTTTCTTATTGGAATGGGTGAAAAACTGCACAAACCCTGACAGTACTGACATTGCAAACAAACCCTGACATGGCAAACAAACCCTGACAGTACTGACATAGCAAACAAACCCTGACAGTACTGGCATTGCAAACAAACCCTAAGGCTATGTGCACACATTGCAGAATTCCCGCGGAAGTTACCGCGGGAATTCCGGAATTCCATTCCGTGGGAAAACCGCATTTTAAATTCCCGCGATTTTCCAGAGGGAAAACTAGTGATTTGCAAGCGTAATTAGCTTGCAGAAAGCTAGCGTTTTCCAAGCGATCTGTAGCATCGCTTGTAGAACTGATTGACAGGTTGGTCACACTCGTCGCGTCGTCATAGTGTTTGACGAGTGTGACCAACTTTTTACTATTGAGGCCGCCTATGCAGCATCAATAGTAAAAGATAGGATGTAAAAAATAATTTAAAAAAAAAAATCGGGTTATATTCACCTTCCGGCGTCCCGCGCAGCGTCCCCAGGCCTCTGCGATGCTCCCGGCAGGTCCCGTTTCCAGTAATGCATTGCGATGACCTTTGATGACGTTGCGGTATCGCGAGACCGCTACGGTTTCGCGAGACCACGACATTATCAAAAGTCATCGTAATGCATTACTGGGAACGGGACCTGCCAGAGCATCGATGAAGCCTCGTGACGCTGCCCGGGACGCCGAAAGGCGAGAATAAGACGATTTTTTTATTTTAATCCTATTTTTTACAGGGATACGGTACCCAGAGCCCGGAGGACAGTCTCCTCTCCTCCGGACCGTGGGTACCATCCGCAAATGTTCTACTTACTTTTCGCATGGTGTGCACAGCCACATGGGGAAAGTAACCGGAACAATGCATTCCTATTCGTGCGGGATCGCCGCGATTCCGCAAAATTAATGAGCATGCTGCATTTTTTTCTGCGATGTGATTCCGCCGCGGGAAAATCCGCAGCATTAGCACAGCATTGAGGAATCCCATAGGAATGCATGGGATGCTGTTTTTTTGCGTTTTCGCGGCAAAATTGTGCGTTAAAAACCAACGCGAAAAAAACACAATGTGTGAACGCAGCCTGACAGTACTGACATGTTGTAGATTTGAAATTGCTTCCACTCTGCAAGAAAAAAATAAGCAGCATGGGCCTGAGAGTCCAGAAATCTCATTTACATTGCTGGTAAGGGAAAATGCTGCATTTTTTACAGCAAAAACACCATATGAACAAGGCCTTAGATCAGGCTCGGACTGGCCCACAGGGTAACCCCCGGTAGGCCCTTGTGCAATCTGGGCCCCCCAACCCCACTGTATGGGCAGTACTTGGCATAATTCACTTGATTCCCTCTGTACAAAAAAAGCAGCCTGTCATCATTCATTAACCAAACTACCCAGTTTATTATTATATAGCGGTATGGGTAAATTTGAGAAGGAGGGTAGTGTAATATTTGTATGCAGGTGACTAGTGGCCCCCCAACTTCAATGTTACTGCTGGCCCCTTAGCACCCCAGTCCGACACCGCCTTAGATAATATATACAATGTAACTTATCACACCGAGCACATGCTGTATAGCACTGGGGCTTTTGCTGTGTGTGCACACGGGGATGTGCAGTGCTTGTATGTTGTGTGCATGTTTCAGTCTTTATGTATGGCGTGTGTATATCTGGAGATGTATATAATATGTGTGCAGTATCTAGTGTATGTGTGTTGTGTATATATGTCTGATGTGTATAGTGTATGCATGTGTGATATGTATAGTATGTGTGCTGTGCAGTAGCGTAGCTACCGGGGGGGGGCAGAGCGGGCGGTCGCCCCGGGCCCCGTGCTCTGAGGGGGTCCACCCGGATTTACCCTGTAATTACTGTATCTGCGGCAGAGAGGGACAATCGATCATCTCCCTGCTCTGCCGCTGCTACCGTATGTTGTCTTCTCCGGCTGCCACAGGAAGGCTCGGATTGGTAATATAACCAACCGGGCATTTTCCCGCTGGGCCGCTGTCATGTGGGCCGCGGGCGACAGCGCCCGCTCATCTGGCCGCTTGCCAGCTGGCTGTTGTTCCTGCCGCCGACCCTCTGCGGGCACGGCGGTTATAGTTTCCAACCCTCCCACACGCACCCCATCCTCGCCCTAGCTTGAGACCCCCCCACCCCGCCACTCAGAGCGTCGCTTGCCTGCTCTCTTCTCTGTACACAGGACCTGTGATGAGGTCACAGGAGGGGAGGAGTCAGGGGTCACATGATCAGGAGCCTTTGTCCAGACCCCTGATCATGTGACCCCTGACTCCGCCCCTCCGGTGACCTCATCACAGGTCCTGTGCGCTCAGCCTTGCCTCTTGGTGTCTGCCGGACTCTGCTGTGCTGGTTGTCATGGTGCTGGATGAGGTAAGTATGTGTGGGGTCAGGAGGGGTTTACAGGGTGCATGTAGCAGAGCTGAGTGTGCATGAGGTGGATGGAGCGGAGCCGTGTGTGTGTACGAGGTGTACGGAGCGAAGCCGTGCGTGTACGGAGCGGAGCTGGATGTGTACGGAGAGGAGCCGTGTGTGTATGAGGTGTACAGAATGGAGCCGCACGTGTACGAGGTGTACGGAGCATGGCCACGTGTATACAAGCTGTACGGAGCAGAGCCGCATGTGTATAAGGTTTACGGAGTGAAGCCATGTGTGTATGGAGCGGAGCTGCGTGTGTGTGAGGTGTACGGAGGAGCGGAGCCGCGTGTGTACGAGGTGTACGGTGAAAAGTCGCGTGTGTATAAGGTGTACGGAGCAGAGCCGCATGTGTGCAAGGTTTACGGATTGAAGCCATGTATGTATTAAGTGGAGCCGTGTGTGTGCGAGGTGTACGGAGTGGAGCCGTGTGTGTACGGGGCATAGAAAGTGGAACCATGTGTGTATGAGGTGTATGGTGGGGAGCATTCATACCTCCCAACCGTCTCGATTTTGAGAAAGAGTCTGCCCCGGTCAGGAACTTACTTTTCCCGTGGACACAGGAGTACACAGCAGAGTCCCGAGGAGCACTTTAAAATTTGCACGTGACGTTCCACCGGAAGTGACATGCTGGAAGCTGACCGGAAATGAGGTAATTTCGGGAGTAGATTGTGACGGATCCATGGAGGCACCTCAGGGAATGCTTCAGATCCATCACCGTCTCCGACAGCGCGGACAGCGGGATCGCCTTGGACTCGGTGATGTTGGGCATATGAGTGGATCATGATATGTCCTGCATCAGGAGGCTCAGGTAGGCACTACAATGGGAGCCGGGCTGCTATGGTATCTTTATAGAATCTTTCTTTCTCTCTCTCTGTTTCTTTCTCTCTCTATTCTTTCTTTCCCCTCTTCCTTTCTCTCTCTGTTCTTTCTTTCGCTCTGTTCTTTCTTTCTTTCCCCTCTTTCTCTCTAATCTTTCTTTCTCTCTCTCTCTGTTCTTTCTCTCTCTGTTCTTTCTTTCTCTGTAATCTTCCTTTCTCTCTCTGCTCTTTTTCTTTCTCTCTGTTCTTTCTTTCTCTATAATGTAGCCCCGTTCATATGGTATAATTCAGCCCCCCCAAAGATTATAATGTAGCCCCTTCAGAATATTATGCAGCCCCCCTCATAGAGTATCATGCTGCCCCCCTCATGGGGTATCATGCTGCCCTCCCTTATATGGGGTATCATGCCGCCCCCCTTATACGGGGTATCATGCTGCCCCCTCCTCATATGGGGTATATCATGCTGCCCCCCTCATGGGGTATCATGCTGCCCTCCCTTATATGGGGTATCATACTACCCCCCATCATACGGGGTATCAAGCTGCCTCCCCCCATCATACGGGGTATCATAATCAAGCAACCAGGACTCAATATATAAATTTAAAAAAAAATTATACTCACCTCTCCTCCTCGCTCCCATGCTGATTTCGGCGACGGCTCTGCTCTGATGTCAGGAGCTGCGCTGCAGTCAGACCGGCACACAGCGGGGACGCGACACATCGCGCAACCGCTGTATGTCAGAGGAAGAGGGTAATGATGGGAGAGGGAGCCTCATGTGACGCTCCCTCTTCCATTATTGCGGCACGCACTGGGGGGCCGCGCTGACGCCGCAATAATGGAATATATATATATATTATATAGATTATTTTTGTCAACAGCGCGGTCATCTGCTGAGGTTCTCTGGTTAGGGGCCCACTCAGAAGTTTCGCCCCCCCCGAACCAAAACCCTAGCTACGCCTCTGGTGCTGTGTATAGTATATGTGATGTGTAGATATGTGTGATGTATATAGTGTATGTATGTGTGATGTGTACAGTATGTGATGTGTAGTTATGTGTGATATGTAGGTCTGTGTGATGAATCCATGTGTGTTGTGTGCATATATGTGATGTGTATAGTGTATGTGTGATGTGTATAGTATATGTGATGTATATAGTGTATGTGTGATGTGTATAGTATGTGTGATGTATATAGTGGATGTGTGAGGTGTATAGTATGTGTGATGTATATAGTGTATGTCTGATGTGTATAGTATATGTGATGTATATAGTGTATGTCTGATGTGTATAGTATATGTGATGTATATAGTGTATGTATGTGTGATGTGTATAGTATGTGATGTATATAGTGTATGTGTGATGTGTATAGTATGTGTGATGTATATAGTGTATGTGTGATGTGTATAGTATGTGTGATGTATATAGTGTATGTGTGATGTGTATAGTATGTGTGATGTATATAGTGTATGTGTGATGTGTATAGTATGTGTGATGTATATAGTGTATGTGTGATGTGTATAGTATGTGTGATGTATATAGTGTATGTCTGATGTGTATAGTATATGTGATGTATATAGTGTATGTATGTGTGATGTGTATAGTATGTGATGTGTAGTAGATATATGTGATGTATATAGTGTATAGTATGTGATGTGTATATGTGTGATGTGTATAGTATATGTGTGATGTGTATAGTATATGTGTGATGTGTATAGTATATGTGTGATGTGTATAGTATATGTGTGATGTGTATAGTGTATGTGTGATGTGTATAGTATGTGTGATGTGTATAGTGTATGTGTGATGTGTATAGTATGTGTGATGTGTATAGTGTATGTGTGATGTGTATAGTGTATGTGTGATGTGTATAGTATGTGTGATGTGTATAGTGTATGTGTGATGTGTATAGTATATGTGTGATGTGTATAGTATATGTGTGATGTGTATAGTATATGTGTGATGTGTATAGTATATGTGT
This sequence comes from Dendrobates tinctorius, assembly GCF_039654945.1. Classification (NCBI taxonomy): domain Eukaryota; kingdom Metazoa; phylum Chordata; class Amphibia; order Anura; family Dendrobatidae; genus Dendrobates; species Dendrobates tinctorius. Next base: position 83,181,909 of record NW_027361738.1, on the reverse strand, counting down.
GATGTGTATAGTATGTGTGATGTGTATAGTATGTGTGATGTGTATAGTATGTGTGATGTGTATAGTGTATGTGTGATGTGTATAGTATGTGTGATGTGTATAGTATGTGTGATGTGTATAGTATGTGTGATGTGTATAGTATATGTGTGATGTGTATAGTATATGTGTGATGTGTATAGTATATGTGTGATGTGTATAGTATATGTGTGATGTGTATAGTATGTGTGATGTGTATAGTGTATGTGTGATGTGTATAGTGTATGTGTGATGTGTATAGTGTATGTGTGATGTGTATAGTGTATGTGTGATGTGTATAGTATATGTGTGATGTGTATAGTGTATGTGTGATGTGTATAGTATATGTGTGATGTGTATAGTATGTGTGATGTGTATAGTATATGTGTGATGTGTATAGTGTATGTGTGATGTGTATAGTATATGTGTGATGTGTATAGTGTATGTGTGATGTGTATAGTATATGTGTGATGTGTATAGTATATGTGTGATGTGTATAGTGTATGTGTGATGTGTATAGTATATGTGTGATGTGTATAGTATATGTGTGATGTGTATAGTGTATGTGTGATGTGTATAGTGTATGTGTGATGTGTATAGTGTATGTGTGATGTGTATAGTATATGTGTGATGTGTATAGTATATGTGTGATGTGTATAGTATATGTGTGATGTGTATAGTATATGTGTGATGTGTATGTGTGATGTGTATAGTGTATGTGTGATGTGTATAGTGTATGTGTGATGTGTATAGTGTATGTGTGATGTGTATAGTGTATGTGTGATGTGTATAGTATATGTGTGATGTGTATAGTATATGTGTGATGTGTATAGTGTATGTGTGATGTGTATAGTATATGTGTGATGTGTATAGTGTATGTGTGATGTGTATAGTATATGTGTGATGTGTATAGTGTATGTGTGATGTGTATAGTGTATGTGTGATGTGTATAGTATGTGTGATGTGTATAGTATATGTGTGATGTGTATAGTGTATGTGTGATGTGTATAGTGTATGTGTGATGTGTATAGTGTATGTGTGATGTGTATAGTGTATGTGTGATGTGTATAGTATATGTGTGATGTGTATAGTATATGTGTGATGTGTATAGTATATGTGTGATGTGTATAGTGTATGTGTGATGTGTATAGTGTATGTGTGATGTGTATAGTATATGTGTGATGTGTATAGTGTATGTGTGATGTGTATAGTATGTGTGATGTGTATAGTATATGTGTGATGTGTATAGTATATGTGTGATGTGTATAGTATATGTGTGATGTGTATAGTGTATGTGTGATGTGTATAGTATATGTGTGATGTGTATAGTGTATGTGTGATGTGTATAGTGTATGTGTGATGTGTATAGTGTATGTGTGATGTGTATAGTGTATGTGTGATGTGTATAGTGTATGTGTGATGTGTATAGTATATGTGTGATGTGTATAGTATATGTGTGATGTGTATAGTATATGTGTGATGTGTATAGTATATGTGTGATGTGTATAGTATATGTGTGATGTGTATAGTGTATGTGTGATGTGTATAGTATGTGTGATGTGTATAGTATGTGTGATGTGTATAGTGTATGTGTGATGTGTATAGTATGTGTGATGTGTATAGTATATGTGTGATGTGTATAGTATATGTGTGATGTGTATAGTGTATGTGTGATGTGTATAGTGTATGTGTGATGTGTATAGTATGTGTGATGTGTATAGTGTATGTGTGATGTGTAGCTCTGTGTGTCGTGTGCAGCCCTCTTGCCTGGTGTAGTGTGTGCAGCCCCGGTGTCCTCGCTTCCCCTGCCGTTGTGCGCGGTATAGCAGAGCTGTGCTTGTCGCTGCCCCCCGGACATTACGCGTAGCTCGCCCCCTGCTCTCCGCCTGATCAC
>NW_027361738.1:82865000-83175000 GCF_039654945.1 Dendrobates tinctorius | reverse complement strand
TATCACTGCTGCATCTCAGCTCTTGTATCACTGCTGCATCTCCACTCCTGTATCACTGCTGCAATCTAGCTCCTGTATCACTACTGCATCTCAGCTCTTGTATCACTGCTTCATCTCAGCTCCTGTATCACTGCTGCAATCTAGCTCCTGTATCACTACTGCATCTCAGCTCCTGTATTACTGCTGCATCTCAGCTCTTGTATCGCTGCTTCATCTCAGCTCCTGTATCACTGCTGCTTCATAGCTACTGAAATACTGCTGCATCTCAGCTCTTGTATCACTGCTTCATCTCAGCTCTTGTATCACTGCTTCATCTCAGCTCCTGTATCACTGCTTCATCTCAGCTCCTGTATCACTGCTGCATCTCAGCTCCTGTATCACGGCTGCATCCTAGCTTCTGTATCACTGCTTCATCTCAGCTCCTGTATCACTACTGCATCTCAGCTCCTGTATCACTGCTGTATCTCAGCTCCTGTATCACTTCTGCATCTCAGCTCTTGTATCACTGCTTCATCTCAGCTCCTGTATCACTGCTGCATCTCAGCTCTTGTATCACTGCTTCATCTCAGCTCCAGTATCACTGCTGCAATCTAGCTCCTGTATCACTACTGCATCTCTGCTCTTGTATCACTGCTGCATCTCAGCTCCTGTATCACTGCTTCATCTCAGCTCCTGTATCACTGCTGCATCTCAGCTCCTATATCACTGCTGCATCTCAGCTCCTGTATCACTGCTGCAATCTAGCTCCTGTATCACTACTGCATCTCAGCTCCTGTATCACTGCTGCATCTCAGCTCTTGTATCACTGCTTCAACTCAGCGCCTGTATCACTGCTGCTTCATAGCTACTGAATCACTGCTGCATCTCAGCTCTTGTATCACTGCTTCATCTCAGCTCATGTATCACTGCTGCATCTCAGCTCCTGTATCACTGCTGTATATCAGCTCCTGTATCACTGCTTCATCTCAGCTCCTGTATCACTGCTGCATCTCAGCTCTTGTATCACTGCTGTATCTCAGCTCCTGTGTCACTGCTGCATCTCAGCTCCTGTATCACTGCTTCATCTCAGCTCTTGTATCACTGCTGCATCTCCACTCCTGTATCACTGCTGCAATCTAGCTCCTGTATCACTACTGCATCTCAGCTCTTGTATCACTGCTTCATCTCAGCGCCTGTATCACTGCTGCAATCTAGCTCCTGTATCACTACTGCATCTCAGCTCCTGTATCACTGCTGCATCTCAGCTCTTGTATCACTGCTTCATCTCAGCTCCTGTATCACTGCTGCTTCATAGCTACTGAATCACTGCTGCATCTCAGCTCTTGTATCACTGCTTCATCTCAGCTCTTGTATCACTACTGCATCTCAGCTCCTGTATCACTGCTGCATCTCAGCTCCTGTATCACGGCTGCATCCTAGCTTCTGTATCACTGCTTCATCTCAGCTCCTGTATCACTACTGCATCTCAGCTCCTGTATCACTGCTGTATCTCAGCTCCTGTATCACTTCTGCATCTCAGCTCTTGTATCACTGCTTCATCTCAGCTCCTGTATCACTGCTGCATCTCAGCTCTTGTATCACTGCTGCATCTCCACTCCTGTATCACTGCTGCAATCTAGCTCCTGTATCACTACTGCATCTCAGCTCTTGTATCACTGCTTCATCTCAGCTCCTGTATCACTGCTGCAATCTAGCTCCTGTATCACTACTGCATCTCAGCTCCTGTATCACTGCTGCATCTCAGCTCTTGTATCACTGCTTCATCTCAGCTCCTGTATCACTGCTGCTTCATAGCTACTGAATCACTGCTGCATCTCAGCTCTTGTATCACTGCTTCATCTCAGCTCTTGTATCACTGCTTCATCTCAGCTCCTGTATCACTGCTGCATCTCAGCTCCTGTATCACGGCTGCATCCTAGCTTCTGTATCACTGCTTCATCTCAGCTCCTGTATCACTACTGCATCTCAGCTCCTGTATCACTGCTGTATCTCAGCTCCTGTATCACTTCTGCATCTCAGCTCTTGTATCACTGCTTCATCTCAGCTCCTGTATCACTGCTGCATCTCAGCTCTTGTATCACAGCTTCATCTCAGCTCCAGTATCACTGCTGCAATCTAGCTCCTGTATCACTACTGCATCTCTGCTCTTGTATCACTGCTGCATCTCAGCTCCTGTATCACTGCTTCATCTCAGCTCCTGTATCACTGCTGCATCTCAGCTCCTATATCACTGCTGCATCTCAGCTCCTGTATCACTGCTGCAATCTAGCTCCTGTATCACTACTGCATCTCAGCTCCTGTATCACTGCTGCATCTCAGCTCTTGTATCACTGCTTCAACTCAGCGCCTGTATCACTGCTGCTTCATAGCTACTGAATCACTGCTGCATCTCAGCTCTTGTATCACTGCTTCATCTCAGCTCATGTATCACTGCTGCATCTCAGCTCCTGTATCACTGCTGTATATCAGCTCCTGTATCACTGCTTCATCTCAGCTCCTGTATCACTGCTGCATCTCAGCTCTTGTATCACTGCTGTATCTCAGCTCCTGTGTCACTGCTGCATCTCAGCTCCTGTATCACTGCTTCATCTCAGCTCTTGTATCACTGCTGCATCTCCACTCCTGTATCACTGCTGCAATCTAGCTCCTGTATCACTACTGCATCTCAGCTCTTGTATCACTGCTTCATCTCAGCGCCTGTATCACTGCTGCAATCTAGCTCCTGTATCACTACTGCATCTCAGCTCCTGTATCACTGCTGCATCTCAGCTCTTGTATCACTGCTTCATCTCAGCTCCTGTATCACTGCTGCTTCATAGCTACTGAATCACTGCTGCATCTCAGCTCTTGTATCACTGCTTCATCTCAGCTCTTGTATCACTACTGCATCTCAGCTCCTGTATCACTGCTGCATCTCAGCTCCTGTATCACGGCTGCATCCTAGCTTCTGTATCACTGCTTCATCTCAGCTCCTGTATCACTACTGCATCTCAGCTCCTGTATCACTTCTGCATCTCAGCTCCTGTATCACTTCTGCATCTCAGCTCTTGTATCACTGCTTCATCTCAGCTCCTGTATCACTGCTGCATCTCAGCTCTTGTATCACTGCTGCATCTCCACTCCTGTATCACTGCTGCAATCTAGCTCCTGTATCACTACTGCATCTCAGCTCTTGTATCACTGCTTCATCTCAGCTCCTGTATCACTGCTGCAATCTAGCTCCTGTATCACTACTGCATCTCAGCTCCTGTATCACTGCTGCATCTCAGCTCTTGTATCACTGCTTCATCTCAGCTCCTGTATCACTGCTGCTTCATAGCTACTGAATCACTGCTGCATCTCAGCTCTTGTATCACTGCTTCATCTCAGCTCTTGTATCACTGCTTCATCTCAGCTCCTGTATCACTGCTGCATCTCAGCTCCTGTATCACGGCTGCATCCTAGCTTCTGTATCACTGCTTCATCTCAGCTCCTGTATCACTACTGCATCTCAGCTCCTGTATCACTGCTGTATCTCAGCTCCTGTATCACTTCTGCATCTCAGCTCTTGTATCACTGCTTCATCTCAGCTCCTGTATCACTGCTGCATCTCAGCTCTTGTATCACTGCTTCATCTCAGCTCCAGTATCACTGCTGCAATCTAGCTCCTGTATCACTACTGCATCTCAGCTCTTGTATCACTGCTGCATCTCAGCTCCTGTATCACTGCTTCATCTCAGCTCCTGTATCACTGCTGCATCTCAGCTCCTATATCACTGCTGCATCTCAGCTCCTGTATCACTGCTGCAATCTAGCTCCTGTATCACTACTGCATCTCAGCTCCTGTATCACTGCTGCATCTCAGCTCTTGTATCACTGCTTCAACTCAGCGCCTGTATCACTGCTGCTTCATAGCTACTGAATCACTGCTGCATCTCAGCTCTTGTATCACTGCTTCATCTCAGCTCATGTGTCACTGCTGCATCTCAGCTCCTGTATCACTGTATATCAGCTCCTGTATCACTGCTTCATCTCAGCTCCTGTATCACTGCTGCATCTCAGCTCTTGTATCACTGCTGTATCTCAGCTCCTGTGTCACTGCTGCATCTCAGCTCCTGTATCACTGCTTCATCTCAGCTCTTGTATCACTGCTGCATCTCCACTCCTGTATCACTGCTGCAATCTAGCTCCTGTATCACTACTGCATCTCAGCTCTTGTATCACTGCTTCATCTCAGCGCCTGTATCACTGCTGCAATCTAGCTCCTGTATCACTACTGCATCTCAGCTCCTGTATCACTGCTGCATCTCAGCTCCTGTATCACTTCTGCATCTCAGCTCCTGTATCACTTCTGCATCTCAGCTCTTGTATCACTGCTTCATCTCAGCTCCTGTATCACTGCTGCATCTCAGCTCTTGTATCACTGCTGCATCTCCACTCCTGTATCACTGCTGCAATCTAGCTCCTGTATCACTACTGCATCTCAGCTCTTGTATCACTGCTTCATCTCAGCTCCTGTATCACTGCTGCAATCTAGCTCCTGTATCACTACTGCATCTCAGCTCCTGTATCACTGCTGCATCTCAGCTCTTGTATCACTGCTTCATCTCAGCTCCTGTATCACTGCTGCTTCATAGCTACTGAATCACTGCTGCATCTCAGCTCTTGTATCACTGCTTCATCTCAGCTCTTGTATCACTGCTTCATCTCAGCTCCTGTATCACTGCTGCATCTCAGCTCCTGTATCACGGCTGCATCCTAGCTTCTGTATCACTGCTTCATCTCAGCTCCTGTATCACTACTGCATCTCAGCTCCTGTATCACTGCTGTATCTCAGCTCCTGTATCACTTCTGCATCTCAGCTCTTGTATCACTGCTTCATCTCAGCTCCTGTATCACTGCTGCATCTCAGCTCTTGTATCACTGCTTCATCTCAGCTCCAGTATCACTGCTGCAATCTAGCTCCTGTATCACTACTGCATCTCAGCTCTTGTATCACTGCTGCATCTCAGCTCCTGTATCACTGCTTCATCTCAGCTCCTGTATCACTGCTGCATCTCAGCTCCTATATCACTGCTGCATCTCAGCTCCTGTATCACTGCTGCAATCTAGCTCCTGTATCACTACTGCATCTCAGCTCCTGTATCACTGCTGCATCTCAGCTCTTGTATCACTGCTTCAACTCAGCGCCTGTATCACTGCTGCTTCATAGCTACTGAATCACTGCTGCATCTCAGCTCTTGTATCACTGCTTCATCTCAGCTCATGTATCACTGCTGCATCTCAGCTCCTGTATCACTGTATATCAGCTCCTGTATCACTGCTTCATCTCAGCTCCTGTATCACTGCTGCATCTCAGCTCTTGTATCACTGCTGTATCTCAGCTCCTGTGTCACTGCTGCATCTCAGCTCCTGTATCACTGCTTCATCTCAGCTCTTGTATCACTGCTGCATCTCCACTCCTGTATCACTGCTGCAATCTAGCTCCTGTATCACTACTGCATCTCAGCTCCTGTATCACTGCTGCATCTCAGCTCTTGTATCACTGCTTCATCTCAGCTCCTGTATCACTGCTGCTTCATAGCTACTGAATCACTGCTGCATCTCAGCTCTTGTATCACTGCTTCATCTCAGCTCTTGTATCACTGCTTCATCTCAGCTCCTGTATCACTGCTGCATCTCAGCTCCTGTATCACGGCTGCATCCTAGCTTCTGTATCACTGCTTCATCTCAGCTCCTGTATCACTACTGCATCTCAGCTCCTGTATCACTGCTGTATCTCAGCTCCTGTATCACTTCTGCATCTCAGCTCTTGTATCACTGCTTCATCTCAGCTCCTGTATCACTGCTGCATCTCAGCTCTTGTATCACTGCTTCATCTCAGCTCCAGTATCACTGCTGCAATCTAGCTCCTGTATCACTACTGCATCTCAGCTCTTGTATCACTGCTGCATCTCAGCTCCTGTATCACTGCTTCATCTCAGCTCCTGTATCACTGCTGCATCTCAGCTCCTATATCACTGCTGCATCTCAGCTCCTGTATCACTGCTGCAATCTAGCTCCTGTATCACTACTGCATCTCAGCTCCTGTATCACTGCTGCATCTCAGCTCTTGTATCACTGCTTCAACTCAGCGCCTGTATCACTGCTGCTTCATAGCTACTGAATCACTGCTGCATCTCAGCTCTTGTATCACTGCTTCATCTCAGCTCATGTATCACTGCTGCATCTCAGCTCCTGTATCACTGTATATCAGCTCCTGTATCACTGCTTCATCTCAGCTCCTGTATCACTGCTGCATCTCAGCTCTTGTATCACTGCTGTATCTCAGCTCCTGTGTCACTGCTGCATCTCAGCTCCTGTATCACTGCTTCATCTCAGCTCTTGTATCACTGCTGCATCTCCACTCCTGTATCACTGCTGCAATCTAGCTCCTGTATCACTACTGCATCTCAGCTCTTGTATCACTGCTTCATCTCAGCGCCTGTATCACTGCTGCAATCTAGCTCCTGTATCACTACTGCATCTCAGCTCCTGTATCACTGCTGCATCTCAGCTCTTGTATCACTGCTTCATCTCAGCTCCTGTATCACTACTGCATCTCTGCTCTTGTATCACTGCTGCATCTCAGCTCCTGTATCACTGCTTCATCTCAGCTCCTGTATCACTGCTGCATCTCAGCTCCTATATCACTGCTGCATCTCAGCTCCTGTATCACTGCTGCAATCTAGCTCCTGTATCACTACTGCATCTCAGCTCCTGTATCACTGCTGCATCTCAGCTCTTGTATCACTGCTTCAACTCAGCGCCTGTATCACTGCTGCTTCATAGCTACTGAATCACTGCTGCATCTCAGCTCTTGTATCACTGCTTCATCTCAGCTCATGTATCACTGCTGCATCTCAGCTCCTGTATCACTGCTGTATATCAGCTCCTGTATCACTGCTTCATCTCAGCTCCTGTATCACTGCTGCATCTCAGCTCTTGTATCACTGCTGTATCTCAGCTCCTGTGTCACTGCTGCATCTCAGCTCCTGTATCACATTTCTTGTACCCAAGGAACATGTTGTGGGTTTTTGGAAAGTTTCTGCTTGAATTCCTCTGCAGGATGTCAGAATCCCCCCAGAGCGGCTTATTTGGTGTGAACGGCCTCCCACCCTCATAGAGATTTTGCTTGAGGATCATCCAGAGGTTCTCATTAGGGTTGGGGTCAGGGGAGGATGGTGGCAGCACTATGGGTTTCTCTCCTTTTATGCCCCATAGTAGCCAATGACTCGGAGGTATTCTCTTGTCCAAGGCATTGCACTAATTGACGCTTTTCGACATATTGGTTGAAACCAGTGGCTGCTTAATTTAATAGGATGGATTGTTCTTCTGGGGGTCTTCTAGTCTAGACGACCAATTTTTATGCTAGTTTTGCAATGTTTTTTTGGGGGGCAGAAGGAGTATGAAGATTCTTGGGATAGGGGTTGTTTACAGCAGGGTTCCCCAACTCCAGTCCTCAAGGCCCAACAACAGGTCTTGTTTTCAGGATTTCCTTAGTATTGCCCAGGTGATAATTGCATCAGCTGTAGAATACAAGGGAAATCCTGAAAACAAGACCTGTTGTTGGGCCTTGAGGACTGGAGTTGGGGAACCCTGGTTTACAATATATTTACACCTGTTTGAAGTTTATGTACAAATATTGATATCATGAAAAAAGTATAAATAAACACTGTAAAAATGCAGTCAAGTGAGAAAGGAAAACAGTGGTGAACGGAAACTAAAAAACAGATTTTGAGTAAAGTCTAGTACAGGAGATGGGCACTTACAAACTGAGAATGTGTGCACAAGCCCGACTCCATTGACCAATTGCTTCTGGAGATATCGTGGCCACCAATTTCAAAAACGTGGTTTAGAGAAAAACGTGTTAAAGTTCTTCATACTGATTACACAGAGACACGTTTACTTATGATCCATCAGCTTTTCCAGGAACGTACAGTGATCCTTCCTCGTGCTCATAAAATTCCTACAGAGCTGCGCTCTCTTTTCTACGATGAGATCTGCCATCTCAAACAGAGTCAGAAGAACACCCGCTCCGAGCGACTCTAACGAGCCTCGTCCCGAGCGTGCGTGTACATCTCCCCTTGCTGTCCAATGTTCATTCCCATTACGTCCATTACTATTAAAAATTGGCATAAATTTAAGATAATTATTGCAAAAAAAATGTAGCTATGTTCACAATCTTTGCTCCTGAATGAAGATGTTTCGGAGCAAAAGTAATAATGAGTGAGTTGAGTGATTCATTATTATTTTGTGTTTCTGCCCCAACACAACTGTCACGGGTTTACCGCAACAGAGAGAATCCGGACGACCGCGGTGTCTGATTCCACACACTTCTGCACTTATTAGAAGCACTTCACCATCATATTAAATAGTGCAGGTTTCTCCTACCAGTGCAGGGGTTAATGTGTTCAGTTAAGAGTCTCTGAAGCTTTCCTGCTTTGATGATTTCAGCTGTTCAGTGTTGGCCACTCCCCTCTGCTGTGTATACTCACCTCTGACAATCTGGATTGCCAGTGTTAGTTTCATACTGCCTGGTTCTGGAGTTGGAGGTGTTTGTGAGGAGGTGTTTGGAGTGTTGATTTAAAGACTGTTGCTTGGTGATTTGTCTGTGCGCATATCCTCATCCTCTCCTATTTGGTTGTTTCTTACTTCTACTTCCTGGTGTTCCACTCAGTTGTTTGTGAGTGCATATTTGTATGATTGATATTTTTATTTATCCCTGTGTTTGTTCACTTGTTTGTCTGGTTTGTGTATTCTTATATATAAAACTACTTTACACTTTCCTGGGTAAGGGAGAGGATGGATAAGGGCTCATTCAGAAGCTCAGCAAGGTACGTGGCCCCGGCATCTTCACCATTAGAAGTAATCCAGGGAGCAGGTATAGCTAGGGCGCCCTTAGCTTCATGGATAGGGAGGGAGCCACTGGACCCGGAATATCAAACTGCAGTCACGTGACAACAACGTTCTAGTAAATTATCATCCATTAACATCTCTGATCAGTGTGAGGTGATTACCAGGCGTCATAATACTAAGGACTGGTTTTAAAAATGCCTCCCAAAAAATGACTATGTGTTGGGCAAGTTAATCCAAAAGCTAACAAAAGCATACACACACACACAAGACTGACGGAATGCTCCACCATTTGCGCCACACGGCACGAGCACGCATCGGAAATCGCTCCCTATAAGGGGCTATAACTTTTTTAATATTGCGAATGGAGCTAAATAGTTTTGCAGATATATTCTCCAAATTCTAAATACATGAAAAATATGGGAAAAAAATATTGCTTTTTCCAATACACTAGACTAGAAGACCCATTAAGTAGTTTTCCTTTAATTGGCCTCATCTGGCAATCTAATTATCACATGTATTTAAGATTGATTTCAGTGATTTAAAGACCCTGAGGCACAATATCATCCATCGGAGTATGTGAAAAACAAAAAACAACAGCTTTGTGACTCTGAAATCCAATTTGCATAATAATTTGGGATGCGGTGTAGACTGGAGCTTTCTGCCGCTGACTTCTCTCTACGGCTTCGCACTAAGTGATTGACAGCCAGGTCTCTATATGCACACACGAGCGACATCTGTCGCACTGCATGGAGAAACCATCAGGGGGCAGCACTAGACTAGTCACATCTCTCTTTATGGTGCCAAACTTGATCCTTAAACTATGTTATCCCCGAAACGCTGGAGCAATGCAGAGAGAGATGGAATTTTGCAGCCAGGATCCAGTTTGGGCAACATAAATTGACTGACAGGTTCCCTTTAAATCCTTTATTAAATCTTCACTGAAGCTCCCATGTAACAGCTTATAGGGGTTTTTGTGTTGTTCCAGCTTACAGGGGGTCCGTGCCATCCTGAAGATTAACATTTTGAACCAGTGGTATGGTCACGCCGATGGTCTGAACTTTGCGTTCTCAAGGCAGCCTGGGAGAAGTACAAGTCAGATCCAAATTATTTGGCAAGCTACAGATTGGCGGGATCAGGCTCAGAAAAAGAGGCGCCATCTCATCGATTAGGGTAATGGCCACTCTGAGATGACAGAGCGGCTCGTAAACCTACGCAACGAACTGTGCCCTCTAAAATAAAAAATCCCTCTGAGAACGGAGATGATTTTTGATAAGAGGTAAATTGCAAAGTTTCTTGTTTTTACAACTGCTTAGTAATTCTACCCATTTATAAACTTCAGACAACCCCTTTAAGTCCCGTATTGCAGCTTCATCTTAGCGCTCGTACTCCAGCTGCATCACATAAACCTCCAGTGATAGAACTCATTAGGACTTATGGGTCGCCCTCACACCCAGGGCTGTGGGGTACTCGGCACCGGTCCCGATGAGCCTCAATGGGAGATGTCCCGGCAGCTGGGACACGGCCCGCGGCTCTGGGCGCCCAATGTAACAAGGCGAAATGTTTGGTGTGAATGAATAAGTCGTGACGCCATCTGTGGTGTTCGGCAATGAAGATATTAAGCCGACGCTGCAGACAGATCCTCTGGGACAGATGGTGGGGTGCAGCAATGATGTTATAGCCCTCCACAGGCAGGGCTGTAGTCCCAGGGCAGAGTAGATGTAGTGACACTTAGATGGTGTAGTGTCGGGCGCAGGGGATGTAGCAGTGCTGGGCAGGTTGATGCAGGAATAAGTGGAGGACACCAGGGCATGTAGTCCCAAAGCTTTACTCACAGTCTGTTGTAGCACAAGAGCCCGCATCCGTGCCGTGTCCTCTGGGTCAGGAGCTCAGCCAACTTCCAGGCAAGATGAAGTACTTCTTTCCAACACTCCGCCAACATATGTGCCTTTTCTGAACGTCTCCCTCTTAGCGCCTTTAGTGAAGTACTCACAGTACTGAGTTACACTGGAGTTCCTCCTGTCAGATGTTCCTATGAACTCTACTTGTACGGCAGACAGCTGTAGCCTGCTTCAGGGACTCTTTGCTACCAAGTCCCGGCTCACTCTCGTTGCTGTTGTGCCCCCAAGTCTTGTGTGGGAATAAAGTGGTGACAACTTCTATTCCTCCGGTGTCTGCTGCAGGACCATTAGTATCCATACAACCTCGGGGACCGGACCCCGGCCTTGCGCTTAGAACTTGGGAAGGGTTCTCCTCTAACACTGATCCTTGGTTCTCTTCTTCTCCTCATGTTCCGTACTAATCCTTTCCTTCTTATGAAGAGTCAGGCTTTCTATCAATGTTCCTCTCCTGTGCCAGCGGACCCAGGTCACTGAGGTCGGCTGCAGCACTTCCTTCTTCCATCCCTCTCTGGGGATCTCCTTTCCACAGGTCCGACCTCGTCAGACTCCTGTGACTAACTCTCTTTCTAACTCACTCACTGACTGAATCCTAAACCACTTCCCGCTCTTTTTGTGCAAACTAAACTCCACCCGCCTCCCAGCACGCTTCGTGTTCCAAGCAGGGAGCCACCAAAGGGTGCTTTGCTACACTACTGTGTTGTGTGGGATGCAGGTGTTGGAGTGTGGTCAGGTGTCTCCACCTTACCTGGATGGTGGGGTACCACACCTCAGGAGGAGGTGCAGTACCTCTGTGGCGACTGAACTCTCAGGGGCGCCACAGTTAGATCCGTGTGTTTTTGACACCAGTAATCAGCATGTGACGCTAGTCACTTCTCACAGCCAAGCCGTGAGTCGGAGTGGTCAAGGAGTCCAAGGTCAGAAGCCAGGAGTGTACGTCATAAACAGGAGGCAGAGACAAAAGAGTAGTCAGGTAACATTCCGAGGTCAGAATACAGGGAGTATAACGGATCAGAGCTGAAGGGGTTAAACAGGCGGATGGTCAGAAAGAAGTCCAAGGTTAGGCAACAGATCAAGCAAACAGAACACAAGGCACAGGAGAGCACGGAGCACAAACCTCACAAGATGAACGGGCGTCTGGCAGTGTTCTGGGAAACTCAGCTCAGCTAAGAAGCATGGCCATTAACTGGAAGAATAAACACATGAGACGCCTCACAGTCACAGATTGGATAGTCGAGCTGTCAATCATCACACTGACAGCTCAGCACGCCCCTGTACCAGATTGGATGGCCAAGCTGTCAATCAAAGTACCAATAGCTTCAGCACGACCCTGTACAAGATTGGACGGCCGAGCGGTCAGTAACCACATCCCCGACACCCTGAGGGGTGGAACCGTGACACAGCATCAGTGCAAAGTATATTGTACTAGTCTTTTCTATAAATACATAACTAATTACAGATCTATCACCTTTTTTGTCTTTATATGTAATAACATTTTCCTGACTCTTCCACCTTTCTGTATTGTGGACACCGATTTTTATAATTGCGTAAGAAACTTTACTGAAACAAAGTATTTGCCGTACAAATCATTGGCTGAGTTAGCGAGCGGGAGAAAAACACAACTTTGGGGGGCAGTGGGAGCTAGGGGCAAATAGTAATATAAAAATGATTGTTCATATGGGGCAGTATTATAGTAGTTATATTCTTGTACATAGGGGCAGTATTATAGTAGTTATATTCTTGTACATAGGGGGCAGTATTATAGTAGTTATATTCTTGTACATAGGGGGCAGTATTATAGTAGTTATATTCTTGTACATAGGGGCAGTATTATAGTAGTTATATTCTTGTATATAGGGGCAGTATTATAGTAGTTATATTCTTGTATATAGGGGCAGTATTATGGTAGTTATATTCTTGTACATAGGGGCAGTATTATAGTAGTTATATTCTTGTACATAGGGGCAGTATTATAGTAGTTATATTCTTGTACATAGGGGCAGTATTATAGTAGTTATATTCTTGTATATAGGGGCAGTATTATAGTAGTTATATTCTTGTATATAGGGGCAGTATTATAGTAGTTATATTCTTGTATATAGGGGGCAGTATTATAGTAGTTATATTCTTGTACATAGGGGCAGTATTATAGTAGTTATATTCTTGTATATAGGGGCAGTATTATAGTAGTTATATTCTTGAACATAGGGGCAGTATTATAGTAGTTATATTCCTGTATATAGGGGCAGTATTATAGTAGTTATATTCTTGTATATAGGGGCAGTATTATAGTAGTTATATTCTTGTACATTCGAGCAGTATTATAGTAGTTATATTCTTGTACATAGGGGCAGTATTATAGTAGTTATATTCTTGTACATAGGGGCAGTATTATAGTAGTTATATTCTTGTATATAGGGGGCAGTATTATAGCAGTTATTTTCTTGTATATAGGGGCAGTATTATAGTAGTTATATTCTTGTATATAAGGGCAGTATTATAGTAGTTATATTTTTGTGCATAGGAGCAGTATTATAGTAGTTATATTCTTGTACATAGGGGCAGTATTATAGTAGTTACATTCTTGTACATAGGGGGCAGTATTATAGTAGTTATATTCTTGTATATAGGGGGCAGTATTATAGCAGTTATATTCTTGTATATAGGGGGCAGTATTATAGTAGTTATATTCTTGTACATAGGGGCAGTATTATAGTAGTTATATTCCTGTATATAGGGGCGGTATTATAGCAGTTATATTCTTGTATATAGGGGCAGTATTATAGTAGTTATATTCTTGTACATTCGAGCAGTATTATAGTAGTTATATTCTTGTACATAGGGGCAATTTTTATTGTAAAAACAAAACAAATACAAATAACATTCCTCCAATAATACAAAACTGAATTCACTAGGATTGTACATACATTCATTACATATCCAGTTTATACATATCAAATTAACTTAGAGTCCATACTCCTAGTTTGAGGAGAGAAAAAAAAAACCAAAAAAAAAAAAAAACACTTGCAAACAGAGCTCATCATGTTCCTACCCAGTGACTCATCCTTCTCTATCTTAACATTTCCTAATTTCTCCTAATGATTTTCCCTGAGTTCAGACATTATCTGGTTGACAGCGTCACAGATCTGAGTCGGAGTTATTCTGTTCACCACCGGTCTCCATCTCAGACTCTTCCCGAGTGCCCTCAGGTAAGGGCTTCCGCTTTGGCGGAGGACAGTCCTCTACTTCCCTATCACACTCTGCGTCAATTCTTTTAAGGTCATCTTCAAATTCGCCGTCAGACTCAGACAGAACATCAAACCTGTTAGATACGACCATTACACCTGCAGAGCTCTGGAATTTCTTCCCGGCTCCTTGGCCAGTGTCATACCCCTCAGGTTTACGGGAGGCCTTGTCCTTTTTCTTCCTTTTCTGATTATTGCTATTCTCCTCAGACACGGATGGTAGCACTGAAGTAATGCCTTCCTGTGACCGCTGCCCCTGAGGTACAACCTCCATACTCCCCTGTTCTCTCTCTGAACCCTGCTGCTCTGGAGTTAGCTGAGTAGACCCCTGGTGGACCTCTGGTCTGGTCAGTATTTCTCCTGACAGTAAAGCTGCCTCCTCCAGAATCTCTGCCCCTGCCACCAAGTCCTCGTCAGGAAAGTCCTTACAGATATTGTGCCAGGCGTCTGGACAGTCCCTGTGAGGGTGACCGATCTTACCACAGAGGTTGCACCTGATGTTCTGGCAGTCTGCAGCTAGATGGCCGACCTCCCCACACAGGCTGCACTTCACCACAGTACAAGTATTTGCCAGGTGACCTGCCTTGCCACATTTAAAGCACTTACGAGGCTGCCCAGGATAGAAACACACACCCCTCTCCCTCCCAATATAGAAGGAGTTGGGTAAATGGGCAGTGATATTATTGCATTGGCGCAGTTTCACCAAAACCCGCCACCCTCCCGTCCAGATACCATCACTGTCTCTGCTTTTGGTGAGGTCAGAGACCAGGTCACAATGCCTCCGGAGCCACACTACAATGTCCTGCGGGGGAACAGACTCATTCCAGAAGATGACATTTACAGTGACAGTATCTGGCTTAGAGATAGGAATAAAGCTGAACTTACTCCAGCCCTCCGTGTCTCTAAACTTGGGGAAACTAGACCAGAATCTGTCCAGGTCAGACATGAGCTTAAAGCTGACATCATAGCCCTGCCTGTCTGGAAGATTAATCACTGCCAGGATGCTGACTGGCACAAACCCCATCTGGTGGCACAAGAGCTCCCTGACGACAAACCTCCTGTCCGGCAGATCCTCCTTGGCACCTCTGTGCCGGAAACGCACGACGTTTCTCCGTTTAAACGCCTGGCCTGTATAATTGGAACCAGAGGTAAAGGACGGAGCACCACGACTCCAGGCATTACTGGGGGGACCGTGCGGGGTCACATTGGGTTGACTGACGGGGTGAAGGTCTGCATCAGGAGGGGCAGCCACACCTTGTGTGCTTGAAATTAAAGGTGGGAAATCACAGACATTATCATGCACATTGTTATCATCAGCATCAATGTCATTATCAGACTGTGCAGCGTCCACCAAATATACTGTGCTCCCCCAAGCCCCCGACCCCCCAGATACAGTGCGGTTATCCCCAGCATCAGAGCCCTGCTGGGCACCATCAGTAATGACCGGCACATGTCCACTTCCCAACTGTTGTGCTTGGCATTCTGAGACTTGTAGTCCCTCTGCTGGAAAGTGCAGTCCATGCTGCTGCTTGGAATCTGCTGCAGGCTGCTGTGCTGGGCATTCTGAGACTTGTGGTACACCTGCTGGAATCTGCATAACATGCTGCTGCTTGGGGTCTGCTGCAGGCTGCTGCGGCTGCAGTATTTGACCCTTTTGGAAGCAGAAACTTGCAGGCTGCAGCACTGGCCGCACCGGCTTCTGGGGCTCACCTGGGACAATGTCTGAGCTGGAACCTGCAGAGTCCTGCTTGTGTGACATAAACAGTTCCTGGTTCCTATAAGTCTCTGCCAGGGGCCCCATCTTCTCTAGGACACAGTCCATGTCAGTCACCACTTTTGCCAGCTGTATACCAAGCATGTTCAGAGTCTGATCATAAAAGGTGTGATCTCCACCAGGATTAGCAGCCTTTACATTATAGCCCATTTCTATCTGTTTCTGCAGCAAGTCTTTGTGCTGCTGTAACTCACCGAGCCTCTTGACCAGTCCTGGGATCTCCTCTGCGACCTGAAGCTCAGGTGCACATGGCGTCTCCTCCTGGGATCCTGCTTTCAGCAATGTCCCTGGATGCTTGAAACCAGACGTCTCCTTAACTTTCACCACCGCTGGTTTCGTGGTTCCAGGCTCCACAGCACTTTTACTGCTGCCACCTGACTGCGACCTTGTGCGCCCAGAGCTCGCCATGCTGGCCACCACATGCTTCTGCTGCAGGTTCTCCTGGAGCGTCTGTCTCTCCAGTGAGGTTCTCCTCTGTCTGCTGGGAGTCAGCTGCACACCTGAAGATGGTGATGGCACCTCCTGAGCTGCAGGCTGCTTTCCTCCATTCAGCTTCTCACCAGTAGATTTCTTCTGGATTTCTCCTAGTTGTCCTTCACTCTGTTTGCCTTGGCTGGCCGACTGCTTAACTGGAACTTTCTTACCCACAGCCATGGCTTTTCCTTGTTCCGTTACTTTTTGCACTTTCACAGCTTCATTATTCCTGCTGCTGCTGCTGCTACTTCCATTCTGAGCTTTCTTTCCCTCAGAAACAACTTTGGGACTTGCATCCGCCTTAGACACAACTTGAGTGCTACTTCCAAGTGTAGGCCTGGAAGCCTGGGCCTTGCTTGGGGAGTTACCCCGCCCAGGGTGGCCTCCCCCTGGGCTTGCTCCAGACATCAGGAGAGCTACAAACACACAACCTCACAGCTAGGAGGCAGTATTATAGTAGTTATATTCTTGTATATAGGGGGCAGTATTATAGTAGTTATATTCTTGTACATAGGGGCAGTATTATAGTAGTTATATTCTTGTACATAGGGGCAGTATTATAGTAGTTATATTCTTGTACATAGGGGCAGTATTATAGTAGTTATATTCTTGTACATAGGGGCAGTATTATAGTAGTTATATTCTTGTATATAGGGGGCAGTATTATAGTAGTTATATTCTTGTATATAGGGGGCAGTATTATAGTAGTTATATTCTTGTACATAGGGGCAGTATTATAGTAGTTATATTCTTGTATATAGGGGCAGTATTGTAGTAGTTATATTCTTGTACATAGGGGCAGTATTATAGTAGTTATATTCTTGTATATAGGGGCAGTATTGTAGTAGTTATATTCTTGTATATAGGGGCAGTATTATAGTAGTTATATTCTTGTATATAGGGGGCAGTATTATAGTAGTTATATTCTTGTATATAGGGGCAGTATTATAGTTGTTATATTCTTGTATATAGGGGCAGTATTATAGTAGTTATATTCTTGTACATAGGGGCAGTATTATAGTAGTTATATTCTTGTACATAGGGGGCAGTATTTTAGTAGTTATATTCTTGTATATAGGGGCAGTATTATAGTAGTTATATTCCTGTATATAGGGGCAGTATTATAGTAGTTATATTCTTGTATATAGGGGCAGTATTATAGTAGTTATATTCTTGTACATAGGGGCAGTATTATAGTAGTTATATTCTTGTATATGGGGGCAGTATTATAGCAGTTATATTCTTGTATATAGGGGCAGTATTATAGTAGTTATATTCTTGTACATAGGGGGCAGTATTATAGTAGTTATATTCTTGTATATAGGGGCAGTATTTTAGTAGTTATATTCTTGTATATAGGGGGCAGTATTATAGTAGTTATATTCTTGAACATAGGGGCAGTATTATAGTAGTTATATTCCTGTATATAGGGGCAGTATTATAGTAGTTATATTCTTGTATATAGGGGCAGTATTATAGTAGTTATATTCTTGTACATTCGAGCAGTATTATAGTAGTTATATTCTTGTACATAGGGGCAGTATTATAGTAGTTATATTCTTGTACATAGGGGCAGTATTATAGTAGTTATATTCTTGTATATAGGGGGCAGTATTATAGCAGTTATTTTCTTGTATATAGGGGCAGTATTATAGTAGTTATATTCTTGTATATAGGGGCAGTATTATAGTAGTTATATTTTTGTGCATAGGAGCAGTATTATAGTAGTTATATTCTTGTACATAGGGGCAGTATTATAGTAGTTACATTCTTGTACATAGGGGGCAGTATTATAGTAGTTATATTCTTGTATATAGGGGGCAGTATTATAGCAGTTATATTCTTGTATATAGGGGGCAGTATTATAGTAGTTATATTCTTGTACATAGGGGCAGTATTATAGTAGTTATATTCCTGTATATAGGGGCGGTATTATAGCAGTTATATTCTTGTATATAGGGGTTGTATTATAGTAGTTATATTCTTGTACATTCGAGCAGTATTATAGTAGTTATATTCTTGTACATAGGGGCAGTATTATAGTAGTTATATTCTTGTACATAGGGGCAGTATTATAGTAGTTATATTCTTGTACATAGGAGCAGTATTATAGCAGTTATATTCTTGTATATAGGGGGCAGTATTATAGTAGTTATATTCTTGTACATAGGGGCAGTATTATAGTAGTTATATTCCTGTATATAGGAGTAGTATTATAGTAGTTATATTCTTGTATATATGGGCAGTATTTTAGTAGTTATATTCTTGTACATACGGGCAGTATTATAGTAGTTATATTCTTGTATATAGGGGCAGTATTATAGCAGTTATATTCTTGTACATAGGAGCAGTATTATAGCAGTTATATTCTTGTATATAGGGGGCAGTATTATAGTAGTTATATTCTTGTACATAGGGGCAGTATTATAGTAGTTATATTCTTGTACATAGGGGGCAGTATTTTAGTAGTTATATTCTTGTACATAGGGGCAGTATTATAGCAGTTATACAGGGGCAGTATAGGGGCAGTATTATAGTAGTTATATTCTTGTACATAGGGGCAGTATTATAGTAGTTATATTCTTGTATATAGGGGCAGTATTATAGCAGTTATATTCTTGTACATAGGAGCAGTATTATAGCAGTTATATTCTTGTATATAGGGGGCAGTATTATAGTAGTTATATTCTTGTACATAGGGGCAGTATTATAGTAGTTATATTCTTGTACATAGGGGGCAGTATTATAGTATATTCTTGTACATAGGGGCAGTATTATAGTAGTTATATTCCTGTATATAGGGGCAGTATTATAGTAGTTATATTCTTGTATATAGGGGCAGTATTATAGTAGTTATATTCTTGTGCATAGGGGCAGTATTATAGTAGTTATATTCTTGTATATAGGGGCAGTATTATAGTAGTTATATTCTTGTACATAGGAGCAGTATTATAGTAGTTATATTCTTGTACATAGGATCAGTATTATAGTAGTTATATTCTTGTATATAGGGGCAGTATTATAGTAGTTATATTCTTGTACATAGGGGCAGTATTATAGTAGTTATATTCTTGTACATAGGAGGCAGTATTATAGTAGTTATATTCTTGTACATAGGAAAAGTATTATGGTAGTTATATTCTTGTATATAGGGGCAGTATTATAGTAGTTATATTCTTGTATATAGGGGGCAGTATTATAGTAGTTATATTCTTGTACATAGGAGGCAGTATTATAGTAGTTATATTCTTATACATAGGGGCAGTATTATAGTAGTTATATTCTTGTATATAGGGGGCAGTATTATAGTAGTTATATTCTTGTACATAGGGGCAGTATTATAGTAGTTATATTCTTGTACATAGGGGCAGTATTATAGTAGTTATATTCTTGTACATAGGGGCAGTATTATAATGCTGTAGTTACATTGTTATATATAGTTTGCAGTTTTATAGTATCAGTATTCTAGTAGTGGTGCTAATATCATTTGTGACTTTTCTCCTTTGCTCCTTACATCCCCTTATAGCACTATGCTTACAGTTTCCCTTATGCTTCTAATGCTTACGTTCTGGTTTCTCAGGACTCATGCATTATCTTAATATTATGTATTCTTTATCCAGTTTGCCTTTTTAACCCCAGCAACGTGTTTCCATGCTCGTTTCTTCTCTGTGGCTTTTTATTATAGAGTTTAAATATTTTAGCAATATATCTTCCATTATCCCGTATTTTACAGTTATATATGAGGATTTTCAGTAAGAGCTAAAAATAATCTTCGCCGCAAGGTCTAACTTCTGACTGTCTGTAAATTCTTATAAGAGCGCATTCCAAAAAATCAATAAATCATTAGTGAATAGTGAATAGTCTGTGAGTCGCGCTCAGCCATTAGTCTTATGACATATGATGTTTTGCCATTTTGCATGAGATCACACTGTGAAATCGCATGTGATAAGGACAGAAGAATTATATATGACTTGGGCTGAGCTTCAGTTTACAGGCTCGGCTCAATCCATCTTATGCAGGGTTACTCACGATATTGCTCTTGTTCCGCAGTGCATGTGATATTTAGATGTGGAACCTTGGACTGGGCTGTTAAAAAATTATATAACCATGATGTATTGCAATAAGCGGCATGATGCAATCCTACCCTAGTCAGGTCAGGTACTGGAAAGTGGACTTAAAAATCTAAAATTATCCCTTGTCCTTAGGGTAGGAGCTCACTTACTGATCGTCTTGGGTCTGCTGGGAATCCCAACCATCCAGAGAACAGGGGTCTGGATCCTGATAACCGGACTTTGTAGATCCTTCTCTAGATAGAATGAAGCAGAGTTTCACATGCTTGACCCCTCTTCCATTTATTGTCCAAGAGACTGCCAAAACTAGTCAAGTGATGTACTGGGCTTTCTCCATCAGTCCCATGGACAATGAAGGAAGGAGAGGTTGACCATGTGAACTTCTGCTCCATTCCAGACTTGGCTCTGAAAAGCTCAGTTCTTGCTATCCATAGCCCCATTTTTTGGGTTCCCTGGATGCACTCCTGTCTATCAGTAAGTTATCAGTAGTATAATAGATCATTTTGATTTGGGAACATACTGATTTGGCCACGTGGCGGTCAGGGATCGCACTCTTTTTGCACATGTGTTGGACGACATGCACCTTGTGGCACAGGTGGACAGTAATTCCTGCGAAAGATGCCGGATTAGAAGCCATGAGGACTTAATAAAGTAGAAAAGAAATCAGCGCACTGAAAAATGTCTCCTGCTTTAATAGCCCTAGGAGGAATAGGCATTGGCAGGTGGTGACATCACAGAGACCCAAAGAAGATCCACTGGTTTGGACAGATGGTCTCCGCCTTTTTTGGAGCAACGTGGAGTCCTGAGGACTAATGGCAGGTGCCCGATCCTCTCGATCCATGGTAAGAGTGTTATCCCATTACCACGAAGCGGGCTGTACCACTTACAGAAAGAGTAACCTCCAAGCTTCTGTGCCTCCTTGGGAGAAGAAAAGTAATAACTGTGCTACAATAAGCCTAATGGGCAACCTTCCTCCCCTCCAGATATTATGTGGCCTTTTATCTTTGGAGTGGGATTGTGACAGCAGTCTTCATATTACACCTTTTTTTTTGGAACTTGAGTGCGAGAAAGTAGAATATCGAGTGTATAATAAAAAATAAACCATAGATGTTCTGTGTAACTACTGTACTTTAGAGTTGAAACCAAGCCATTATCTTCCAGGATCTGCAATTAGATAAAAGACACTTTTATACATTGGATTATAAATCCAGTGGTTTCACAGTCCAGAACATCACAACTTTTTTTGGCGATGCATAGATGGGAATGTGATCAGTATAATGTAGAGGAGAAACCAAGTTTGTTTTTGCTTTATTGTTGTAATTGTTTTACTTTTGCACCAATCTAGCTGTATGAGACTTTATTTTTTACTTTTTCTGATACTTTTTACAGTATTTTACATACCGTAATTTATATACTGCCATATCGACCTACTGTAGGTTATAACTGGAAGCTCCTGGGCCCAAATGCATCTCTATATATAAAACTGAATGTATGTATGTATGTATGTGTGTGTATCACCAACCAATCACGAAGCATCAGAGTGGGTCACCAACCAATCACGAAGCATCAGAGTGGGACGTGGATGGAGACAGCAGGACGGTACATGGAGAGCGGGGCTGTGGAGGAAGAGAGCAAAGATGTGGAGGGAGAGAGCGGGAGAGCAGGGCTGTGGAGGAAGAGAGCGGGGCTGTGGAGGGACAGAGCGGGAGAACAGGGCTGTGGAGGAAGAGAGCGGGGCTGTGGAGGGAGAGAGCGGGAGAGCAGGGCTGTGGAGGAAGAGAGCGGGGTTGTGGAGGGAGAGAGCAGGAGAGCAGGGCTGTGGAGGAAGAGAGCGGGGTTGTGGAGGGAGAGAGCGGGAGAGCAGGGCTGTGGAGGAAGAGAGCGGGGCTGTGGAGGGAGAGAGCGGGAGAGCAGGGCTGTGGAGGAAGAGAGCGGGGTTGTGGAGGGAGAGAGAGGGAGAGCAGGGCTGTGGAGGAAGAGAGCGGGGTTGTGGAGGGAGAGAGCGGGAGAGCAGGGCTGTTGAGTAAGAGAGCGGGGCTGTGGAGGGACAGCGGGACACGGATATAGAGCGCGGCTGGGGAGGGATAGATTGGAACGGCGGGTGGAGAGTGGGGCTGTGGAAGGAGAGAGCATGATGCCGGGTGGAGAGCGGGGCTGCGTAAGGAGAGAGCGTGATGGCGGGTGGAGAGTCGGGCTGTTAAGGAAGAGCATGGGACCCACAGTTAGGTACTATGCCCGGGCAACGCCGGGCTCTTCAGCTAGTAATCTATAAAAATGCTGTGCTACAGGGTCAAGAGGTGAAATGTTACATGCAGGGACAAGGGACTTCCTGTTTCTACATAGAGCAGAGAAAAGAGAAAAAAAATAAATGGGTAGAAAGGCAAAAGGAGCAATTGTAAGTACACAGTGCTGGATAATATGATGACTGCAATATATAAGGGGATAAAAACTTTGATGGGAGGAAGAGGTCAGCTTTTATATAGGTAAAATCATTGCTATACTTTTCTTCTCCTAGGGAATAGATTCAGTTTGCTGCCCTTGAGACTCAGGGTGCCCGTAGCTCTGCCCGTGTGTTAAGGTAAAGCGCAGGGATCAGAAGCAATTCTGGTCTCTGCTGCTGGAAAAGAATTGAGGTTGCCATTTATCCTGAACATACAATAGTTGTCAATGGCAGATGGGAATGGGAGCGGTGCTTAAACATCCATTTGCTACTAGCGCTAGCCTTAATAGGTGTGCACTTTGGTGCAGGTTAAATGGTCCATGCACGAATTGCAAGATCCAGATCGACACTCGAAACCTGACCTGAAAAAAACAGATTAATATACACCTATGAGGCTGTTGAGTTCGGGTGGTCAGGAGACCCTCAGCCGTTTGTGTAGTTTAGGAAATTCTTGATCATACACCCTTTTAGGGAATTAATGGAAGGCTGCCCCCTGTTTTGGGTTCTCATCTCTTGACCAAAGTGAAGAGCGTTTACAAAGAGCGTTTTTAGCTCTGGAGTTTTAGACTTTAAGGGCATGTCTGAGATGTAATCATTTTTTAACTACTACAAAAGCTTAAGAATAAAGTCATGGGGCAATGTGTATGGCACAAGACCACTGAGGTCAGTGATTGGCTGCAGTGGTCACTTGGAGAGATGCTACATGTAAAGGTACTGTCACACTAAGAGATATCGCTAGCAAAATCGCTATAACTTGTGACGTTATAGCGATATTGCTAGCGATATCGCTGTGTCTGATACTTACCTACAACCCGCTCCCCCGCTGGTTATCGCTAATCGCGCGAGAACAGGCTGGACTGTTTCTCGTCGTCAGCTTCCTGCGACGCTTCCTGCTGTGACGAAGAGTGATGCGTGGACGCAGGCGGGAGGGCCTGGTGTGACAGGTAAGTAGCGACCCCCGACCCCAGTGATGTCGCTGGTGAGATCTGCCTGTGTGGCAGCTCACTAGCGACCACTTAGCGATGCACCAGCGATCCTGACCGCGTCATATCGCTGGTCGGGATCGCTGGTGCATCGCTAAGTGTGACAGTACCTTACGACTATACTGAAATCTGCATTGTATTTGTACATGGTATGCATTGCTGAATTCCACTCCTCTCTCCCATGCTCCTGAATGCCCCATGTGAACTGCATTGTATTTGTATATGGTATGCATTGCTTACCCATCTTCTTGTATCCATAATTGTACTCCATTCTTGTTATCTCTGCCACACATCTAAGTCGTCTGTATAACCTTCCCCCTTTTATGACCTTTGCTTAACTCTGTGCATTTGGCCTGGGCAAGCACACCCCACTTTCACTCACAGCTGATTGTGTTTAGCTGCACATATATTCAGCACCATGGGTCTGCTCCAGACGTAGTCGGCTCCATCTACTTCAAAATCCATACTTCAAAGTACATAATTCTAAGTACTCTGAATTGGACTGGAATTGACTGTAAGGTAACGGACTATAACACCACAACAATGTTTCACCTTCTTTTTACTATCACCCCCATACTACTCTATTTCTCCTTAACTCCTGCAATCCCTCCACCCAGTAAGGAACTAGTCATTTCCCCCTCCATCCTTCCCAGCCATCTCACCTCTTCGTCACAACTGTTCCTCCACATACAATCCTTTTTCTCCAGACACACACGGCCACATCATGTCCTATCCTGCTCCCACCTTCTAATGCTCTGTCTGTTACTCCTCATTGCTGGCAATGTATCCCCAAATCCTGGCCCTCCTCAAAACATCCCCACACTCATTTCTTAGGCTACTTTCACACTTGCTTTTTTTTGCAGCGCGTTTTTCCCGCAAAAAAACGCATGGAAAATCGCATACAAATGCTGCGTTTTTTTCAAGCATTTTTATGCGCATGCATGAAAAAAACGCAGCGTTTTTATGCGTTTGTATGCGTTTTTAGTGCGTTTTTAGTGCATTTGCGTTTTTTTCCAACATTAGTTGGCCTCATCAAAAAAATCAAGATAGGGTTAGGATTAACACTAACCCAAACCATGACTTTACTAACCCTAACCCGAACCCTTAACCAAACCATACTAACCCTAACCCTTAACCAAACCCTACTAACCCTAACCCAAACCCTAACCCTAAACCCTAACTAACCCTTAACCAAACCATACTAACCCAAACCCTAACCCGTTTGGGTCCACATCTATTCCCCCTCCAACCTCCAACTGGCTGTCATCTACCGCCCCCCAGAACTAGCCATCTCCACCTTTCTCGACCACTTCACCACCTGGCTACTCCATTTCCTTTCTGCTGACATCCCTACCATCATCATGGGTGACTTCAACATCCCCATTGACACTTCCACCCCAGCTGCCTCTAAACTTCTATCGCTCACGGCTTCCCTTGGCCTCACTCAATGGTCCTCTGCGGCCACTCACAAAGATGGCCACACGCTGGACCTTATCTTCACCCGTCTCTGTTCCCTCACTAATCTCAATAACTCACCCCTCCCCCTGTCTGACCACAACCTACTGACATTCTCTTCCCTCTCCTCTCCTACTGCGCAACCCCCGCTCCATAAACTCACTCACCCTCTCAGGAATCTCAAACACCTCAATTTACAATCACTCTCTGTGTCCCTTCTCCCTCTTACAGACATAGCTTCCCTTCATGACACGGATGCTGCTGCCACTTTTTATAACACCACAATAACAGCAACACTTGATTCGGCTGCCCCTCTCACGCAGAGCAAAACTCGTACAAACAACAGGCAGCCCTGGCTGACCAGCCTGACTAAAGAACTGAGACGGGTTTCCAGGGCCGCTGAGCGGACATGGAAGAGAACCCATTCTACTGAGCACTTCAGCGCATACAAGCAGTCCCTTGCCAGCTTTAAGTCCACGCTCTCTGCTGCTAAACAAACTTACTTCGCATCTCATATCCTCCCTGTCTCACAGCCCTAAACAACTCTTCAACACTTTCAATTCTCTACTCCGTCCCACAGCACCTCCTCCCCCTCCTCTCATTTCTGCTGAAGACTTTGCCTCCTTCTTTAAGCAGAAGATTGACAAGATCAGACAAAACTTTGGCCCTCAGCCCCCAATGCCCCTCTTAGCCGCTCAGCCCTGTTCTGCAAAAACCAGCTTCTCCACCATGACAGAAGATCAGCTCTCCACCCTTCTGTCAAGATCACACCTCACCACTTGTGCCCTCGACCCACTCCCGTCTCACCTCATCCCTAACTTGGCCACAGTCTTCATCCCATCTCTAACACACCTCTTAACCTTTCACTTACAAATGGTGTCTTTCCCTCATCCTTCAAACATGCCTCAATCACACCCATCCTCAAAAAGACCTCCCTTGACCCATCCTCTGTGTCTAACTATCGCCCGATATCTCTTCTCCCTTACGCCTCAAAACTACTGGAACAGCATGTATATCTTGAACTGTCCTCCCACCTCTCCTCCTGTTCCCTCTTTGACCGGTTACAATCTGGCTTCCGACCACATCACTCAACTGAAACTGCCCTAACTAAAGTCACTAACGACTTACTAACTGCCAAGAGCAAGCGACACTACTCTGTCTTCCTTCTCCTGGACCTGTCTTCTGCCTTCGACACCGTAGACCATTCCCTCCTGCTACAGACTCTCTCATCTCTTGGCATCACAGACTTGGCCCTATCCTGGATCTCATCATACCTAACAGACCGAACATTTAGTGTCTCCCTCTCACACACCACCTCCTCACCTCGCCCCCTGTCTGTTGGTGTTCCTCAAGGCTCTGTCCTAGGACCCCTACTATTCTCCATCTACACCTTTGACTTGGGACAGCTCATAGAATCCTACGGTTTGCAGTATCACCTCTATGCCGATGACATGCAGATCTACCTTTCTGGACCCAACCTCGCCTCACTGACTGAAATCCCACAATGTCTGTCTGCTATCTCAGCCTTCTTCTCTGCTCGTTTTCTCAAACTGAACATGGACAAAACAGAATTCATCATCTTTCCCCCATCTCACTCTACCCCTCCACCAGACCTATCCATCAATGTCAATGGCTGCTTTCTTTCCCCAGTCCCGCACGCTCGGAGCCTTGGGGTGATCCTCGACTCTGTGCTCTTTCAAACCACATATCCAAGCCCTCGCCTCCTCCTGCCGCCTCAAACTCAAAAATATTTCCCGGATCCGCTCATTCCTCAACCACAAAAACACTAGTGCATGCGCTTATCATCTCCCGCCTCGACTACTGCAACCTCCTACTCTCTGGCCTCCCCTCTAGCACTCTGGCTCCGCTCCAGTCCATCCTACACTCTGCTGCCTGACTAATCCACCTGTCTCCCCGCTATTCCCCAGTCTCCCCCCTATGCCAGGCCCTTCACTGGCTTCCTATTGCCCAGAGGCTCCAATTCAAAACCCTAACCATGACATACAAAGCCATCCACAACCTGTCCCCTCCATACATCTGTGACATGGTCTCTAGGTACCTACCCGCACACAACCTTCGATCATCTCAAGATCTCCTTCTCTACTCCCCCCTTATCTTATCTCTTCTTCCCACAACCGCATACAAGACTTCTCCCATGCTTCCCCCATACTCTGGAACTCTCTGCCGCATCACATCAGACTCTCATCATCAACGGAAACCTTCAAGAAGAACCTGAAGACCCACCTGTTCCGACAAGCCTACAGCCTGCAATGATCCTCGGTCTACTGAACCACTGCACGACCTGCTCTACCCTCTCCTGCTGTATCCTCACCCATCCCTGTAGACTGTGAGCCCTCGCGGGCAGGGTCCCCTCTCCTTATGTACTTGTGTGTCCCTTGTCTTACACATGTTTATTATACTTGTCTATATTTCCCCTTGTCACATGTAAAGCGCCATGGAATAAATGGCGCTATATAAATGCATAATAATAATAAAATAATAATAATAAAAATCCACAAAAGTAAAAAAATAGATCCCATGGCTCCAAGGCGGACCCAGAAATAATGACCAGGTCTCTGCACTAGGGTCCTGCAAATCGATTCACTCATCTCTGATCACTATGCAGTGAAAAAAATCGTTCAGACCTGTATAATGGGAGCAGCAAATAAATAGTACCGTATGAGCCGCGGTCAGTATATTACAGCATACATAAAACTGATGAGAAGCTAAAAACCATAATAAGGAAGAACATAAATCACGAAAATCAAAGGACGTGAAATAAATCAATAGTACAGATACATATGTAAAGGTGCAGCTGAAATTAACCCATCATGTGCAGCGTTATGCCAGTACCTGCCGGTTAGCGGTATACTCATCCTTCACTGCCTGTGTTGTGCGGGATCCGGTTTAGCTGTTCCTTTTATGGACTCGGCCACTGATTTCAGTGAGAAATGTGTAATGCTTCATTTTTTCCAGCAGTGGCTGCAGAGATACATTGTAAAAGCACTTAAAGTTCCTATGAGTCTCCCTTTATTACGGACCTGTAGGTAATCTGTGTGCTGCCATATGGTGACTTCTGTGTAATATAGCATAATGTACAGATGGAACATGCCATAATTATTCTCATGGTCTCTCATTGAAACAATGTGCATTGGAGTTCCAGTATGGAGGTACAGTGTGTTGGTTTGGAGGTGCATAACAGGGGTACTGTATGGGGGTATAGCACAGAGCTGCAGTATAGCGGGATAGGATTTAGGGTTCAGTATGGCAGATACAATCGTGGTTCATTACGGAAGTACAGCTTGCGGGAACATGAAGGAGAGTATAATATAGAAAAGGGGTATGACAGGATGGTATGGAGGTGCATGACAGAGTTGCAGTATGATGATATGGAGGTGTATTACAAAGGTACTGTATGGGGGTAGAGAACAAAGGTGCAGTATGGTGGTACAGGATTTATGATTCTTTAAGGCAGCTAAAGTATGAATGTTTAGTACAGAAGTATAGTTTGGTGATACACAATGGAGAAGCTGTAAAATAAAATGGTATGGAGGTGCATTACAGTTGTACAGTATATTGGTACAGTGTGAGGGTACAATATAAAGCTACAGTATGGGTGTGTGTACAGTATATAGCTACAGTATGGGGTACAGTATATAGATACAGTATGGGGGTATAGTATTTAGGTACAGTATGGGGGTACAGTATATAGTTACAGTATGGGGTACAGTATATAGGTACAGTATGGGGGTACAGTATACAGGTACAGCATGGGGGTGCAGTACAGGAATTAAAGTAGAGATGACACATCTCTGGGGGTGTGTACTTCTGCCTCCTGTATGATGCTGACCAATCATTAGCAGGCAGGAAAATAGAAGTGCAGAAGGACATGTGATGATGTCATCACAGGTCCTGCCAGCCGAAGTGTGCAAATTAAATAATAACTGAAGATACATTACAGAGAAGGTCTAGAAATGTTAAAGCGAACCTGTCACCTGTTTTGGCCGCTATAAGATGCGGCCACCGCCTTTCAGGGATTATCTACAGCATTCTATAATGCTGTAGATAAGCCCCCGATCCGACCTGAAAGATAAGAAAAATAAGTTTTATTATACTCACCCGATCCGGTCCGATGGGTGTCGCAGCTCCGGGTCCGACGCCTCCCATCTTCTTGCGACGCCGTCCTCCTGCTTGTTTCCTCACTCCCGGCATCACGCTCCTGCACAGGCATACTTCTCTGCCCTGTTGAGGGCAGAGCAAAGTACTGCAGTGCGCAGGCGCTGGGCCTCTCTGACCTTTCCTGGCGCCTGCGCACTTCAGTACTTTGCTCTGCCTTCAACAGTGCAGAGAAGTATGCCTGTGCAGGAGCACGATGCCGGGTAGCAATGAAGAAGCAGGAGGGCGGCATTGCTAGAAGATGGGAGGCGCCGGACCCGCAACACCCATCGGACCGGACCGCTCTATAGAATGCTGTAGATAAGCCCTGAAAGGCAGTGGCCGCATTTTATAGCGGCCAAAACAGGTGACAGGTTCCCTTTAACTGGAGTTAATAGCTCCACGCTTATGTGCTGTGTAATACACCTTCAGTGCTTATTTAGCCTGCACACTGCAGCTGGCAGGACCTGTGGTCTCAGGTCATGTGACCTTGATGACATCAACACAGATCCTTCTGCCCTTCTATGTTACTACCTGGTTATGATTGGTCAGTGTCATACAGGAGACAGAAGTACACGCCCCCAGTGAAAAACATCTGATAGCATCCACTTGGACTTAACTAAAGTTAACTCATTAGGTGTCAAATGTTTGATTGCTAATATCTCAACAATGGATTCCGGGAGAAAAACAAAAAGAAAACACCTTTTTATTTCGCTTTTCAGCCACCATTACATGGTGTGTCCAGCTCAAAATGAAAAAAATTGGTGAAAGATGGATAGATAGATAATGGACCATTTGCCAAATGTTGCGGCATCTTTACTACGTACGAGAGGATTAATCATGGTACAATATTTTCCTTGGCCTCTTCGCGCTTCACTTCTCATTAACAGTAAACTTTCCGCACTCATCAACTGCCTCTCTTTCTGTAGAAATCACATAATTGCAGCTTGTAATCCTCGCGGCAGACAAAGGAAAAGCCAGATGATTGCAAATACTGGAGAATGATTGGTGTTAGGACAAAACTAAATATTAAACACATTCTTAGAAAGGGAAACAAAAGCTCCGGAATGAATCTGCGTTTTCTAAGAAGGACGATAGTTATCACGATGTAGAAATATCAATTAGAAACTACACTGAGCCGGTCTGAGATACAAAGGCTCCGTAACAGGATAATTATCACCCTGATAATTGGTTTCCCATTAAACAAACGCGTCCAGTGTTATGCTGGAGTGCATAAAATTACCTGCTGCTCATGGAATATTGCGTGCACTGGCTAAAGCAAAGCCACTTAAAGTGGAACTCTTACACTTCTATATAGAAACCTATTTAGTGTTTTTAAAAAGTGATAAAAAAATTGTCCTGTACAGAGTTTATAGCTGGATGTGATCTATGTGTGCAGTAAGTGTCCAATCCTGTGTGGCACATAATATGTGTACTACATGTGGCGGCATGTGTCCAGTTTGTGTGCTACGTGTCCTATGTATGAGTTTGAGCACCACGTGTAAAATCCCGGCACTTTCAGCCTTGGCTGCTATCAGTGAGGTTATTAATGGTTGCCTGAGGAAGGTTCTGCTGTGGAATGCACTTGGGAAAATCATCAAGATCCTCTGCTGACAGCTCCTGTGTAATCACCGACCAATGACGTCCCAGATTTGCTCGATGGGAGACAAGTCTGGAAACATGGGAGCATGTTTAGGCCACACAACCTACTCATAGAAGCAAGAACAACATGCAGTCTTGGAAAACGGCTCCGGAGACACTTTGGAGAAATGGCTTAGTCACTGGTTCCACTTTCAAATCAATTTAACGCTGACCTGGTAATGCTCCTGGAATGAAGACTAAAGAGGTCTGGCTACTGTACATTATGCCACCCTACACCATGATCCCTGGAGCAAGACCAGTGTGACGTTCACTTGTTGATGGTGTTTTCATGTGGCTTTGCCAGATTCAAAGAATTGCGCGTAGTGATCAAAACTGTACTGCAAGTGAAATTACATGTCACACCAAGGCTCAAGAGTCAATGTCTACACAGACCATCAGAAGGAGTTAGTACGGCATTGGACCACGAGCCAGATGTCCAGCTACAGGTGTCCATTGACCACCATTACCATAGGCGATCGTGGTGCAGAGGAAAGACAACAATAGAGGCAGGAATGGAGGTCTGTCCTCTTCGGCGATAAGTTCCACTTTTTTCTTGGATGCGATGAGATTGGTCTAGAGACCACATGGTCAACACCATGAAGTGGTCTTCATGAGGGGACATGGAAGACTACCAGGATCTGTTTTGCATGTGACAACCCCAGTCCGCATATTGCTCGTGCTACTGTGAGCCGCCTCCATGGCGTAAACGTGTTCCCATGGCTGCAGCGTCTCCAGACTTATCTCCCATTGAGCACATCATGGAGGAGATTGGTCGGTGATTACACAGGAGCTACCAGTAGAGGATCTTGATGATTTGCCCAAGTGCATTCAGCAGCAGAATCTTCCTCAGACAACCATTAATAACCTCACTGTTAGCAGCCGAGGCTGGAAATGCCGGGATTTCTGCACGTGGCTGATACTCCAGGCTGAATAAATCGAGAGGTTTTGAATACTTTGTTTTCATTTTCTTCATCATTTGCAGATCAGAAAAGTCTCCATCCTGTGATTTCCATAACTCTATGATTTTTCCTTCTTGGTGTTGCAATATACATGTTGAGTAGCATAAGATAGAGTGATGGATGGGAGATGGATGGATGGATGATACATGGATGGATGGGTATTTGATGCTTATGTCTGTGATGTGGCACAAGATGGAATTACCTGAAATTAGCCTTTATTAGTACATACTGAAATATTTACATATAGAGACCTTTCTACACCATCTGGGGTCTGTGCCTCCATACTGAAGCTTCGGGTCAGGGAACATTACCCCTCCATATGCGCTATGTTGGCAGTGCTTTCACTTTATGAGGATGGTAATCATACAACTGTAAAAGGCAAAACTGCAAACAAACAAAAAAATCTGCAAATATGGCTGGAAAGCTTATTGTTCCAGGAGAAGACATGCTGAGATTAGTGATGATGAGGCAGGACGGACGAACAAGTAAATATATAAGACATGAAGAGGACTCAGATGGTGGCCGCTCTGAGCCAGGAAAGGAAAATAATCAGATCTGGGGAACTGTCCCTTTCTGGATGTGTACTAGCGTCAGAGCACATGGTGTAAGTGGGTGAGAATAATGTCCACTATTTGTCCAGAATAATAAGTACATGACTGTAATGTAATCCTCATGTATCAGACCTTGTTATTTTTCCAATCCGTCCTGAATGCGGCAGCCATGGTTGTATTTCTGTCCAGCCGCTACACCGATGCCTTCACCCTGTGCCAGCCATTGCACTGACTACCCATTTGTTACAGAATCCAATATAAACTTATCACTCTCACCCACAGAGCTCTCCACACTTCTGCACCACCATATATCTCCCCCCTTATCACTGTCTATCACCCTACCAGTGCAACTGTTCTAAGACCAACATCCTTCATAATCCAAAACTCCCACCTCAGTCTCAAAGACTTCTCTCATGTTGCACCAGTTTTCTGGGATGCACTACCCCGGACAATCCGACTAAAACCTATTCCCCACATTTTTAAGTGTGCTTTAAAAACATCCCTTTAGACAGACTTATCACCTCACTTCACTAATCTAACTCTTCACTGTTCCTTCTTTCTAAATTTTCCTCTGAATCTGGTCCTTCCTATTCATCTGTCTCCATATCCTCCGTGCACCCAATAGCACTTGGTAACTGTACCTAGACAGATCCTGGCTGATGGCGGCTCATGCAGCTGTACATTATAATTGCTATTTATTATAATGATGGCTGGTCCGTATAACAAGCACGTTCTACCTATTGTGCCCCCTATCTCCTTATAGATTGTAAGCTCTTGCGAGCAACAGGACCCTCAATCCTCTTGTAACTGGTGTGTTGCTTTGTATGGTTTTTACTGTCTGTACTGTACATATCCCCACTTAATTGTAATGTGCTGCAGAATATGTTGGCGCTATAGAAATGAAATATTATTATTAATCTCTAGTATGACCCTCTGACAAAGTGTCTTGGCTCCCCTTAAAAATAAAAGTCATGACGCATTCTATATCCCTTGAACAGGTGTGTGCACACGTTAAGTATTTGGTGCAGAAATTTCTATACTACAGTATTTCTGCATTTCTTGGTAGGAAAAACACAACGTAAAATAGGCGCATTTTTGCCTTATTTTTGATGTACTCATGAGTTTTGGGAAACCCTTCAAGTTTTGCTACAATTCTATGCAGAAAAAACACAACAAAAATGCGATAAAACACAACATGTGCACACAGCCTCAGAGGGGATTTACATTTTAGGAAAGGTCAGATTCCTTTTATAAAGATCATCTATAAAATGCTCGTAGGACGGTGCTAGAATAGACGTCGATCAGAAGCCGGTAAAGCAGGGGTGGGGAACCTCAGGCCCCAGGGCCATTTACGGCCCTCGATGACCTTCCATCAGGCCCCCGAGCAGATTCTCAGGGACCGCATTCTTGGGCAGGGAGCTGTATTTTGATTGCCACAAGCTCATTAATTTCTTCTTTCTCTGTTGGCACACACACGCAGTGTTCACTACTGAACATTGAAGGGCATGCAATGAAAGATTAAGTCATGTGTGACATTCTGGAGTGGATAACGCCCGAGAGTGGACCCTCTGGGTCGCGGAACCGGAGCCCCTGGGTCGAGCGCGCCAGGTGATGACCCACCCCTATACAGGGACCATTAGGGGCAGGACCGCAGAGGACAGAACCGCGACAGCCGGTACCGAGAGGGACGGCTCAAAGGACTAAGTAGGCCCTAGGACGAACAGGGTAACCGGAAAGAAAATATAGAGTACCTGAGCGGGGTAACGGGTGAGGAGGAAGCAAGGCAGCAACTACTAGTAGGGACAGCAGGAGTGGCCTCCGGAGAAGAAGGAGTGCAAACGTGGAGGCCCCAGCGGGAGATATAAGGACAGACTGGTAAGGGACAGGAGAGCCAGGAGGCAGGAAACGGAACAGGTAGTCAGAAGACCGGCTATGGGAGCAAGGAGAGGAATAAGAGGCAGGACGAGGCGGAGACAGACTGGGGAGAACAGGAAGGTAGTCAAACCAGAGGAACTATAGAGTAGCTATAGCGGCCTGCATAACGAGTGAGTATCACACAATCATCAGGCGTCCTCTCTACAAAGAGAGTCGCCCACCACCTGAAGAAGAACGGGCACGTGCCCACGGCCTAAGGACGGCGCGCAGGGAAGCAACAGAGCGGGAGACCGGGTGAGAGGACGCGCAGATAGAGGCGCGCGGGCGGGAGGAGGCAGCGGCGGGTGCTGCCGCAGGCGAGGTAACGGCGGGCACCGCCGCCGATGTTACATCATTAAACCAGTGCAAGAGTCAGGATGTACTTTGTGGGCGGAGTTTGTACGGCCCCCGAAGGATGGTATAAATATCCAAATGGCCCTTGGCAGAAAAAAGATTCCCCACCCCTGCGGTAAAGGGTTATTCCCAGAATAAAAAGTTATTTCCTATCATAAGATATGGGAAAATTTGCTAATTGTTGGGTACCTGACCCACAACGATCACCCGGCGGCAGGATGTAAACTGCACAGAGCCGCACAGTGCGACTTTGTACTTGTTTTTTGTGCCGCTGCCCGATGCTGCAGGTCAGCTCCTACTTTCTTCAGTACATTGCTGTAGGCATTTCTTTCTGCATACGAGCACAGCTAACCAGTGTTCTTCATGGATACACCGTCCCGAACTGGAAGCTCTTTTTGACCCGATCAGTCCTTTCAGCGTTCTTCGTCACCGCCTGATGATGGGTGCATTTGCTGTAGTCCACTATTGTCTACTTTGCAATGTGCAATTTTGGATCTTGAAATCCAGAGCGTAAAAAAAGCACCGATGTTCTCTGGAGTTCTGTCCTCAAAGAAGTATTCTCAAGTTTGAAAATTACAAAATGTCCATTTAATAGGGAATAACTTTCCTATCGCTGAGTCTACGACCGCCGTGGGTCCCAGGAATTCCAAGGACCGGGGCTCTGAAGAGTACTGACTTAATGAAGCAATGGTCAATGATGCCCATTACTATTCTACTAACTCGTAAAGGAGTTGTTCACTACTAGGATAACTCCTTCTTGATCCAAATGTTCGGCCCTCATAAAGTAATAAAGCCTATACTCACCTCCAGTGCCTGCGCTTATCCCACGGTGTCGGCACTTGCTCTCCCCAGATCTCCCGTGCGATTCCTGTGACACGTGACGCCGGTGCCCAATCAGTGCTGGCGTCTCTGTCTTCACCTTTGTACAGATTGAGCATGAAGAAGAAGTCTGGGCTGCAGCTGATGTCTGACTTCCTCTTAATGTCCAATTTGACAGGAAGTGGGGACAGTGACGTCGGAGATAATTGGGCGTTGGGGTCACGTGTCACAACAACGGCAAAGGAGCTCCGGTAGAGCAAGTGCCGACACCATGGAACGGCACCAACACGTGAGGTGAGTATAAGATTTATTATTTTATGGGAGCAAGGGGTATGAGAAGAAGTTGTCCAAGTAGTGGACAACTTCTTTAATGGGACCACCAGAGAGTGTGGAGCGCAATGTTCGACTGATTTTCGGCTCTCCCATTAGAGTGAATAGCAGTGCACATGACCGACCTCCGCTCCGTTAAGCCGGGACTCTTTTCAGCGTTTCTCGGGATCGCTGGGGGTCAGACATCCAGCACTCAGGAAGTTATCTCCTATCCTATGGATAGGGGAACATTTTCAGACTTGACCACACTCATTTGATTTGTTGATGTGGTCTTAACAAGGAGCTAATAAGCAGTTTCTCGGCAGCGGACAGTGTACGGAGCTGCACCTACTGCCAGAGAGGACAAGAGCTGATCATTGAAGGTGCCGATCCTTGGACCTCCTCAAATCATATATTGACCCATCCTGGACATAGACCAGCAATATAAAAGTAGTGGACAACCCCTTTAAGAGTAATAATAATGTAATGCTTGACTGGCAAATATCAATGTTGATGTTCCACATGGCACGTGCCAGTGCTGATGTTGGCATCAGTGGCAGAACAGTGGACATTGTGGTCCAATCTCATCGGTGGATCTGTTGGGGAGCCTAGTGTGAACTGCGGGCTGAATCAGCTACGAATGATCAAGTTCCTGCTAATATTCCTGCCATGTTAGCGACATTTCCAGTATCACCATTATTCGGCGTCAGATACTTTTCATGTGTTATGGATCAAGCTTTTTTTGCAGCGATGATGTCGACGTTTCTTCATCCAAAAAAAAAACAGATTGAAAATGTCACAAAGTAAAAAATTGCCTTTGGAAAGAGCTTATTTGGACGAGTCCCCATTTGGCAGAGGAGATGTTGGAATAGTCTTGGTCATGTTCATGAAAGGTGAATCTGCAGGTGGATAAAACATCAATTATCGAATGTTTGTTTCTGCTGCCAGACGCCAAGTCCCAGCATGAAAAAGTGTTTAATAAGTCTCGACATCTGTTCGGCACGGCGGACAGCTGCCTCGCCCTCCCTCCATGATGCGTAGCCAGGACATCGTAGGCTCCTTATTCTATAGGACGTCTCCACGAGTTTCCCTCTCTGGGCACCGGCTGTAGGTGACCGTCCAATGCGGAACTGATAGGGGGTAATCTTTTATCTATTTATATAGCTGTCTATGGTATGGAAAGAATTTGAGTCTCTGCCAGAAATGTCCGTGTCGGAAACCTCCAGTCCAAATATATATATCAGATGGCATCCAATTATAGAGTTATTATTAATCCATGGTCAGAGCGCATAGATTCTGCTGTAGAGGGCTCCAACACTGCATGCAGGCACGCACATCTGTGCACACTCACTGCATGCAGGCACGCACGTCTATGCACACACACAGCATACAAGCATGCACATGCACATCTGACAGCATACAAGCATGCACATGCACATCTGTGCACACTCACTGTATGCAGGCACGCACGTGTATGCGCACTCACAGCATGCAGGCACGCATGTCTATGCACACTCACAGCATGCAGGCATGCACATCTGTGCACACTAACAGCATGCAGGCACGGATGTCTATGCACACTCACAGCATGCAGTCACACACATGTGTGCACACTCACAGCATGCAGGCACGGATGTCTATGCACACTCACAGCATGCAGTCACACACATCTGTGCACACTCACAGCATGCAGGCACGCACATCTGTGCACACTCACAGCATGTAGTGCACAACCAATGTTAATGGGAATCCAGAATTGTTATGCACATGCTGCGGAAAAATCAGCGCGAATTCGCAGCGTTTTATTTTCCGCAGTATGTCAATTCTTTTTGCAGATCTGCAGCGTTTCTGAATCCATTGACTTTCATTGAATCAGTCAAATCCGCAGCAAAACCACAGTTGTAAAAAGCGTGGGAAAAACGCTGCAGAAAGGCAGGAGGAAGAGTGTGTGGGCAGAGACTATGTGTGAGCGGAGAAGATGTGCATGTCTGTGTGTATCTGTGTGTGTCTGCGGGTGTGTGCGGGTCTGTGTGTGTGCAGGTGTCGGTGTGTAGGCAGGCATCGTCCAATGGGACTACTAGTCTGCTGTCACATATACAGTACAGTGACAGCGTGAGCAGATGATGGGATAATAGTCCCATCATCCAGCTACTGTGTTCAATAGATTAAAAAAAAAA
Organism: Dendrobates tinctorius; assembly: GCF_039654945.1. Lineage (NCBI taxonomy): Eukaryota > Metazoa > Chordata > Amphibia > Anura > Dendrobatidae > Dendrobates > Dendrobates tinctorius. Next base: position 83,136,908 of record NW_027361738.1, on the reverse strand, counting down.
ACATTCATACTCACCAAAAAGCTAATCCCCGACACCCTCGATCTCCTGCAAAAATAAAATAATAAACCAACACAAATACTCCCTGTTCTGATGTAATCCATTTAATAACGAGTGCCCCACGACGATCTCCCATGTAAAACAGTCACATCAGGAGATATGACCGCTCTACACGGCTCCGGTGATACAGTGACAGGAGATAATCCTCTCGCAGTATATCACTCCACTGCCGTGAGTTTACCGGAGTTCATGCTGTCACTTGCAGCACCACTGCATGAGAAAATACTCATCCAGCGGTAGTGCCGTAAAGTGAGAGCACGAACTCCGATGAACTCTGACGTACTGCAGGAGCGATTATCATCTGTCAGTGTATCGGAGGCCAGGTGTGACTGCTCTACACGGGAGATCATCGTGGGATGCTGCTGAGCTCACTGATTAACTACAGTGGTGACATGAACTGTCGACATGATGTCGCTGCTGCAGCCAAAACATCAAGACCTTATCATCCGTGGGGAGCTGGTACTGGACCTGCCATGAGCGAGTACCTGCTCTGCTTGGAGTTTGGAATCCACTTCCCTGAAAGTTAAAAAACCTTAATAGAGTCTACTAAGGAAGTGAAAGGGTCTAGAATCTGCAGTACCACGCACAACCTGTGGACAGGTGTGGTGCTGTTTCTAGAATATAGCTGCCATATTTTTCCAATTTTTACAACACCATTGTTTGAGCCTTTGGAAATCTACCATACAGTGTTCTTTACTTCCTATAAAGTCATAAAACGTATTCAATCTAGAACAAGTTTAGCACATAAAACCCAACCACGACTGACCTTTAATAATTACTACCCTTTTTTTTTTCCCCGAGCTCTCACATTTACGACTGACATGATGGAGATTAGACCTGTCAAGGGCGGCTGCTCCATAACAACACACCTCACACTTAGCTTTAGCCGGTAGCTTCGCCCCGTGGGTCGTGATGTGATGAATGATGGACGGTTAAGCTCATTGGAGATCGGCCAAGAGTCCTCAGTCCGTATCTGAGAGAGAAGTGAGAAATAAATTCAGCAGGACAATTCTGCAGCCGGACCAAAACTTCTAAATAATCTTCATACCCTTCGCGCTCAGTGACATTTCATGCCTACAGACTTTTTACTGAATATATTTTAATCTTTGTCCAAGATGTATTTTTGCTTAAATTAGGTATAAACTATGCAAAAGAAACCTCTCCTCAAGAAAGAATGAAACTTTCTCTCTATGTTGGAGGTAGGTCCCAATGTTCAACTATTTAAGTCTTGCAACATGACTAAGGATACTAGCCAAATGTGAGCAAATATAAGAAAAAGGAACAGCATCCGTCTCCAGGTGAGAAGTTCTGTAACTTTATTCTGCCATCATCAAATACGATACAACGTTTCGGCCTCCATGAGGCCTTTATCAAGTACAAACTTATGACACAATGAGCGGCCATATATAGTGTGGAAAAATCAATCACCATTTCGGCTACACCCCCACACATAAAATATATTAAAAAAATGGTCAAATAAAACATCAAACATATACAATAAAGAATACAATACAATTCAAGACCTTACAAAGGTACAAAAATACAACATTTCTTATATATACATAAGCACTAATATTCATAAACAAAGGCCATATCAAGATGGCCAATCGCTTTAGTGTGTATTCATCACCATAGTGATGATTTACCAATCAGTATCGCTCTCCTGTGAAGAAAACTCTGGGCCAATAAAAACACTGCATGGCGTTTACGCCAAAACCATATCCACTCACCACACATAATACAGACAGTACAGACCACCTCAGCCAATCCAACAACCACCTACTAGCTCATCCTTGCATCGCAATTGCACCGCGCGGCCAAGAAGGGAGGCGGGGCCAAGCGAAGTCTCGCGACGCGTCACCGTCAGAGATCCCGCGCCTGCGCGTGACACTACCGTCGGGACTCCATCACCTAGACAACGCTAAGCCACATCACCACCTAATGGCACATGCGCAAAGGTCCACATAAAAGCCCAGTATATGTCACAGTCTTCACAGCCTATCACAGGGGCCAATCAGCGAGGAGAGCATGTCACATGACAGGTCATATGACCTGCCATGTAAGCAAAACAACCCACCGCCGATCGGTGACCACTATCAGAGGCTAGATCGCCTGGTCAATATACAAAAAATAACTAAATCCATGGCAACATAAGGGCTATATAGAGAAAAAATAAATATTGCGCAAAAAAATCATAATCTTTATTAAAGCAATTGTAACAACAGTGGTATACAGAGAAAACAGCAGAGGAGACAGGGACCGGACAGAGCAATACACCACAGAGAATATAAGTGCTTCTGGGACTGTTCAGTCCCTATGACCTCCGGTCACTCTCCATACACCACCTAAAGTATACAAGTGAAAAATAAAATTAAAAACAGATAAAAAATATATATACACTTGACGAAAAAAGAAGGAAGATGTCAATGTAATTAGAGGACATGGAGAAATTAACAGGTACAAATATGTAGATTATAATCTACATTTAAGCCTCTTGGCTGTAATGTGTCCAACGTGGCTATCCACCTCAGTTCCTTCTGTTTCAAAAGTTTAATTCTATCCTCTCCACGCCTCAATAAAGGGACTCCATCAATAACTCTAAAGCGCAATTGATTAACCAAATGGGAAACTTATCGGTAGACTCCTGTTCCAGGGCACTTACCACTCATCAGTTGGATTGAGGATTGACAGTGGCATTTTTTACTTACTTATTTTTATTTATTTTTTATGTGATAGTTTTTTTTATTTATTCATTTTATTTTGAACTTATTTTACACCATCTGCCCCCCATAGGGTCATAAAAGACCATTGAGGGGGAGTTCAGTATTGAAATATTTTTTATTTTCCTCATATTTCCCTTGTAACTGGTTACATTAGCCCCAGTTACAGGGGAAATTTCAGACTCCTGGCTGAATAGCAGTGCTGTCTGGGTGCCCTATGACACGGAGCCCTCACTATACGCAGGGATCACATGACTGCTGTCTATGGAGGAAGAAGCACCATCAGTAGTGCTTACTATCACTACATAGACTGCGCTTGTTTAGCGCTATATTTACAGTGCTAGAGAAGGCAGGAACCGTAATAAATATGGGGAGTCTGGCTGTTTCTAACAGTCAAATCCCGCGTCTGCAGCATCACGCTCATGTACGTCTGTGCCACTATGCAGTATGGTTTTAGAGCGTCACTGCAGAATAGGAGTTGGACTAATCGGTCGGTCAAAGACTATGGGTGGTCCCAAGTTTACTAAAAGTCTAAGCCTACTTTCACACTTGCGTTTTTTTGCGCTGTGCTGCGTGCACAGTCCAAACGCATACAAAAAACGCATTAAGCGTTTTGCATGCGTTTGCTTATTTTATGCGCATGCGCTTTAACCAGTTTGTAGCCATGTGAACTGTTAAAACACATTTTTAAACGCTGGGGTGCGCATGTCCATGCGCACGCCAGCGTTCCAATAGACTGTAATGTGATTTTTTTTTGCGCATTCCGTGCGCTTTTATGCTCATGCGTTTTTTTGAGGCAGGTTGGGCGCACAAAAAATGCAACAGGGTGCATCCGGCACGCATGGGCGCACACTGCAAAAAAACGCATGCGCACAAAAATGCTTACAAACGCTAGACCATGCGCACCCATGTTAAACATAGGGGCGCATGCACATGTACGCGCAGCGCTAAAAAACGCAAGTGTGAAACCAGCCTAATACAATTCGAATTGCATCAAATTTATTCTGCACAAGTTGAATGTGCGCTGTTCTCCTCTGATGTCTGTACAGATTGTAATGCGAGATAAACACGGGTAAAAAAAAAATATATTTAAAAATATATACGTATTGAAATAAATATTGAACACTTCACCTATGTTCTAAGTACCGTACATATATTTCTAAAGGTGCTCTTGACTTTAAAATGTCCCCATCCAATCCACACAGGCAAAGAAATCAAACCCTAGATGTCCATAAGTTATGTGTAATTGTGAGGGGCCAGGGTGGTAGTCATGGTGAAGTACTGTTGCATTCCCACACCCTGGCACCCAGTGGCGGATTAAGTGGACCATGGGCCCGGGGCTGTTCATAAAACCTGGGCCCCAGTACCCCCCTTCCCAGGAAAACATTTTCTGTCCAAATTTTGTGGCTCTTCTCACAAAAACACTGCATATGCTGATTTTTAGGTATACAAATTGTAACATTTATTAGACCATAAAAACAAAGAAAAATTACTTTTTTCTCACAAGAAATTGTATTGTATGGTCAAACAATATAAATAATATTAAATACTCCTCAAAATCAACAGTCAAAATATATAATGTGGTATATACTGGCCTGTATTTCTTCATACAAGGTAAACATAAGGCTACATTCACCGTACCACATGTAAGTGCAAATAAGAACATGTAAACATAATATTAAACAATAATTCAACATAATTATTTTTCTATACAGATGTATATCTGTGGGTGGTAGCCTAACAGGAAAAGTGCAATGAGCACAGGCAACAATTTCTTAATGGACTAGAAACTCGGATTTTTTTTTGACACTGAAGATCATAAACTGCTCACAGACTTTTTCGGCGAGATTTTTTGGTGCTAAAGTCGTTGATGATTTCTGAGAGGTCTAGACTCTTCAAAAGCTCTTGTTCAATGCTCATTAAAGAGAGATGATTGAGTCTGTCTTGTCCCATTTGACTCCTCAACTCATTTTTAATTCGTTTAAGTTTTGAAAAGGATTTCTCACCTGTGCAGTTTGAAACCATCATGCATAAATACAGCTAGCTGAGCGCTGCGGTCCCCGTGCGGGAATTGACAGGCGTACGGACCGCAGCACTTGGTTTGCTGCGGGTCCGTACGGAAAACCTGCCACCATTCCGCCACGTGTGGACATGGCCTAAAAAGACGTTGCACATAAGCTGTAGGCCTACGGCCAATACGCACAAAATCGCCCAACGTGAACCTGGCCATAGGGGACGTGATGTGAGGACCTGAATGGGTTACGTTACATAATGCGTGCAGTGCACTGCTCACTGGTCCGAGGCTGTTCCTAAAGTCTGGGCACCCGGCACCCCTCTTGACCAAGGACCCCAGCTGCCCACCCCCCCATGAACCCCACCCCCCCCTGCCCACCCCCCCATGCCCCCCACATCCACATAAAGTAGGTGAGAGAAAGATGTGGTAGGCAACTAAGGGCTAAAACACGTGTGCCGGCGATCAAGGACGGAGGCCCAGATGTTATGCGGTGTACCCTTAGAGGGTAATCATCAATAGGCAGGAAATGTACATTCAGTTTATAATATTTAATGAGCAATCAACATAGGGATAAAATACATGTATAACAAAGAGTGTTTTTCCCCACATCCACATGAGTCAGTCAGGACATACCTCCGCCCCACCCTGCTGCGACTTACCCCCAAGTTCGGAGAGGTGAGGAACAGGCAGTGCTGCTGCTGCTGCAACACTGTCCACCAGGCACCAGAGAGTTCTTCTTCCTCCTGTGATACACGGCGTTGGCTGGGCTGTCAGTTGCCGGGCCCCGCTGTATCTATGGACACCAACGAAGGGGAGGGAACAGAGGAGCCGCTGCCAGAGTGTGAGTGGCCAGCGTCACTCTGATACAGCCACATGATGCCAGTTGCTGGCCGGAATGAGCGCGGACGCTGCGGAGAGAGGGGAGGAGGATCAGGTGACTGAGCCAGCCATTCAGCGCAGCGCAGCCGCCGACAATTGCCGCGACACGCGACTATTGGGGGAAGCCAAAATTGCGCTGCGGTGGCGGCTCCGGATTGGCCCCTGGGCCCCCAAAAAACCTTGGGCCCGGGGCGACCGCCCCATCCGCCCCTATTAAGATCCGCCACTGCTGGCACCCCACAAAGAAAACACAAAGTCACATTTGCTGTGTGTGATAGATTCCCAGCAGAACACTCACGTTAGGTTTCAGGGTTCCTTCTGCTTTCGTCATCCAGCTCCAGATTCATGGTTCTCACAAGCAACTCCAGACTCCATGTCCATATTTAACAGTTCAACTTTACTTGACAATAGGCTCTTATACTAGATGTAGCACAATCCACACGTAATGGCCTTCCTGGAGCTTCCCTGTCTTCTCTGATGCTCTCTGTCTCGTCTGGTAATCTCTGCCCCTTCCGACATTCTCTGTCTCCCAGCATTCTCCGCCTCTTCTGACAATCTCTGTCTCTCCCTGCAATCTCTGCCCCGCAGATACCTCTTTCTCTTCTGCGACGTCCGAGCCCTTAGGTCCACCAATTTCCTCCCATTCCCCTTGTCTAGTTTCAATAGGAAAAGGTAAAAGGCGCGCTCAGCTCTGCCTTGTCCCGGCTGATGGCTTCGAATCCTCCTTGGAATGGTTACCATTTAAGATGGTGACCACTTGCATGCTACCCAGCTCTGGGACCTTTCTTGCCTCAGCAACTTTACCCCCATGGCTATCTGACTGCCTTCTTTCACTCCTGCATCACTACTCCTCCTCACCAAACAGGAAGTCCTTCACTATAGCTCACTGCTCTGCACTAAGCCCATCTGTAACTCCTCTGAATCTGGAAAACCCCTTTTGCTAACTATACTTATTCTAAGATTCTAATTCCCTATCTTTATGGTGTATTATGACATCCAAAGAGTACAATTTTGGTCTCATCTGACCAGACTATGTTCTCCCAGTATTTAACAGGCATGTCTAAATTTTGTTGCACAAACTTTAAACACACTTAAACATGCTTTTTGTTCAGCAACAGAGTCCTGCAAAGAGAGCGTGCATAAAGGCAATGGAGGTTGTGTGGTGAGCGTGAATATACGAGATGGAGGATGAGGGCAATACTTGTTATTTATTTTAACCAATTGTACATGCTGATTCCGGGTCTTTCTGTAGCTCTCCAAGGTGGTTGTTGGCTCTTGGGACAACTCTTCTGATAATTCTTTTCCAACAGTGCTCACTGGAACCTTGAGTAGTTTAGACATTCTCCTGTAAGCAATGCCATCAGTATGTTTTGCAACAATAAGGTTGCAAAGGTCTTGAAAAAGCTCACCGGTTTTAACCCATCATGAGATGTTTCTTTGTGGCACCTTGGTAATGAGACACCTTTTTATAGATAGGCCACCAGTTGAACCAGCTGATATTATTTGTCGCTAAAGGACCTGTCACATGCAGCAAGATTGCCAGCGAGATCGCTTATTTTGTGACGCCACAGCGATCTCGCCAGCGAAATCGCTGTGTGTGACATGTATCAGCGACCGGCCCCCCTGCCGGGTATCGCTGATCGCGCTCGAACGTCCTCGGCCATTTTTTGATCGTTGGTCTCCCGCTGGCCAGCGCGCATCGCTGCGTGTGACAGCGAGAGACCAACGATCAGCGACGCCGGGAGCTGGTTTCCAATGTAAACAGCGGGTATCTAAAAGCCGCGCGGCTCTTAGTTACCCGCTGTTTACCATGGAAACGAGCTTGCTCGCTGGTCCTGATCGCTGGTGTGTCTGTCTATGTGACAGGTCGCCAGTGATCAGCCTAACTATGTCCCAGCGATCCCATCCACGTCGGATCGTTGGTGGGATCGCTGGGACATCGTTGTGTGGAACGGGGCCTTTAGTGGCAGGATTTCTTTCTAATTACTGATGAATTTCAGCTGGTGTCAGGACTTTCCATGGCTTTTGCTCCTCTCTTTCTTTTTCCCTGTATAATTTTTCATTATGACACATAACTTTAATTTATGAACATCTATGGTTTGAGGTCTCTAACTTCGTGGATTGAATGGGTTGTTACTGACATCTGGTGAGAATTTTGTGTAAATAGCATCTAAGTTTAATACTTATTTCACTTGATATATATATACATATATATATTATTACCTTCACCTCATTGCTCACCTGTGTCACTGTGCAGTCCTGCTTCGTTCAAGTCGTCTTCTACCCTCTGGTCTTCACCTGGCCATCTTCAGTGTCTTCAAGAACCCGCCATCTTTGGCGTCACTTGACCTGTCAAGACTCAACACCGTCATGACTTTCTTTGCATGATCTAGTCTGCTCATGAGGTGTCAAATTGGGCAGTTCCTGGAAGACTCCATAAATGGCCAAGGTGCGGAAAATGTCGAAGAGAAGACCGGAATGAACAAGAGGACAGAACCACTTTATCATCTAGTAAAATGATGGATGGCTGGGTGTTAATTTGCTTGATTTGCCCAAGAGTGAATTACAAAAAAATAAAATATTTGTGTTTTAAATTCGAGGCGATTTTGATTAACCTCAAATTGATTTGCTCATCTCTATAGAATGATACATTGCAGCAAACAAGAACCATGCAGCTGCTGTTGATGTGTTTAGCTCACAGAGCATTGTGTACTCCGGATACAATTGTACCCACTGAGAGCAGGACTGGCTAAGTACAGGGTTACTGCCTGTTATTTGGCCATCATGGCTATATAAATAGTCAGGATATCATTCATAACCGCATTCCATGTCGTGAACATGTGAGAAAGTCGTCCAGAGAAAATAATGAAGAGTCGGGAGCCTTACTAAGCCCGGTGTAAACATTTACATGGTAAATAATGGCGGCCCACTGCCGCATGGTGGGAGGCGCGTTTCCTTCCATCAGGAGGAATGAGAACAGTTAACTTAATTCCTCTAATTAAACATTCTGCAAATGAATGTTCTCTGCATTCCCGTCACAAGCACGGATATTATTATTTCATTAAGTTAAATTTATTTTGACAGAACAAACTCTGAAAACTCAAACACATGGATTGAAAATAAAAAAGTTTCCGCTGTTTAATTAGATCCGAAAGAATAATAAGACAGTGTGAACCGTAGAGTAGAAGGAGACGTCTCCTTGAGTATTGTGAAGAAGTGTGAGAGTAGCAGAACGGATCTTCACTGCTCATCCCAGCCTTGTGCAGGCCTTCAATCTTGTCCCTGGTGTCCTTAGACAGCTCTTTGGTCTTGGCCATGGTGGAGAGGTTGGAGTGTGATTGATTACGTGTGTAGACAGGTGTCTTTTATACAGGTAACAAGTTCAAACAGGTGCAGAGTAGGAGGGCGCCTGGGCAGAAGATCAATTCAGACACTTCCCATACAAGGGTGGAAAGTGTTCACATAACCGCGCAATCACACAGCACACGCTCAGGATTATAACGCTGACCAGGTCAGTGTGACGCTGATGGGAGGGGGGTGATAGGATAATGAAGTGAGGAGGCAGGGATTTCTTCCAAACACCTCACGCCCCGAAGCCTGGAAGAAATCATTAACATAAAAGATTATAAATCAATTTCTCAATATCTATACCACTGCTATGAGGCATACAGGCAAGACTGGTTTAACCATTCAATTACCTGTATGGCCATAGTATTAGATAAAAATCATCCAGGGGGTGACAGATTCCCTTTAAGATTCTGTCTCTCACAGTTGAAGTGTACCTAAGATAAAGATTACAGACCTCTCCATTCTTTGTAGGTTGGAAAACTGAACAGTATATTGGTTGGTTATGGTACTGTATCTATATATTAAGCTCATGTCTGGTACAGTATCTACAATGTAAACTCAGGTCTGGTACTTGTCTTGTAACTATATAATAAGCTTGGTTCTGGTTCTGTATGTACAGTGGGGAAAAAAAGTATTTAGTCAGTCAGCAATAGTGCAAGTTCCACCACTTAAAAAGATGAGAGGCGTCTGTAATTTACATCATAGGTAGACCTCAACTATGGGAGACAAACTGAGAAAAAAAAATCCAGAAAATCACATTGTCTGTTTTTTTTTTCATTTTATTTGCATATTATAGTGGAAAATAAGTATTTGGTCAGAAACAAGCAATCAAGATTTCTGGCTCTCACAGACCTGTAACTTCTTCTTTAAGAGTCTCCTCTTTCCTCCACTCATTACCTGTAGTGATGGCACCTGTTTAAACTTGTTATCAGTATAAAAAGACACCTGTGCACACCCTCAAACAGTCTGACTCCAAACTCCACTATGGTGAAGACCAAAGAGCTGTCAAAGGACACCAGAAACAAAATTGTAGCCCTGCACCAGGCTGGGAAGACTGAATCTGCAATAGCCAACCAGCTTGGAGTGAAGAAATCAACTGTGGGAGCAATAATTAGAAAATGGAAGACATACAAGACCACTGATAATCTCCCTCGATCTGGTGCTCCACGCAAAATCCCACCCCGTGGGGTCAGAATGATCACAAGAACGGTGAGCAAAAATCCCAGAACCACGCGGGGGGACCTAGTGAATGAACTGCAGAGAGCTGGGACCAATGTAACAAGGCCTACCATAAGTAACACACTACGCCACCATGGACTCAGATCCTGCAGTGCCAGACGTGTCCCACTGCTTAAGCCTGTACATGTCCGGGCCCGTCTGAAGTTTGCTAGAGAGCATTTGGATGATTCAGAGGAGTTTTGGGAGAATGTCCTATGGTCTGATGAAACCAAACTGGAACTGTTTGGTAGAAACACAACTTGTCGTGTTTGGAGGAAAAAGAATACTGAGTTGCATCCATCAAACACCATACCTACTGTAAAGCATGGTGGTGGAAACATCATGCTTTGGGGCTGTTTCTCTGCAAAGGGGCCAGGACGACTGATCCGGGTACATGAAAGAATGAATGGGGCCATGTATCGTGAGATTTTGAGTGCAAACCTCCTTCCATCAGCAAGGGCATTGAAGATGAAACGTGGCTGGGTCTTTCAACATGACAATGATCCAAAGCACACCGCCAGGGCAACGAAGGAGTGGCTTCGTAAGAAGCATTTCAAGGTCCTGGAGTGGCCAAGCCAGTCTCCAGATCTCAACCCTATAGAAAACCTTTGGAGGGAGTTGAAAGTCCGTGTTGCCAAGCGAAAAGCCAAAAACATCACTGCTCTAGAGGAGATCTGCATGGAGGAATGGGCCAACATACCAACAACAGTGTGTGGCAACCTTGTGAAGACTTACAGAAAACGTTTGACCTCTGTCATTGCCAACAAAGGATATATCACAAAGTATTGAGATGAAATTTTGTTTCTGACCAAATACTTATTTTCCACCATAATATGCAAATAAAATGAAAAAAAACAGACAATGTGATTTTCTGGATTTTTTTTTTCTCAGTTTGTCTCCCATAGTTGAGGTCTACCTATGATGTAAATTACAGACGCCTCTCATCTTTTTAAGTGGTGGAACTTGCACTATTGCTGACTGACTAAATACTTTTTTTCCCCACTGTATGTAGTAAGTTCAGTTCTGGTACTGTATCTATGTAGTAAGCTCAATTTTGCTACTATACGAGTATATATATGTAGTAAGTTCTGTTCTGATACCAGATCTGAGTAAAAAAATCAGCTCTGGAATAGAATCTAAGTGATAATTTCGGTTCTGGTACTGTATCTATGTAGTAAGCTTGGTTCTGATACTGTTCTATGTTGTATGCTTAGTTCTGGTACTGTATGTAGTATGCTTGGCTCTGATGCTATATCTATGTAGTAAGAACAGTTCTAGTAATGTATGTATGTGGTAAACTACGTTCTGATACTGTATCTATGTACTAAGCTCAGTTCTGGTACTGTACCTATGTAGTAAACTTGATTCTCGCAATGTATATAGCAAGCTCAGTTTTGGTACCCTGGAGCATAAGACCTGTTTCACACATCAGTTTTTGTGTTCAGTCAAAATCCGCTAAAATGGCGGATAGCGGATCCGTTCCTGAACTGACCACAACGTTTGTCACCGGACCGTTATTTAAACGGATCTTTGAAAGGAAGAATTTTAAAGGAGCCGCTGCCTGGGGAAGGGGAGAGAGAGAGAATGTCGGCGGATGTCAAAATTTTGGCGGATCCGCAAAAAAACGGATCCAACGGATGGCCATCCGTCAAGATCTGCCGGTAATGCAACTCAATGGGGAAAAAAACGGATCCGCCGAAAAAAATGGCAGATCCGTTTTTTTTGCAAAACGGCGGATTTTGACTGATGGACAAAAACTGATGTGTGAAACAGGCCTAACAAATGTAGGGTGAAACTAATAATAAAACTCACTGCTCCTCTCACCTGTCTCACCACTGTAGTCCCCTGTATGGTCCTCTGTGAAGTTCCCTCTGGCCTCTTCTTTACAGATAATCTCTTAATTTATGCTCAGTCTGTGTTAGGGCTTCTGGTGCTAAGGAGGCATCTCACATCACGACGTGCATCACCTGATGTGCTGATTAATCCTACTCAGTGCTGGAAGACCTGGTGCAGAGTGACGGTGGAGGGAGAGGTGGTTGCATGCCATAGAGAAGGAAACAAGAACCAGACCTGCATGTGTAAGACTGCGGCAGTAGGATAGGAGAGCAGTGAGGTGTGTATTATTTTCGTAATTTTGGTCATCCCTTTCCCAGCTTTCATCAATTTAGCCAAGAGAACACAGACACATGGCTGTCACTTTCCTTAACACACAAAAAGCAAATTACAAAAAATTGTTATAAAACACAAGATGATTGCAATTTACCTTAAACTGATGTGCTCGTACTTAGGATGCTCTGAAGTTCAGTTGTGTTATTACATCTCTCACTTTGTACTCAAGGATTGAAAATATCTAGATGAAGGCTTTGACCTTGACGTCACCTTCACACCGACTATTCTGAATGCAACTTTTCTGCTTCATTGAGGAAACATTCTTAATTCTGGAGAACATTGACTGATTTTACTATTACCGGATCTCAAGAACCTTTCAGTCTCCATCAAATCCACTGAAGGATATCCCATCTCATCTTAATCCTGTAGGTCACCATCAATAACATTACTTTGGCTTTTTCCGAGCATTGTGTGCAGATAACAATATAAAACTGATGAGGGGCTGATGTCTCTGCGGATCTAAGTATCATTTTTATATTACGAGCCTTCAGCAGACTTTATATTATTTCCTAGCAGATAAATATCTGTGATGATCTCAGGATCTCGATAAAAATTGAGAAATGTGATTCCTAAAAGTCATCACACACTTCTTTTCGGTGACCTTGGGGAATGTTCAAAAGGCAGATTTGATTTTGAACACAAAATTTGCAAAAAAAAGGAAACCTGAGGTTCAACCTTGGATTGACCCTCAGATTTCTGCCGCCGAGAATGATGTGCCGTATATCTAGAATTATGCTTGATGCTATCCATTGTGGTTTCTATGCAAAACGGTCATTTAAGGTCTGTGATACAATCTTCAAATCCATGAAGGAAAAAAAATCTCATCTCAGGCAACACCACCTTGAATTAACTTCATATAAATAAACTGTAAAAGACAAAGGATAAGAGAGGTAGGGGGGAGAAGAGGGATACGAAGCTGCAGTCTCTTCGTCTCAGCTTATTTGTGAAACTCTTGCAATGACAGGAGGGGATATGACTGCAGCCTAAAACTTCAGGAATATGAATCTGTTTATTTAGGGTATGGTTAAACAGTGCGGCTGGCATTAGGAAGCAGAAGTGTTTGTGACTTGGTTTGGTGAAAAAGAAAGTGACAACATGTGCACTGGAGAGGAGCAGAAAGACAAACCAAAAATGGAAGGGTGCAGGTGATGGCTACAGATAAGTTCTCTGTCTTTATTCTTCCTGACTGATCCTTCTCTGGTTTCGCGTTTTGCTCGTGTCCTTGTCACTAATGGTAGCATGAGATGATACCTGAAGCCCATTCAGGTTGCACAGGTAGCCCAGATCCTCCAAGATGGCACAGTCTCATGGAGCAGATGCCAGGACAAGAGCTTGTCTGGCAGGGATGAAGAAAGAGATCAACCCAAAAGCAGGACCAGTATCTACTCTTTTTCGTGAGGAGGTACGGGAGCTGTAAAAAATTACATCCAGTGGCTACTGGTGTTAATGTTCTATCTGGAGTCACCAGAGGACACAAGAACTGGCATCTCCTCCATTGGCGCCCCGTTCTCTTTAGAGATGGGATCAGGTTCACACTGAGTACATGCGACAGACGTAAAAGAGTCTGGAGACTATGGTGAACATTACTCTGCCAGCAACATCATCCAACATGGCCGGTTTGGAGTTGATCAGTGATGGTCTGGGAAGGCAAATCCTTAGAAGGCTGTACAAACCTCCATGTGATTGGCAACAGTACCCTGACTGCTGTGAAGTATGGGAAGAAGTCCTCAGAGCCTATGTCAGACCTTACAGTGGTACAATAGGCCTTGGGTTCCTTTTGGTGCAAGACAATGGCCGGCTTCATGTGGCGGGGTGGAAAGGCGGATCCTGGATAAAGAAAGCTTTGATGCCATTGACTATCACTTATGCCATTGACTATCACTCATGCCATTGACTATCCCTCATGCCATTGACTCTCCCTCATGTTCCGCAGACCTAGTTCCAATTAAGAACTTCTTTGACATTATGTATCAGTGCATCAAATGTCACCAATCACCACAACAGACTGACCAATGAGCCACAAAGCCTTATTGCACATTGTCCCGATTCAGCAATCTGCAGCACATGGAGGGACTGCAGAAATTGGCAATGAGTCCGGAAAAATCATCGAACAGATGTTACGGTGATATGTCACCATATGTTACCGGTGGTGGTAAATGGTACTGTATGTGAAAATTACAGCATTACTTCACCAAGCGTCTTCACAGTAGACTCATGGATCCTTGGAAACAAATTCAGCTCTGATACAAAAGTTTACTGAAAACTACAAGCCCAAAAAGTGGTTTTTTTCCTGCATATAACAATATACTTTTGGTTGCGATTTTTTTTTTTATCCTAATTTCGGAACAGAAGAGAGGAAATTATTATATCTCAGTGCGGGATTTAATTATGAACACAATCTATTGTGACACAACATTTCCCGTAAGCTCTCGTGGCCAATCAGACACTTGCTGTGATTTTCTTTATATGTTCTTGATTGATAAAAGCGACCTGCTGCTTTGCTGATGCTCAGTTTGTTTTATGCGTCTAAATGCGGCGCCGGAGGGCGTCAAATGCAGATCAACATCCGAGGCATAAATGAGGCTCACGAGTACTGGAGGGGGCAGCTCAGATTGGTCCTTTGGGGTCTGTGGGTCCCTCTATTGATCACATCAGCGTAGCATAAACCAAGAAATGAAATCCGAGTAATTTTACTGAACAGCGAGTGCACCCTCGTTCCGGAGACTTGTGATCTTTTATTACTTTATTAGTCTCAATGTCAATCCGCGGGATTATGAAATATGACGGGGGCACGGCTCGGCGCACTACAATTACATCGCAGTGATGTCAGCCGTGTATGGCGGGCGACATTATATATTATTACATACTATTACAGTGTGCATGATTGATGACTTTCCCTCCTCTCACCGGAGCAGCGGGGAACTTATGAGATATATTAAAAGTTTACTGAGATCCTCGGTGATATCTGCTGATAACTTTATTATTATAATTCGGGATTATTACTTTTTGTCGTCGCTCGTGTTCTATCACGGAACTCCCGGAAGAGTCAATATAGAAGGATTAACCCCTTTCTGCCGCTTTCGTTTTTTCCTCCCCTTCTTCCACAAAGCCGTAACTCTCTTATTTTTCCATCCACACGACCGTACGAAGGCTGAAAAATTAAAAGAAAAATTCCAAGTCCGGTTTTTTGTTTTTTTGTTTTTTACAATGTTCATTATGCAGCAAGAATCACCTGGTGATGTGATTGGTTACGGCGATATCAAACACTGATACTTTTTTTAAAATTATTTTAGTGGTTTAAAAAAATTCAGATTTAAAAACAAAACATTTGATTGGTGTCACCATTTCCTGACACCCGCAAATTATTTTTCAACTGATTTTTAACGAAAGAATTTTTTTTCTATTTTTGAAACTTTTTTTTTTCTTCTTTCGAGCCTGTGTTTATTTGATTCCTTGTTCTGTATGCTCAGTGCCACAGGATATAGGTAAATTGAGCATCATCGGGGGGAGGCAGTTCCAAATAACCGATGGTGTAAAGCTTCTAAAAGTATAGTTGACTTTTTTTTATTTGTTGCAACGTTAAATATTCTCTGTTTTTCCCTGTTATCAACCATATTAAAGGGATTTGTCACAACTGGACAGACCAGAAAAGAGGTGGGACAATAACCACTGTGACCACCATCAGCCACTATGAGATCATAACATGAAAAGGTGACCATTGACCATTATTTTGTACTTTTTCATGTCCAATTTGTCATTTCCTCCGATCTCTGCAATTATCTTTCCTCTTCTCAAAGAGCTGGAACTTCTCACAGGAGCGCAACAAGGAACGAGGAAAGGCATCAGCAGAATTGGGGGTCTGTATTAGTTTAGGGTCTGGGATCTGTATATGTAGAGGATCTTTGGTGAGAGTCCGTATTTGTTTGGGGATTCTGGAATCTGTATTTGTTTAGAGATCTGTATTGGGGTCTGTATTTGTTTAGGGGGTCTGGTCTGGATTATGAATTTCAGTAAGTGGTCTGGTCTAGGTCTTTATTTGTTTCTGGTATTGGTATTTATTAGCGGTGTCTTCCCGGGGGTCAGTAATAGTTTACTGGGGTCTGGTCTTGAATCTCTGTTTGTTTCAGTATTTGGTCTTAGTCTGTATTCATTTACGCCTCTGGGGTTTTATTTGTTTGTTTGGGTACTGACTTGGACAATTTCTTTAGGCATCCGCTCTGGGGTCTCAATTTATTTAGAGTTTGGTTTGGGGTTTGTATTTGTTGGGGAAGATCGGAGTCTGTGTTTACTTTGGGAATCTGGGGTCTACATTTGATCTGTGGTCTGTATTTAGGGGTCTTGTGGTTGCACTAGTTTAGGTGATCTACAGTAGTCTGGTCTAAGGTCTGTAAGGCTATGTGCACACGTTGCGGATTCTGCTGCGTTTCCGCAGCGTTTTTGGCCCTGCGGAGATGCAGCAGTTCTGCAGACATGGTACAGTACCATGTTAGCCTATGGCAATTCAAATCCGCTGTGCTCACGCTGCGTTTTTTTCCGCGCGGTTTTGCTGCGGTTTACAAACACGCAGCATGTCAATTGTTTGTGCGGATTCCGCAGCGGTTTCACACCTTTAACATAGTAGAGGTGTGAAACCGCAGGGCAAAACCACAGGCTAATCCGCAGAAAAACCGCAGGTCACTTTACCTGCGGTTTTACCTGCGGATCCGCGCGGAAAAACCCGCTGGTGAATCCGCAGCATGTGCACATAGCCTAATAGTTTAGGACAGGGATGTCAAACCCAAAAACACAGAGGGCCAAAATGAAAAACTTGGATAAAGCTACAGGCCAACCAGTATACAGTATGATGAGCCCACACAAAGTCCTCCATATAGAATAATGGTCCCCACATAGACCTTCATACAGAATAATGGTCCCCACATAGTCCTCCAAACAAAATAATGGGCCTCACATAGTCCTCCGTACAGAATAATGGGCCCCACATAGTGCCCCATTCAGAATAATGGACCCCATCTAGTGCTCTTTACAGAATAATGGGCCCCTTATAGTCCTCCATACAGTATTATGGGCACCACTTAGTCCGCCATACAGAATTATGGCCCAGAAATTGTCCTCCATACAGAATAACGGACACCAGATAGTCCTCCATACAGAATAATGTACACCACATAGTCCTCCATACAGGATTTTGGGGTCTGGTCTGGATACTTTGTAAGTTTAAGCTGCCTAGTCTGGGGTCTGTATTTATTTAGGGCTATTTGTAATTTTAGGGCTTCTGATATGACATGCAAATTTACTTCTGGGGTCTGTATTTCTCTCAGAATATATTGTCAGTTTAAGTTTAAGGCTACTTTCACACTAGTGTTCTCGGATGCAGCGCAGGGCCACCGCTTAGCTCCACCCTGGCCACGCCCCCTCCGGTCATCTCCTCCTAGGATCGCATGACGCTGCATGTGATCAGCGTACCCTATACTTAGCGTTGGGCACGCAGACCATGCACTGGTTGTGCGCTGGTATGATTTTGCTGATCGCATGCAGCGTCACGCGATCCTAGGAGGAGCTGGCCAGTGGGGGCGCGGCCGGTGGCAGAGCTAAGCGGCGGCCTTGCGCTGCGCCCGAGAACGCTAGTTTGAATAGTTTCAAGGGATGTGGTTTGGAGTCTGTTTTTTTTTTTAGGTGGTCTGTTCTGGGGTCTAGATTTGTTTATGGGGTCTGGGATCTGTATTTCTGGTCTGGGTCTTTTATACATTTAGGGGATCTTGTATGAGATCTAAATTTGCTTAGAGGGTCCGGGACGTGTTTTTCTTTTGGAGCCTATTGTAAGTTTTAATTTAGGGGGTCTGAATTGGGGTCTGGTCTGGGTTCTGATTTAGGGGGTCTGGTCTGGGTCCTTTATAAGTTTAGGGGATCTCGTATGAGGTCTAAATTTGTTTAGGGTGTCTGGGACATCTTTTTTTTGGGAGCCTATTGTAAGTTTTAGTTTAGTGGGTCTGGTCTGGTGTCTGTATTTAGGGGGTCTGGTCTGGGTTCTATATTTGGGAGGTCTGGGGTCTGTGCAGCACCCGCTAAGGCCGGGGGCTACTCGGTACCCGGTCGGTCAGTTCTTAAAGGTCCGTGGCCCTGTGTGTGCAATGAAAATAAAGATGATTTTGGAGAATAAAGATGGGGAATAATTTGTGACGCCAACCATGGTATTCGGTAATGAAGGTGATAGCCAACGCTGCAAAAGAGACCGCTGGGACTGTTGGTGATGTAGCAGAGTTGTTACAGCTCTCCACGGGCAGAGCTAAGCCCCTGGACAGTTATAGGTGTAAAAGATGATGATGATGGTGGTTGTGGTTCAAAGAAGGTGATGCAGTAAATAAATCCGAGGACAAAGCGGAGTGCATTTTCCACACTTTTACTCACAGTTCTCCAGTTACATTCCCCAGCCGGGGTGCTGTGTCCTCCGAGTTGGTGGTCCAGACAGCTCTCAAGTAATTTGGGGTACACTGTGTCAGAGCCCCCTTCAGATGTTCCGTCCCTGGCTGTCTCACTGCGCTGGCTCCCTCATCTCCTACCCTGCGCCTTCACACATAGTGTCCTGAGCCAGCAGCCTCAGATTCTGTCGGGCGACGTACTCTAGGTCCCCTTGGTCCTATCTGGCTATCTTTTCAGCAGATGTGTATGGAGTTGGGCACCACGGGTGGATTCCTCACTTCCCGTGCCCCTAGGACCCCTTCTTTCTCTTCTCACTCTTTGAGAACACAAAGACAAACTGCGACCAAAGATTCCAATACTATATAAATATATGCAAAAATCAATGCTTTATTAAATATATGGGTATCTGGAGGGAAGGGGTCCACCAAACACCAAATGACACATGTTAAAAGGGAAGTTCACCGGACATCTAGATGGTGATCATATTAATATACACATACATATATCCATTCTCAGGAAACCACAAAAAGGATAATATTCATCTAATCAAATAATGTATTGCACATATCCCATATGGCCTAAGAGGAACTAAGAAGGCATGTAAAACCTGCATGGATAATTAATCATCCTTATGTAATATTACCAGATTATTGAGCGGGAGTATGTCCAGGAACGTCCACCCCCAACGCGCGTTTCGGCAGAATGTGCCTTTCTCAAAAGGTGAACTTCCCTTTTAACATGTGTCATTTGGTGGACCCCTTCCCCTCCAGATACCCTTATATTTAATAAAGCATTGATTTTTGCATATATTTATATAGTATTGGAATCTTTGGTCGCAGTTTGTCTTTGTGTTCTCTGTTGCTTTGCGATTTTTCCAAACATGATGCCCGTACCAATAGTACACCTTTGATAGTTTTTCAGACTTTGTTGGTGTAATGTATTTCATGAGGTGTTTATTCTTCTCACTCTTTGTCTAGTCTAGGGACAAGCTCCTCACTCTTCCAGTCCCTAGCACTACCTGCCCTCTCCTGCCTGACTCCTCCAACTGACTCCTGTTACCATGACAACTCTCCACTACCAACTGTCAGCTTTCTCTCCAGCTGTCCTACCCTTATCTACTTCCTTCACCCACACCCTCTACCTAGTTCCTCCCTGGCCTAAAAAGGTCAAGTGTTGGGTGCTAGTGTGTGGGTCCTGGATAGTGCCCCCTCCTTACCTGAGAGTGGGGTACCACACCTCTGGCTGAGGTGCAGTACCTCAGGGGCACCACATCTGTATTTAGGGGGTCTGTATTTAGGAGATCTGGGGTCTGTATTTAGGGGGTCTGGTCTGGGGTCTGTATTTAGGGGGTCTGTATTTCTTTAGATCAGGGGTCCGTATTTAGGGGGTCTGGTCTGGGGTCTGTATTTAGGGGGTCTGTATTTCTTTAGATCAGGGGTCCGTATTTAGGGGGTCTGGTCTGAGTGCTTTATAAGTTTAGAGCATCTGATATGAGGTTTGGTCTGGGGCCTATATTTCTGTTTTATGGGTTCTTGTGCATGTACTAGTTTAGGGGATCTATGTTGCAGTATATAATAGTATTGTGCTTTGATCTTGAGTCTTTATTCATTTTGTAGGTTGATCCTCAGGGTCTTTTGCACTATTGGTGATTGACAGGTATTAGGTTGGGGGGCTGAATATGTTTTGACAGCGCAATCAATCACTACTTCTAAAGTCAATTTCAAGTATCCTGCAGTGCCAAAAAAGATACATGAGACCCCAGTATTCTACATTTTATGTGCGGATGTTATATTGGGACCCTGGAGCCTCTTCCTTGTGTGAGACTATTGATGACAGTCCTTTGTATGATGTATCGCGTCCTCTTGGATTTTGGACCATCCGGAGATGAGCCCCGCGCGATGTTCTTGCTTCTGAGAGCAATTATCAGTGACAGAGACGCACATATGGCTCCGTATAATAGGATCCACCCTGAACGGCTCAGATCTCTTGACACAGTAATATAACTGCGGTGATAAAAGTATCAGACCCAACAATTTCCCTGTCAAAGTGTTATATATTTTTGTACTAAATCCCTCTCCGGTTACATGACAGGCATCTGTGGAGTTGATATGATTATCCCCTCAGTAATCACTTGTCACAGTCTCCAGTGGTCGGAGAATATACTTTGATTTAGTAACTTTATTCTATACGGCCGCTGCCATCTTCTATATTATATACAAAGTTGAGAAAACATGTTCGATAATTCCGTCTTTATCTCTTATTTGATTTACTAAACCTGCCATGTCAGGAGAGCTGAGGGGGGATCGTCACTGACTATTTCTAACGTAATCAATAACTGAATTATTAGATATGAAAAACAGAATAAACAACAAAATAAATGAGACTGGAGCTTAGAGGGTAGGGGGCTGCAGTTTCCGTTTAATGGGGACTCTGACTGATAATTACGGTATATGGTCATTACTTTCGCATAGGAGTCGTGTGGCGTGCACCGTATATTAGAAAATATGTAACTGGCACATTAGATGTAGGAAAAGAAGAAAAGACAGGGAGACAGTACTATCTGTGTCTCCATTATTTGAAATAAAAGTCAAGGAGACAGTACTATCTGTGTTTCCCACATTTAAAGGAAAGGAGACCGCACTATCTGTGTTTCCCACATTTAATAGAAAGGAGACCGCACTATCTGTGTTTCCCACATTTAAAGGAAAGGAGACCGCACTATCTGTGTTTCCCACATTTAAAGGAAAGGAGACCGCACTATCTGTGTTTCCCACATTTAAAGGAAAGGAGACCGCACTATCTGTGTTTCCCACATTTAAAGGAAAGGAGACCGCACTATCTGTGTTTCTGTCATTTAAAGGAAAGAGACCGCACTATCTGTGTTTCTGTCATTTAAAGGAAAGGAGACAGTACTATCTGTACCCCTATCATTTGCAGTATGAGACAGTTCTTTCCATATTAATATTGTTTAAAAGGAAAGTCATAGAAATTGTACTTACTGTATCTACCACATTTGCAGGGAGAGGAGAGGAGGCATTACTATCTGTTCTAGAAACAAGGAGGCAGTGGTATCAGAGCCTACATAATTTTCAGAGAGAAACAGGGAGGCACTACTATCTGTGCTATGGAGGCAGTAGTATTTGAGCCTACCTAAGAATGTATTGCTTTCCGAAGATACTACTGCATTACACCAAAGACTGATGACTATATGGAGCATCTGGTTATTACTCTTGCAGAGGAGTCGTGTAGTGTACACCTAATATAAGAAGATCTATAACTGGTGCAGTATATGTAAGACAGGAATGAAAGAAAGAGAGACAGTACTATCTGTGTCACCATTATTTGAAATGAAAGTCAAGGACACGATACTATCTGTGTCTCCATCATTTAAAATGAAAGGAAAGGAGACATGTAGTATATGTGTCTCCATAATTTACTTCTGAGACAATACTTTCTGGGTTAATATAATTTAAAAGGAAAGACAGTGAGATTCTACTTACTTTATTTAACTAATTTACAGGGAAAGGAGGCACTACTATCTGTGCCTGGACGCAGAAACAAGGAGGCAGTGGTGTCAGTGTCTACTTAATTTCCAGGGAGAGACAGGGAGGCACTACTACCTGTGCCTATCAGGTAGAAACAAGGAGGCAGTGGTATCAGTGCCTACATCATTTTTAGGGAGAGACAGGAAGGCACTACTATCTGTGACTTGGAGGTAGAAACAAGGAGACAGTGGTATCAGTAGCTACATAATTTCCAGGGAGAGACAGGGAGGCACTACTACCTGTGCCTATCAGGTAGAAACAAGGAGGCAGTGGTATCAGTGCCTACATAATTTTTAGGGAGAGACAAGAAGGCACTACTGTCTGTGACTTAGAGGTAGAAACAAGGAGACAGTGGTATCAGTAGCTACATAATTTCCAGGGAGAGACAGGGAGGCACTACTACCTGTGCCTATCAGGTAGAAACAAGGAGGCAGTGGTATCAGTGCCTACATAATTTTTAGGGAGAGACAAGAAGGCACTACTATCTGTGACTTAGAGGTAGAAACAAGGAGACAGTGGTATCATTAGCTACATAATTTCCAGGTAGAGACAGGGAGGCACTACTACCTGTGCCTATCAGGTAGAAACAAGGAGGCAGTGGTATCAGTGCTACATAATTTTTAGGGAGAGACAGGAAAGCACTACTATCTGTACCTATCAGGTAGAAACATGGAGGCAGTGGTATCAGTGTCTACTTAATTGCCAGAGAGAGCCAGGGAAGCACTACTATCTGTGCCATGGAGGCAGTATTGTTTTTGCCTACATAAGGATGTATTGTTTCCCTAAGATACTACCTCATTACACCAAAGATAAGAACAGATATAGTGTAAACAAATTGAATCCATTGAAATACAACATCTGTCTGGTGTTTCCAAGTTCTTCTGGTGTTTGGGTGGGTTTTCTCCGGGTTCCTAAGTTTTTAACATTGGCATTAGTGCAAATGTGTGAGTTTGTGAACCACACTGGCAACATGGACTGATGACAATTTCCGTCCAGCGTTGCTGTATGTAATGGCTACAGGAAATCAATTAATCAATAGATTAATTAACTATTTAATTAAAAATGAATTATGTACAACATGCACAGCCTTATATGTACTACTAGCTTTTTCCAGCCAGCTAACGCTCGGCACGCTCATTGCTATCTAATTAATGCTGCTGGTGATTAAACTAAAGTAAATAATGACAACATTCAATAGCGCTTATGCAGGTGGTAAATTAAATTAAAATGAAGTTAATAACAATAATAATCATTAAAAATCTGAATAATACTAATGATACATTTTATTCACAGTGTAAAATCAAAAACAAACTGGATTCAGTAAGATGTGCGTTTTTTATTCATTCCAGCATCTAAACAAATTTCATAACAAAACATAAATTAAGTTAAAATTTCTCTGTAAACACAATTAAATGTATAGTCATTTTCGTCATTTTCAAATATCTTTCCTTGACTTCTACCAGGTACAATTTGAACTGAAAGACCTTTACAACTTGTTACTCTAGAGAATGCAGTGTATAATTGACCATGTGTGAATACAGGATCAGGTAGAAGAACGGGGCGGGATTATGTGTGGTGATGTGGTGGGGGGGCGGGATGATGTGTGGTGATGTGGTGGGGGGCGGGATTATGTGTGGTGATGTGGTGGGGGGCGGGATTATGTGTGGTGATGTGGTGGGGGGCGGGATTATGTGTGGTGATGTGGTGGGGGCAGGATTATGTGTGGTGATGTGGTGGGGGGCGGGATTATGTGTGGTGATGTGGTAGGGGGTGGGATTGTGTGTGGTAATGTGGTGGGGGGTGGGATTATGTGTGGTGATGTGGTGGGGGGCGGGATTATGTGTGGTGATGTGGTGGGGGGCGGGATTATGTGTGGTGATGTGGTGGGGGGGCGGGATTATGTGGTGATGTGGTGGGGGGTGGGATTATGTGTGGTGATGTGGTGGGGGGGCGGGATTATGTGTGGTGATGTGGTGGGGGGGCGGGATTATGTGTGGTGATGTGGTGGGGTGGAATTATGTGGTGATGTGGTGGGGGGGCGGGATTATGTGTGGTGATGTGGTGGGGGGGCAGGATTATGTGTGGTAATGTGGTGGGGGCGGGATTATGTGTGGTGATGTGGTGGGGGGCGGGATTATGTGTGGTGATGTGGTGGGGGGCAGGATTATGTGTGGTGATGTGGTGGGGGGCGGTATTATGTGTGGTGATGTGGTGAGGGAGCGGGATTATGTGTGATAATGTGGTGGGGGGGGCGGTATTATGTGTGGTGATGTGGTGGGGGGGCGAGATTATGTGTGGTGATGTGGTGGGGGGCGGGATTATGTGTGGTGGTGTGGTGGGGGGCGGGATTGTGTGTGGTGATGTGGTGGGGGGT
Source organism: Dendrobates tinctorius (assembly GCF_039654945.1). Taxonomy (NCBI): domain Eukaryota; kingdom Metazoa; phylum Chordata; class Amphibia; order Anura; family Dendrobatidae; genus Dendrobates; species Dendrobates tinctorius. The sequence continues at coordinate 83,112,167 of NW_027361738.1, read as the reverse complement.
GGGATTATGTGTGGTGATGTGGTGGAGGCGCGGGATTGTGGGTGGTGATGTGTTGGGGGGAGGGATTATGTGTGGTGATGTGGTGGGGGGGCGGGATTATGTGTGGTGATGTGGTGGGGGGGCGGGATTATGTGTGGTAATGTGGTGGGGGGCGGGATTATGTGTGGTGATGTGGTGGGGGGCGGGATTATGTGTGGTGATGTGGTGGGGGGGCGGGATTATGTGTGGTGATGTGGTGGGGGGGCGGGATTATGTGTGGTGATGTGGTGAGGGAGCGGGGATTATGTGTGATAATGTGGTGGGGGGGCGGTATTATGTGTGGTGATGTGGTGGGGGGGCGAGATTATGTGTGGTGATGTGGTGGGGGGCGGGATTATGTGTGGTGATGTGGTGGGGGGCGGGATTATGTGTGGTGATGTGGTGGGGGAGGGATTATGTGTGGTGATGTGGTGGGGGGCGGGATTATGTGTGGTGATGTGGTTGGGGGCGGGATTTTGTGTGATGATGTGGTGGGGGCGGGATTATGTGTGGTGATGTGGGGGGGTGGGATTATGTGTGGTGATGTGGGGGGCGGGATTATGTGCGGTAATGTGGGGGGCGAGATTATGTGTGGTGATGTGGTGGGGGGGCGGGATTATGTGCGATAATGTGGTGGGGGGCGGGATTATGTGTGGTAATGTGGTGGGGGCAGAATTGTGTAGTGATGTGGGGGGGCGGGATTATGTGTGGTAATGTGGTGGGGGGCGGGATTATGTGTGGTGATGTGGTGGGGGGCGGGATTATGTGTGGTGATGTGAGGGGGTGGGATTATGTGTGGTAATGTGGTGGTGGGGCGGGATTATGTGTGGTGATGTGGTGGGGCGGGATTATGTGTGATAATGTGGTGGGGAGGCGGGATTATGTGGTGATGTGGGGGGCGGGATTATGTGTGGTGATGCGGTGGGGGGCGGGATTATGTGTGGTAATGTGGGGGGCGGGATTTTGTGTGGTGATGTGGTGGGGGGCCGGGATTATGTGTGGTGGTGTGGCGGGGGGCGGGATTGTGTGTGGTGATGTGGTGGGGGGTGGGATTGTGTGTGGTGATGTGGTGGAGGGGCGGGATTGTGGGTGGTGATGTGTTGGGGGGAGTGATTATGTGTGGTGATGTGGTTTGGGGGCGGGATTGTGTGTGGTGATGTGGTGGGGGGCCGGGATTATGTGTGGTGATGTGGTGGGGGGGCAGGATTTTGTGTGGTGATGTGGTGGCGGGCCGGGATTATGTGTGATGGTGTGGTGGGGGGCGGGATTTTGTGTGGTGATGTGGTGGGGGCGGGATTGTGTGTGGTGATGTGGTGGGGGGGCGGGATTGTGGGTGGTGATGTGGTGGGGGGCGGGATTGTGTGTGGTGATGTGTTGGGGGGCCGGATTGTGTGTGGTCATGTGGTGGGGGGGCGGGATTGTGTGTGGTGATGTGGGGGGCGGGATTATGTGCGGTAATGTGGGGGGCGGGATTATGTGTGGTGATGTGGTGGGGGGGCGGGATTATGTGTGGTAATGTGGTGGGGGGCGGGATTATGTGCGGTAATGTGGTCGGGGCAGGATTGTGTAGTGATGTGGGGGGGCGGGATTATGTGTGGTAATGTGGTGGGGGGCGGGATTATGTGTGGTGATGTGGTGGGGGGCAGGATTATGTGTGGTGATGTGAGGGGGCGGGATTATGTGTGGTAATGCGGTGGTGGGGCGGGATTATGTGTGGTGATGTGGTGGGGCGGGATTATGTGTGATAATGTGGTGGGGGGCGGGATTATGTGGTGATGTGGGGGGCGGGATTATGTGTGGTGATGCGGTGGGGGGTGGGATTATGTGTGGTAATGTGGGGGGCGGGATTTTGTGTGGTGATGTGGTGGGGGGCCGGGATTATGTGTGGTGGTGTGGTGGGGGGCGGGATTGTGTGTGGTGATGTGGTGGGGGGGTGGGATTGTGTGTGGTGATGTGGTGGAGGGGCGGGATTGTGGGTGGTGATGTGGTGGAGGGGCGGGATTGTGGGTGGTGATGTGGTGGGGGGAGGGATTATGTGTGGTGATGTGGTTTGGGGGCGGGATTGTGTGTGGTGATGTGGTGGGGGGCCGGGATTATGTGTGATGGTGTGGTGGGGGGGCGGGATTTTGTGTGGTGATGTGGTGGGGGCGGGATTGTGTGTGGTGATGTGGTTTGGGGGCGGGATTATGTGTGGTGATGTGGTGGCGGGCCGGGATTATGTGTGATGGTGTGGTGGGGGGGCGGGATTTTGTGTGGTGATGTGGTGGGGGCGGGATTGTGTGTGGTGATGTGGTGGGGGGGCGGGATTGTGGGTGGTGATGTGGTGGGGGGCGGGATTGTGTGTGGTGATGTGTTGGGGGGCCGGATTGTGTGTGGTAATGTGGGGGGGGCGGGATTATGTGTGGTGATGTGGTGGGGGTACGGGATTGTGTGTGGTGATGTGGTGGGGGCGGGATTGTGTGTGGTGATGTGGTGGGGGGGCGATATTGTGTGTGGTGATGTGGTGGGGGTGGGATTGTGTGTGGTGATGTGGTGGGGGTGGGATTGTGTGTGGTGATGTGGTGGGGGGCGGGATTGTGTGTGGTGATGTGTTGGGGGGAGGGATTGTGTGTGGTAATGGGCGGGATTGTGTGTGGTGATGTGGTGGGGGCGGGATTGTGTGTGGTGATGTGGTGGGGGGGCGATATTGTGTGTGGTGATGTGGTGGGGGGCGGGATTATGTGTGGTGATGTGGTGGGGGGGCCGGATTGTGTGTGGTGATGTGGTGGGGGGCGGGATTGTGTGTGGTGATGTGGTGGGGGGCAGGATTATGTGTGGTGATGTGGTGGGGGGCGATATTGTGTGTGGTGATGTGGTGGGGGGAGGGATTATGTGTGGTGATGTGGTGGGGGGCGGGATTATGTGTGGTGATGTGGTTGGGGGCGGGATTATGTGTGATGATGTGGTGGGGGCGGGATTATGTGTGGTGATGTGGGGGGGCGGGATTATGTGTGGTGATGTGGGGGGTGGGATTATGTGCGGTAATGTGGGGGGCGGGATTATGTGTGGTGATGTGGTGGGGGGGCGGGATTATGTGTGATAATGTGGTGGGGGGCGGGATTATGTGCGGTAATGTGGTGGGGGCAGAATTGTGTAGTGATGTGGGGGGGCGGGATTATGTGTGGTAATGTGGTGGGGGGCGGGATTATGTGTGGTGATGTGGTGGGGGGCGGGATTATGTGTGGTGATGTGAGGGGGTGGGATTATGTGTGGTAATGCGGTGGTGGGGCGGGATTATGTGTGGTGATGTGGTGGGGCGGGATTATGTGTGATAATGTGGTGGGGGGCAGGATTATGTGGTGATGTGGGGGGCGGGATTATGTGTGGTGATGCGGTGGGGGGCGGGATTATGTGTGGTAATGTGGGGGGCGGGATTTTGTGTGGTGATGTGGTGGGGGGCCGGGATTATGTGTGGTGGTGTGGTGGGGGGCGGGATTGTGTGTGGTGATGTGGTGGGGGGGTGGGATTGTGTTTGGTGATGTGGTGGAGGGGCAGGATTGTGGGTGGTGATGTGTTGGGGGGAGGGATTATGTGTGGTGATGTGGTTTGGGGGCGGGATTGTGTGTGGTGATGTGGTGGGGGGCCGGGATTATGTGTGGTGATGTGGTGGGGGGGCAGGATTTTGTGTGGTGATGTGGTTGCGGGCCGGGATTATGTGTGATGGTGTGGTGGGGGGGCGGGATTTTGTGTGGTGATGTGGTGGGGGCGGGATTGTGTGTGGTGATGTGGCGGGGGGGCGGGATTGTGGGTGGTGATGTGGTGGGGGGCGGGATTGTGTGTGGTGATGTGTTGGGGGGCCGGATTGTGTGTGGTCATGTGGTGGGGGTCGGGATTGTGTGTGGTGATGTGGGGGGCGGGATTATGTGCGGTAATGTGGGGGGCGGGATTATGTGTGGTGATGTGGTGGGGGGCGGGATTATGTGTGGTAATGTGGTGGGGGGCGGGATTATGTGCGGTAATGTGGTCGGGGCAGGATTGTGTAGTGATGTGGGGGGCGGGATTATGTGTGGTAATGTGGTGGGGGCGGGATTATGTGTGGTGATGTGGTGGGGGGCGGGATTATGTGTGGTGATGTGAGGGGGCGGGATTATGTGTGGTAATGCGGTGGTGGGGCGGGATTATGTGTGGTGATGTGGTGGGGCGGGATTATGTGTGATAATGTGGTGGGGGAGCGGGATTATGTGGTGATGTGGGGTCGGGATTATGTGTGGTGATGCGGTGGGGGGCGGGATTATGTGTGGTAATGTGGGGGGCGGGATTTTGTGTGGTGATGTGGTGGGGGGCCGGGATTATGTGTGGTGGTGTGGTGGGGGGAGGGATTGTGTGTGGTGATGTGGTGGGGGGGTGGGATTGTGTGTGGTGATGTGGTGGAGGGGCGGGATTGTGGGTGGTGATGTGTTGGGGGGAGGGATTATGTGTGGTGATGTGGTTTGGGGGCGGGATTGTGTGTGGTGATGTGGTGGGGGGCCGGGATTATGTGTGGTGATGTGGTGGGGGGGCAGGATTTTGTGTGGTGATGTGGTGGCGGGCCGGGAATATGTGTGATGGTGTGGTGGAGGGGCGGGATTTTGTGTGGTGATGTGGTGGAGACGGGATTGTGTGTGGTGATGTGGTGGGGGGCGGGATTGTGTGTGGTGATGTGTTGGGGGGCCGGATTGTGTGTGGTCATGTGGTGGGGGGGGGCGGGATTGTGTGTGGTGATATGTTGGGGGGCGGGATTGTGTGTGGTGATGTGGTGGGGGGGCCGAATTGTGTGAAGGTGATGTGGTGGGGGGGCGGGATTGTGTGTGGTGATGTGGTGGGGGGCGGGCTTATGTGTGGTGATGTGGTGGGGGGGTGGGATTGTGTGTGGTAATGTGGGGGGGCGGGATTATGTGTGGTGATGTGGTGGGGTACGGGATTGTGTGTGGTGATGTGGTGGGGGCCGGATTGTGTGTGGTGATGTGGTGGGGGGGCGATATTGTGTGTGGTGATGTGGTGGGGGTGGGATTGTGTGTGGTGATGTGGTGTGGGGGCGGGATTGTGTGTGGTGATGTGTTGGGGGGAGGGATTGTGTATGGTAATGGGCGGGATTGTGTGTGGTGATGTGGTGGGGGCGGGATTGTGTGTGGTGATGTGGTGGGGGGGCGATATTGTGTGTGGTGATGTGCTGGGGGGCGGGATTATGTGTGGTGATGTGGTGGGGGGGCCGGATTGTGTGTGGTGATGTGGTGGGGGGGCGGGATTGTGTGTGGTGATGTGGTGGGGGGCAGGATTATGTGTGGTGATGTGGTGGGGGGCGATATTGTGTGTGGTGATGTGGTGGGGGTGGGATTGTGTGTGGTGATGTATTGGGGGGAGGGATTGTGTGTGGTAATGGGCGGGATTGTGTGTGGTGATGTGGTGGGGGCAGGATTGTGTGGTGATGTGGTGGGGGGGCGATATTGTGTGTGGTGATGTGGTGGGGTCAGGATTGTGTGTGGTAATGTGGTGGGGGGCGGGATTGTGTGTGGTGATGTGTTCGGGGGGCCGGATTGTGTGTGGTAATGTGGTGGGGGCGGGATTGTGTGTGGTAATGTGGTGGGGGGCGGGATTATGTGTGGTAATGGGGTGGGGGGTGGAGCTACTGTGCAGGGGGCGGGATTAGCGAGTAATCACAATGCCTCTTATATATATAGATTATACTGTTCTCTTTATAAGCAGTCTCGGAACAACAGTGGAATATTCAGCTCGGGGTAATGTAGGGGGTGAGGAGCATTTTTCCCTTGAACCAAAGTAGTCATTATCCTAAACAGAGATTACTGCACAATGATTCACAGCACTTACTATACTAAAAACCAACAGTAAAAAGGTTGGACAATAGAAATGTGTAAAACGCTGACATAATAGATTAGGACTGTTTTATTAGTATTTTAGGGGCTTTATGTTATACAGTAATTTCCTCTATTAACCTAAGATTACCTGTAGAAAATACATCAACTTTATAACAAACCGTTCTTATCTGTTATTTGCAGCATAAATCCATTTTAAGTCAAAGTTTTCTTTCTTCGTTTCAATGAATGTGAAGATAAATCCAGCTATGGAAATGTGAAAAGAATTGTAAAAAAAAAAAAAAAAAATGCTTGAAAGTTATTTCTGAAGTGGAAAAAAAAAATAGATTGAGATTTCCATTTTTTGGAGCTCACATCAGCTTTACTGTGTAGAATGTGGCAGAGTCAGCAGAGTCATGTCAAGATTTGTAAAGAAATTCATTACAGATAGAAACTCTATTAGCTGCAGGTAACTTAAAGTCATCCGGACCCAAGTCGATTCTTCTCTGCCAGATCATGTTGAGGAAAAGAAGAATCGACCATGTTGATTAAAAATGCCCATTGCTTTTGTTTCCCCAGTAGGTAATAGATGCCGATGCTTATTGGCAAGCCGCTATCTAAGGTGGGCGCCTTATGAAAAAGTCGGATGGTAACACTATACACACCGCTAAGGGGGAGCAGAGTTAGCAACCAGACCCTACTTCTAGAAAGCAGGATGACGGGAGACAGAAAAGCGGTGCACTCCTGAAAAACTATCATGAGACAACCCCATTTTTAATTTATTCATTACAGTGGGATTTTCCCCTTTAAAGGGGTTGTTCACTATTAATAAAACTTTTGATAAGCCGATTACAGGTTCTCCATTAAGCCTTGGGGCAACTTGGCAGCAAGGGTGTGATTTTCCTGCAGCACCCCCACAGGTCAACTGAAGAAATACACAGTTCCTATTATTATTATTTATTTATATAGCGCCATTAATTCCATGGTGCTGTACGTGAGAAGGGGTTACATACAAAGTTATAGATATTATTAACAGTAAACAAATTTACAATGACAGTCCTTGCGGACTTACATTCTATGGGATAGAGGGGAAGAGACAGAAGGTCTGGGGTGCAGTAGCTCTGGTGGTTTTGAGGCGGCGGCTCGGGCGGTGGTGAGGTGGCAGAATGGTTATTGCAGGCTGTAAGTTGGAGCGCCCTCACACTCCAGGGCAGTGGGGTACTCGGTACCGGGCCGGTTGATCTTCTCAACGGGAGTTGTCACGGCAGCGGTGACCCGGTCCGTGGCCCTGGGGCTCCATTGTAAAAAGGGGTTGTTTCAGTGTGCTTATGGTGATGAAAGTTTATAAGTGATTCGTGACAGCCACCTGTGGTGTTCGGCAATGAAGATGTTAAACCGACGCTGCAGACAGATCCTCTGAGACAGATGGTGTGGTGCAGCAGTGATGTTATAGCCCTCCACAGGCAGAGCTGTAGTCCCAGGGCAGTGTAGGTGAAGTGACACGTAGATGGTGTAGTGTCGGGCGCAGGGGATGTAGTAGTGCTGAGTAGGTTGACGCAGGAATAAGTGGAGGACACCGGGGCATGTAGTTCCAAAGCTTTACTCACAGTCTGTTGTGGTACAGGTGCCCGCAACCGTGCCGTGTCCTCCGGGTCAGGAGCTCAGTCAACCTCCAGGCAAGATGAAGTACTCCCTTCCAACACTCCGCCAATATATGTGCCTTTTCTGAACGTCTCCTCTTATAACGCCTTTGAAATGAAGTACTCCAGCACTGAGTTACACTGGGGTTCCTCCTGTCCGATATTCTTATGAACTCTACTTGTACGGCAGACAGCTGTAGCCTGCTTCGGGGACACCTTGCTACTAAGTCCCGGCTCACTATCGTTGCTGTTGTGCCCCCAAGTCTTGTGTGGGAATAAAGTGGTGACTACTTCTATTCCTCCGGTGTCTGCTGCAGCACCATTAGTATCCATACAACCTCGGGGACCGGACCCCAGCCTTGCGCTGTGAACTTGAGAATGGTTCTCCTCTAACCCTAATCCTTAGACCTCCTTTTCTCCTTACATTCTGTACAATCCTTTCTTTCATATGGAGAATCAGGCTTTCGTTCTAATGTCTCTTCCCTGTGCCAGCGGACCCAGATCACTGAGGTCGGCTGCAGCACTTCCTTCATCCATCCCTCTCAGGGGATCCTCTCTCTCTCACTTCCCTGTCAGAATGACTGACTGACTGAATCCTAAACTCTTCCTGCTCTTTTGAGTGCAAACTAAACTCCACCCGCCTCCCAGCACGCTTCGTGTTCCAAGCCGGGAGCCACCAAAGGGTGATTTGCTACACTACTATGTTGTGTGGGATGCAGGTGTTGGAGCGTGGTCAGGTGTCTCCACCTTACCTGGATGGTGGGATTTCACACCTCAGGAGGAGGTGCAGTACCTCTGTGGTGACTGAACCCTCAGGGGTGCCACATACCCCCCCGTTAAACACAGCATGTCCGCGGGCTGCAAGAAAACAAAGGTAAAAATACAGGAACATACAACATTTTTATAATGCTAATAAACAGTTCTTATCTAAACTTCCCAATGTGGGAGGCACTCATTCTTGAATGTTGCAAACAATTTAACTAAATATCTATACCTTACTATAGTACCTACTTCAAAAGTGCTTTTGGCAATAACTCACTACCACTTCAAGTATCATCATTAACACACTTCTTCACTTTCTCTTTTCTTTCACATTTACTACTTTCTAAAACCCTAAGTGACAACCGTGGCTACTTGGTTCGTCACCTGAAATTTGAAATCTTTATTCAAACTTTGATATATATTTTTTTATTAAACATCATAAAACATTTTCTGTAAAATCTGTAAACACTATCACTATGTACTTCTTTATTACAAAAATACTAAGCATCATTTTTAAGTGCAATTCTATAAAGAGTAGACACTGGTCCGGCCAGCACGTCTTGAAATGTCCCTATTCAACAAGGAAATGAGGTAGTCCTTATTCAAGGAAAGTCCCATGTAAAACCAAGAGAGAGCACCCAAAGAGGTGCAACCTATCTACATAACAGTTCTGGATCACTCAGCGTCCATGATCTCCACAGGTCAAGTGTAAAGGCTGCCAATTAAACTGGGCAACAAAAACTGGAAACAGTTAAACGGGAAAAATTTGATGAACCAAAAATAGAAAAACAGGCACAATGGTGCTAATACCCTCCTGGGCAACAAAAGTTAGTTATTTATTCTACATCCTTAATGATGATGGTAGTGATCCCCTCCTGGGGTGCTGGAAGCGGGTTGCTTTGGCTGCTTCCAGGGGAGATCTTTAGAGCATCCTTTTCCTGCTGGTGGGTTCACGTAGGGCGAGGTGGTGGCAGCTGGTGCAATTGCTGCCTGTGGTACAGCGGGTGTAGCTACCTGTACCATGGGGTGGATGACAGAGGTAGATGTAGCCTGTCTGGTGTTGGTAGGTGCAATCACTACCGTAGGATGAATTCCTGCTTGGGGTACATACGCCTTCTCCTTATAGGCCGCAATAAAATCCTCAGGGATGCGGCGGATGTTCATGGCGTACCAGCCTTTTAACCCTTCTTGCCAGGTGAAGGTTACATATTCTCCCGGTTGCAGATCTCTAGCAGGATGTCCCTTCCTCAGGTGTGACTCCACATCCCTCCGGTTAAAGAAAAGGTCGGAGATCCGTTTGGGGTCGGCGATGAAACCGAACCCCCGTTCCTGGTTCACATTCAGGACCTGTCGCCATCCTGTCAAGTCCCGGGGACCAAAGTGACCGGCATGGACCTTTTCTTTCCAGTCCAGATCTGGGCCTAGCACAGCCAGCCTCCTCTGTTCCCTTTCTCTCTGTCCCGCTGCCAGCTGGCGGAGGGTCTGCTGGCAATAGGACTCCTCTTTCTCCTCCACCTATTGAGGCCAACCTCTACCCACCATGGACAGGGGCACTACTGCTAGGGGTTCAGGTGTTTCCCCCCAGGGACTAGAATCCCGGTCCCAGACCAAGTCCAGCACGACCTGTCCGGCCGCTGTAGCAGGCGGGTTCCCAGTGGCTTCCCCAGCTGCAGGGGTGGCGGGCATACCTGGTGCCTCCTGGCGGTGCTGTTTTGGCTCTGGTACAGGCGCGGTGCGGTAACCGATGGCAGCGGTGGTGACTTGAGCTGCCTGGTCTGAGACTGGAGACAGTGGTGGAGCGAATGGCGGCTCCGGTCCGCAAGGGCCTCCGGTGGAACCTGTGCAGCCGCGCTAGGTCCAGGCAGGAGCACAGCTTCTTCCTGTTCAGCTCCCGGGCCCTCCGGTAACTCCTCCTGGCAGGCAGCGTTCAGCAGCGGTTGCAGTGGGGAGATGGTAACAGGCGCTGCAGATGGCATCGCAGCAGCTGCAGGTTCCACAGATGCTGCCTGAGGGAGAACCAGTGCATCGACGGTGGGTACCGGTGGTGAAGGTACCGTGGGCGTAGGCCCCTCCTGGGCGCGCTGCCAGTTCAGGATCCAGAGAGCCTCCTGTCTCACCCGCAGGCGGTGTGTCAGCTGGGCAATCTCGACGTCCAGCTGCTGGCGGTCCATTGTGGAAGCAGGTTCGGAGCATACAGCTACTGCACCGGGGAAGTTCAGCTCAACCTCCTCGCGCTCTTCGGGCCTTCTTCCTTCTTCCATCATGGCGTCCTGGTGTTCTCTCTTCTTCCCGGGCTCCTTTCCCGCCACAGGACCTCGCTCCTCCTTCTGGGAGAGGCGTCTTATTCCTACTCCTCCATACCAGGCCAGTATACGATCCCCTCTGGGGGTGGGCCATGTTGCTGTAGCATAGAAGTTTAGGCAGGGGAGGCCCAGGACAGTTTGCGCTCTTTTCTTAGGACCACCCATGTTGTCACAGCAGCTGGACGACGAGATTGCCCAGCAGACAGCTGTAGCCTGCTTCGGGGACTCCTTGCTGGTAAGTCCCGGCTCACTATTGTTGCTGTTGTGCCCCCAAGTCTTGTGTGGGAATAAAGTGGTGACTACTTCTATTCCTCCGGTGTCTGCTGCAGCACCATTAGTATCCATACAACCTCGGGGACCGGACCCCAGCCTTGCGCTGTGAACTTGAGAATGGTTCTCCTCTAACCCTAATCCTTAGACCTCCTTTTCTCCTTACGTTCTGTACAATCCTTTCTTTCATATGGAGAATCAGGCTTTCGTTCTAATGTCTGTTCCCTGTGCCAGCGGACCCAGAACACTGAAGTCGGCTGCAGCACTTCCTTCATCCATCCCTCTCAGGGGATCTTCTCTCTCTCACTTCCCTGTCAGAATGACTGACTAACTGAATCCTAAACTCTTCCCACTCTTTTGAGTGCAAACTAAACTCCACCCGCCTCCCAGCACGCTTCGTGTTCCAAGCCGGGAGCTTTGCTACACTACTATGTTGTGTGGGATGCAGGTGTTGGAGCGTGGTCAGGTGTCTCCACCTTACCTGGATGGTGGGATTCCACACCTCAGGAGGAGGTGCAGTGCCTCTGTGGCGACTGAACCCTCAGGGGCGCCACATAAGCTTTCCTGAAAAGATGGGTTTTCAGGTTCCGTTTGAAGGATCCAAGGGTGGTGGATAATCGGACGTGTTGAGGCATGGCATTCCAGAGGATAGGGGATATTCGGGAGAAATCTTGGAGGCGGTTGTGTGAGGAACGAAAAAGTGTGCAGGAGAGTAGGAGGTCTTGGGAGGATCGAAGATTACGTGAGGGAAGATATTGGGAGATTAGTTCAGAGATATAGGGAGGGGACAGGTTGTGGATGGTTTTATCGGTCAGTGTTAGTAGTTTGAACTGGATGCGTTTGTGAATTGTAAGCCAGTGGAGGGATTTGCAGAGCGGAGAGACTGGGGAGTAGCGAGGAGAGAGGTGGATTAGTCGGGCTGCAGAGTTGAGGACAGACTGGAGTGGTGCAAGAGAGTTAGCAGGGAGGCCACAGAGGAGGGTGATGCAGTAGTCAAGGCGGGAGATGATGAGGGCATGTACAAGAGTTTTAGTAGATTGGGGGCAGAGGAAGGGACGGATTCTGGAAATATTTTTGAGTTGGAGGCGACAGGAGGTGGCAAGAGTTTGGACGTGTGGTTTGAAGGACAGGGCAGAGTCGAGAGTTACTCCGAGACAGCGGATTTCAGGTGCGGGAGAAAGCGTGATGCTGTTTACCATAACAGATAGATCGGGTAGGGAAGATACGTGAGATGGAGGAAAGATAATGAGTTCAGTTTTGTCTACAGTGAGTTTTAGGAAGCGAGAGGATTGTAATTAGAGGGATTTTTGTGAATTACATGAATGAGTGGGGTCTTTCTGGATACTCTTAGTAGTAACCCTCTCTTATTGCTAATAGATTAGTGCCCTAAACAGGCGAACTCCCTCTAGGAAATCAAACAAGACCAGCACTTTAGGATTTAGGTGTCTAATAGATTTGAAGGAACTTCCCAAAATCCAGTTTGGACAAATTCACTCAAGTTTATTTAGGTGCAAATAAGTTCTGTGTGAAATTAATATGCTGGGAAGGGGTAAAAAAAACAATAAAATATTCTCACTTCTCTTTGGCCTTCACATGTACCACGACCGAAGCTCAGTGCCCAGTCCTTTGCTCGCTCTTTTTTTGTTTTTTTTTTTCTGTGATCTAGTATTGTCCGCGCATGACTAGGACACACACATGCCATTACGTTAGACGCAACACATGTGATAGACGCTGGTGGCATGCCTTGTATACAACCGGTCCATCTGTGGGCTAGTCAGTTGTGGAAGATCCCTGACTGTAGAGGACCAAGAGGACAGGACAGGTGAAAGGAGCACCTAGTGTAATATTTTATGTATTTTATTTTCCTACCTGTCAGGATGACGACCATTTTGCTGGGTTTGTGCAAATTGACTCCCTCAAAAATTAAGATTTATGGGATTCAAAATTTTTGGGCAAACTTGTAGCAAAATTAATTTTCTTAGAACTAATTCGCTGGTCTCGAGTGTCTAACCATGTCTTTCACACATAACACAGATGCCGCAAAGGCTCCTCTTTTCCATTCAGGCGCTTAATCTTCAAAGGGACGCTGAATATATTGAACACATTTATAACAGATTGTTTAACCTTCGCACAAAAGACTTCGAACTGCGTTTTGTGAAAATTAAGCACCTGCCCGAGGTGTCGGCGGCCTTGTACTCCTCACATCTGTTAGCAGAATTATCCGTGACGAGATCTCCCTCCAAGCTTTTGTATGGATGCCCTACTTACAAACTGTCGCAAGCAGAGCGACCGTCTGTAGTTGAAGAATTACAAAGTCCGATTCTCCCATCACAGGTGGGAGATGATGATCTTATTTTCTTATTGATTTTCTTTAGAGGTCAGTAACAATGACCAGTCCAAAAAATAAATCCAAATAAAGGGTCTGGCTCAAAAGGCTGAAAGCACAGCCATGATGACGAGGGTAGAGTCAAGCCTCGGCCAAAGTTCTCACCGTCACAGTTCCCGAGGGTCAATGTTCTGCTCTTCCAGACTCTAAATGGAACATTGCAGCATAACTATACAACTTTGCCATAAAGGCATCTTGGTCTACAAGTGTAGAGTTTTTGGGTCCCATCCTTTCATTAGGATCCTTATTTCGCCTGACCGCATGTAGCAGCCACAGGAGACTACAATACAAGTTACAGCATGAAGATCAAATCAGGGACTTCCATAGAGAAAGGAGAGACCCATATGTATGATCCTCCTCTTCTTCTTGGCTGGATACCATCATCGATCCGTAGAGAAAGGAGAGACCCATATGTATGATCCTCCTCTTCTTCTGGGTTGGATACCATCATCGAACTCATGCCAAGAGCCTAAAGTGGGGATCACAAGGTCTTTCCTTTCATTAAATAGGTCCCTATGTCATAAATGCCTTCTTTAAGAAACTAATAGATCATAATTTCCAACAGTCTTGAATTTAGGGGGAACTTTCAGGATTTTTCAGATACAATCCTGGCAAATTTGGTGCAGTCTTTGGGCAAAAGGTGCGAGATTTATTCTAACCTGACCCAAGTGGTTTTCGAGATTTCCTGAGCAGGATGTCGGGAGCTTGTATGTAGGAGGCATTCTAGATGTCCAAGGTTATTGAAGCCTCATATCATGTACCCTTTGTACCCTCCCAATAGTATGAGGCATAATTATAATTGTAGAAACCATAACAGCTGCTCTGGGCCCCAGGTACCCTTTTCCTATGTAGGAACGTCAATTTTTTGGGTGAGACAATAGAAAATATGCACTTTTATATGGAGAATAGTGTTGAGCAAAAAGATTTGCAAGATCGTAGTCCTTGTATGCTGGATCAGAGCCCTACTACCTACGACATTTTCAGCCCTTCTTCTGATTTATAGGCAGTCTTGATGACATGTCTGTATTATGTCACAATGTAATGAGGTGGTGGCAGCATATTAAGCAGAAAGGCCACCGAAGTTGGCGCAGATAGAAAAAGGTTAGCAAGGCTCTGGCCCAACGACCATGGCCTTCTGAAGTTGCCACTGGATCAGGGTCCTGCTAATTTTTTTGCTTGACTCTACTGGTAAAGTGAAGTAACACAGAAGTGGTGAATTGGTTTGGAGCAGAATAGAGGTGGAGACGTTGAGCTACCTAATAGGAGGATGACAAATTTTGTTGTGTATAAGTCTTAGTCAGATGGGATGGATGTTTTGGCAAGACAACATCACCGTAAGTCTTAGATGGGATTTATTGGGGTGGCTTTGGCCAAGTAAAGTGGTGGGGAACATGTGAGGTATTTTGATTTGGAATTTGGTGTATCGGTAAAGTTGTTTAATGGGTACTGCTTCTCCAAAAACCATCCCAAGTCCTTACTGTTAGTGCCATTTATTCGAGAAGGGACAATATGGCTACCAGATGATGACTCTATATCACCCTGTTAATGGCGCTGTAGTAGTCCCTTTAAGAGTATAAAAAGTTAAGCGTAACTTGACATCTCTGAATGTGACATTTCTAAAACACCAAACAGAATAATATAGAATGTTCTCATCCTGAACTTTTCTTTTTCCTTTGTGTCTCCTCTATTCATATATCCGCGAATCACTAATATTTGTACAATGGCAAAATTTGATGAAAAGTCTAAAACCTGCATCCGATCTGCTTCCGCTCCGTGATCGCAGTGTTTTATTGTTATCATGGTTTTGTGGTTTTTTGTTTTTTTTTAATTTTTCTTCATGTTAACGACATACAGCTATGAATCCAGGAGAATAGAATGCAAATATTGATTGCAATTCCTTGTGTCTTCCCATCGTACCAGCGTGATGCGGCACCGCCTCTCTGTGTAAGTTACGACGTCCTTTACACATAATATATGTTACACATCTATTTGTCAGGAGACTCATTTAAGTGAAAAGAACAATAGATAAACCGATGATTCTTCCATGGTGGCCGGCGGCGAATGACACACACGGTCATAAAATGCTAGAAATCAGAGAAAAATGCATAGAAAAATGTACGTTGAGTTCAACTGACGTGCAAGTAAGCATTTATAACAATACGCATCATTCGGATCCTCTGAAATTAAAGGGACTGCTTTCTTTATGGATTAAAAGGGACAGTACTTGAAACATGAAAATATGAAATTTCCGAATTTTTCAAGCATATTGTAACTCGCAAGTTTTTCCATAACGTTAAAACCGAAATTCATCTTGCATTTATCTTTCATTTCAAAAGGAAAAGTTCTTATGTGGTTACATATGAGGAATGACACTTTTTCTGGCAATTATGTTATGTTATGTACAGGTGCATCTTACGAAATTAGAATCATTAAAAAGTTAACTTATTTCATTTCTTCAATGCAAAAAGTGAAACTCATATATTGTATAGCGTCATTACATACAGAGTGATCTATTTCACGGGTTTATTTCTGTTAATGTTGATGATTATGGCTTACAGCCAATGAAAACCCAAAAGTCATTATCTCAGTAAATTAGAATACTTTATAACACCAGCTTGAAAAAATGATTTTAAAATCCGAAATGTTGGCCTAGTGAAATGCATGTTCAGTAAATGACCTCAATACTTGGTCGTGGCTCCTTCTGCATCAATTACTGCATCAATGCGGAGTGGCATGGAGGCGATCAGCCTGTGGCACTGCTGAGGGGTTATGGAAGCCCAGGTTGCTTTGATATCAGCCTTCAGCTCGTCTACATTGTTGGGTCTGGTGTCTCTCATCTTCCTCTTGACAATACTCCATAGATTCTCTATGGGGTTAAGGCCAGAGGAGTTTGCTGCCAATCAAGCACAGTGATACTGTTGTGTGTACACCAGGTATTGGTACTTTTGGCAGTGTGGACAGGGGCCAAGTCCTGCTCGAGAATGACATTTCCATCTCCATAAAGGTTGTTGGCAGAGGGAAGCATGACATGCTCTAAAATGTCCTGGTAGGGACAGGGTCCGCAGCATAATCCGCAGCGTGTGCACATACCCTTAGGTGCAGACTAGTTTCTACAGTGTCTTTCATACACAGCACACATTACCATGAGGGATTCCTGTCCATGTGCAGAAACAGCAGCACAACATACAGCAGTATTGAGCTGAGTAGTTGTAAATCCATCTCTCGGGTGAGACAAGCTGCCATTATGTCTCCCATACACAGCACACACAGACTTGAGGGATTCCTGCTCTTCTTTCTATATACTTCATGTCTAGAAGCAGCAGCATAATATACAGAAGTATTGAGCCATGTAGCTGTAAATCCAGATCTGGGGTGAGGCTGCTACTCTGATATCTCCCATACACAGCACACACAGACTTGATGGATTCGTTCTCTACTGTCTCTATGTAGCTTGTGTTCAAAAGCAGCAACATACTATAGAGCAGTATTGAGCTATGTAGCTGTGACTCCATCTTGGAGTGTGATACTGGTGCTCCGATATGCACAACACATACAGACTTGAAGGATTCCTGCTCTGATGTGTCTGTGTAGCTCATGTTCAGAAGCAGCAGTACATCATACATCAGTATTGAGCTGTGTAGCTGTGAATCCAGCTCTGGGGAGATTAGCTATTATGATGCCTCCCATACACACCAAAACTTGAAAAAGTGGCCTATTTAATACTAAAATTTCACACCTATAATAGCCTCATATTATATATATATATATATATGTGTGTGTAATAGAAATATCTTTGCAATATATTCACCACTGTGAACAAATCATCTAGACTGCAGTACTGGCTTGACCAAGCTTCCAATGTGGTTGGGGGTGATCCATGTAGTTCATCTTGTTTTACGCAAGAGACATTTTAGCATTTTTTTCAGACTTAATAATGAATTTAGAAGAGAAGTGGCGGCTCATAAGTGGAGAAAGTAGCATATTCTCTTATATTCTCTTGTACCATTAATTTATGCAAAGTTTGCACAAATGGCAGCGATCCTTTAAAGTTTTAAAGTGATTTTCTAACCCGATACTTTTTTTTAAATAATAATCACGATACATTTTTTTTCCAGTTACATAGAGCTAATTCCTAGCAGCTTTCTGGCGCCGTCAGTGAAACTTTGTTTCTCACCACAAAGTTTTTATACATTGAAATTAAAGGGATTGTCCAACCAACAACATTTATCACTTATTTATAGGAAAGTCGATAACTATATGATTAGTTGAGTTGGGGGTCTGACCACTGGTACCCTACAATCACAAGAATGGGAGTCCTGTGTCCCCCATGCGGCTACATTCGTGCATGAGTGACCATTGTAAGACCCATGGTAATACATGTGCACTATGGCTCCCATTGAAGTGAATGGAGTAGATGTAACATATGGACACAAACTCCATTCACACATGACATAGAACCTCAATTTTCACAAAACTGGGGGTCCCAGTAGTCAGAAAGACCACCATAAATTATATATTCCTCACCTAATCTGCAGATAAGTAATAAATGCTATTTTTGGGCTAAGCTCTATAACAATAAAACAGTATGGGGTAAGTAATTAACATTCTCCTAGTGGTGGCTAAAGGTACTGCACAAAAAGGATATTTTTCCTATTGTTTTCCACTCACACGCAAATGTGATGGTGATCGCGCATTATTAATGCACAGGCTGTCATGTAATGCTAAGTCCCTAATGGGACCTGAAAACAAAATTGTTAAAAAAGTTCATTATTTTCAAATTAATGCATTTTTTTTAATTAAAAGTATTCTATAAATGTTACATTTTTGGCAATTATAATAACTGGGTTAGATTCCCAATGTCCAGGACCTGTACATGTGCAGATGACGGGTGCAGTGTGTTTGAGTGAAGAAGACTGAAAGATACGATTGGTTGCATACCCCTCTATCAGCAAAGTTGGGAGTGCCGAGCAGCTGGGGTAGGACTACAATAAAGGATACATTAGTAAATTGCCTAATTGCATATTTAAAGGGATCCTCTTGGGACAATTTTATGAATCAGTCTAGTAGTATAGTTACATAGCTCGTGGAACGATGATAAAAGTGATACCTGTCTTGTACTAATCCGATTTTCCATTGCTGAGAAATTGAGTTTTGAAACCACCTGCAAATGATCCTGGTAGTGCCTGAGAGATGTGTCTATGACACGCCCCCAATGTGCTTTCAGGCTAATTTGCATATACTTTCAAAGCTTGATTTCTCAGCAGTGGAAAATCGGATTACTACAAGACAGGTATCATTTTTATCGTCATTTTACACCCCATACAACCATGCTTCTAGTTTCATAAAATTGTCCCTGCAAAACACGTTTGTCGAGATTAACTAGTTAGTAACAAATTGTCTGAAGGGTTTATTTTGTAACTCCATATTAATGATTCCTATGCCGAGACAATTCCAGCAGTGAAGTTATAGATTACACCTTCCCCTTCGCGTCCTATCATACATCATGGTATTGCCACCAGAGACCCATCTGATTTTTCGATCTAAGCCCACGATACAGAAGTCGAAAAACATCTTAATGTCACTGAAGCCCTGCAACGTCTTCTACTATTGACCTTGAAGATCTCCACCGTCGGCATTCTCCTCCACGAGATAAAATTAATGGAGTCAACGGCACGGTGGTCAATTACCCAACCCCCAACCGGGCGTGTGGGATTCTCTCCAGGATCCGGTTTGTCAATTAAGCACCAGGAATTGATTTCCAATGGACGATGTGAGCCGCCGGTCAGGTGACTCTTAAAATGAATCTCTCTTCTTCATTTCATGGGAAATGCCGATGTATAAATCCACAGGGGGTCGGCATCGGCCGGCGTGACGCCGGGGTAGTCATATAAATACTCCGCATGCAGATAACCTTCCTGCAGATGCACGATCTCCCTTATGGAGCAGATCTCACATAACTCAAGGGGTTTTTTTATGATGAAGTCTTTTTTGCAAACTTTGAAAAATAGATTTGAATGAATAATGGGGCATAAAATGGGGCTTCCACTTATATAAGACATCCAAAAACTACGGCGGGGAGTCACGAGTGGTGCACGGGAGAACCTTCATCACGCCGAGAAATGGATACAGACTTGGAATTCATAGATCTCCTAGGTAGAGACCCCGGACTACCTAAAGAAAAAATCCATCTCAGATCAAACCCCTTGAATAATTGCAGACCCTAATCCTAACCTTGAATCTAACCCACTAAACATATACAGACCTCAAACCAGACCCCTAATTTACAGATCAGACATACTGATACCAAACAAGACCCCTTACACAATTAAGGATCCAACACAAGACCCCCTAAACAAATTCAGACCCCAGACCAGAGCCCATAAACAATCACTGATCCCAGACCAGACCCTCTAAAAAAATGCAGACCCCCAGACTGGATTTTAAAAAAAATACTGATCCCAGACAAGAGTTCTAATAAATATAAACCCCTTACCAGACCCCGTAAACCAATACAGATTTATAAACCCCATACAGACCCCCAAAACAAACACGGATACCAGAACCGCTAAACAAATACAGACCCCAGACCATACCCCCTGAATAAATGCAGACCCCAGACCATACCCCCTAAGCAAATTCTCATCCCAGACCAGCCCCCCTAAACAAATTCTGATCCCAGACCAGATCTCCAAAACAAACACTGATCCCAGATCAGATCTCCTAAACAAACACTGATCCCAGACCAGACCCACTAAAAAAATACAGACCCCAGACCAGACAATCTAAACATATACAGACTGCAGACCCCTTAGGCAAATACTGTTTCCAGTCCAGACCTGCTAAACAAATACAGACGCCAGACCGTACCCCCTGAATAAATGCAGATCCCAGACCAGACCCCCTAAACAAACACTGATCCCAGATCAGATCTCCTAAACAAACACTGATCCCAGACCAGACCCGCTAAAAAAATACAGACCCCAGACCTGACAATCTAAACATATACAGACTGCAGACCCCTTAGGCAAATACTGTTTCCAGTCCAGACCCGCTAAACAAATACAGACCCCAGACCGTACCCCCTGAATAAATGCAGATCCCAGACCAGACCCCCTAAACAAATACTGATCCCAGCTCAGATCTCGTAAACACTGATCCCAGACAAGACCCCCAAACCAAATGCCAACCCCAGACCAGACAACCCAAATATATACAGATCCCAGACCAGCCCCCCTAAACAAATACTGATCCCAGATAAGATTCCTAAACCAAATGCAGACCTGAGACCAGACAACCCAAACATATACAGAATCTAGACCCCTTAAACAAATACTGATCCCAGACTAGACCCCCGGCCAGACCCCTAAACAACAAGTATTGAACACAGACTGACCTGAGTAAATGCGGACCCACTAAATAAAAACAGACCTCAAACTAAGGGTGCCAGTAAGCCCTATTACCCTATAATGTGGTCCGTCAGGTTTCTGCTGAAATGTCCGTAATTTGGATTGGACAATATGACATAATATTCAACACTTATAAATGGACGGCAGGGTGAAACTCGGTTTTCAGAACAAAGGATCCTTTGGCTGGGTCCCGGCCCCCGGCCCTCCATGACCATGGCACCTGCTCAACATGGGGCCCATTGCATTGGACAACCCCACAAGGAGCTATCAATGGAGAAAATTACCTGACTGTTAAAAAAAAGTTTTGTTTATTTTTCCCTACTAGGTGGCAATATGTCACATGAACGCAGCGCCACCTAGTGGTACCTGGTTGGTTGAGGATGGAAACAAATGGCCAAATTATAAGATTATTTTCTTCTTTGTGTAAATAAAAACCTAATCAGCAAACGTTAAAATATAGAATGAAAGCATGGCTCCTTCCACCCCGAGGCTGGAAACCGGGCGGTAAGAAATGAAACCGCAATGGGGCAGATTTACTATTGTAAAAAAAAAATGTAAGGATCAGTTCAGTGACAGATTCCGCTCCACTTTGCCTTTAATTCTCTTGCATCCAAAGGGAAGCAGATTTCCACAAATTTACATTAATTCATATATTCATGTAGGTGAAACTGTAGACTCCGTTACCATAATACAGGCATAGATTCTAATCATGGCGCTAATTGCTGGGATCTCAGTATTCATTGTAGAAGGGAAATGATGACTAATAGTCGCCCTTGGCGCATTTCCGAGCACCTCGGCGATGACATACGCTCATTAATTAAGCGATTGTTTATAAATATGTAACTCAATCTACTTTGCACATTTATTTAATTACTGCACTTGACAGTTTGCCGAGGTCCAGAAACATCCTCCGCTATTTCCAATTTTTTTTTTTTTTGTCCAGATGCTTGTACTGCATACAATGAAGGTAAAAGTCACCTAGCGGCGTCTCTTTCATCATTCATTGAAAATGCCATGTTTGTCAGTCATGGAAATGTGCAATGCATGTCTACTGTGGCCGGAAAATGCAAAAAATCAAAACATGCAAAGTTCAATGGATAAAAAAAATGCATAAAAACAAGAAAAAAAAACATGCAAAGAATGAAAAAAATGCATAAGAAAAAAAAAACATGCAAAATGCAAAGAATAAAAAAATGCAAAATAAATAAAAGTCCAAAGAAAAAAAATGCATAAAAAGAAAAAAACTTGCAAAATGCAAAGAATAAAAAAAAGCAAAAGCAGAAAGATACAAGATGCAGCATCTGTTTAGTGTACCTATAAATAAACCTAAAGATATTGTGGTGTTCTAATAATCATTCACGTAGTTTTCCCCTGACACCTTTTTAACTTGTCTCATTTGATTTATGATTTTTTCATTCTTGATTTAATGTAATCTTTTTTTTTGGTTTATACAGTATAGTCTTTGTAGTATGCAGTGGCATTTACATTGTCATTAGTATCTATAGGTTTTTTCCTCCTAAAAATAAGTTTTATTAGTTCAGGAGGATGGAGGTAGAGCACTCTACCAAAGCTTTTTAGTTCAAGAGGATTGAGGGGACACTCTGCTGCCGCATTTCAGTTCTGGAGAGAAAGAGTATCCCGCAACATTCTGTCTCAGGAATAGGGAAGTGGTGCACTCTGTGGGGTCATTTCAATTCAGGAGGAGGGAGGGGAAGCATTCTGCTTCAGCATTCTATATGAGTGGGGAGGGAGAGCACTTTGCAACTGCATTCTGGTTCAGGAGGAGGATGGAGGGAACATTTCTGCCATATCTTTCTAGTTTAGGAAAGGGGCAAAGGAGCACTCGAGCAGGGAGTATTTTTCTACATTTTGGTTCAGGAGGAGGGAGCAGGGAAACTCTTTATGAGAATTCTAATTTAGCTAAAGGGCAGAGAAGTTCTTTGCTGAAGCATTTCAATTCAGAAAGAAAGAGGGGCAAAATTCTGCTGCAGATTTCTAGTTCAGGAAGCGGTTGGAGGAGCACTCTATGCGGCATTCTAGCTCAGGAAGCTGTTGGAGGAGCACTCTATGCAGCATTCTAGTTCTGGAAGCTGTTGGAGGAGAACTCTATGCAGCATTCTAGTTCCGGAAGCAGTTGGAGGAGCACTCTATGCGACATTCTAGGTCAGGAAGCTGTTGGAGGAGCACTCTGTGCGGCATTCTAGCCCAGGAAGCTGTTTGAGGAGCATTGTAGCTCAGAAAGCTGTTGGAGGAGCACTCTGTGCGGCATTCTAGTTCAGGAAGCTGTTGGAGGTGCACTCTATGCGGCATTCTAGTTCCAGAAGCGGTTGGAAGAGCACTCTATGTGGAATTCTAGTTCAGGAAGCTGTTGGAGGAGCACTCTATGCAGCATTCTAGCCCAGGAAGCTGTTTGAGGAGCATTCTAGCTCAGGAAGCTGTTGGAGGAGCACTCTGTGCGGCATTCTAGTTCAGGAAGCTGTTGGAGGAGCACTCTATGCGGCATTCTAGCTCAGGAAGTTATTGGAGGAGCACTCTATGCGGCATTCTAGTTCCGGAAGTGGTTGGAAAAGCACTCTATGCAGCATTCTAGTTCAGGAACTGTCGGAGAAGCACTCTATGCAGCATTCTAGCTCAGGAAACTGTTGGAGGGGCACTCTGTGGCATTCTAGTTCCGGAAGCGGTTGGAGGAGCACTCTATGCGACATTCTAGTTCAGGAAGCAGTTGGAGGAGCACTCTATTCGGCATTCTAGTTCCAGAAGCGGTTGGAGGCACTCTATGCAGCATTCTAGTTAAGGAAACGGTTGGATGAGCACTCTGTACGGCATTCTAGTTCAAGAAGCAGTTGGAGGAGCACTCTATGCAGCATTCTAGTTCCGGAAGCTGTTGGAGGAGCACTCTGCAGCATTCAAGTTCAGGAAGCGGTTGGAGGAGCACTCTATGCGACACTCTCGTTCAGGAAGCAGTTGGAGGAGCACTGTATGCAGCATTCTAGTTCAGGAAGCTGTTGGAGGAGCAATCTATCATAGAATCATAGAATCATAGAATCGTAGAGTTGGAAGGGACCTCCTGGGCCATCTGGTCCAACCCCCTGCTCAAAGCAGGATTCGCTAAATCATCCCAGTCAGATGTCTGTCCAGCCTCTGTTTGAAGACTTCCATTGAAGGAGAACTCACCACTTCTCGTGGCAGCCTGTTCCACTCATTGATCACTCTAACTGTCAAAAAGTTTTTTCTAATATCTAATCTGTGTCTCCTCCCATTCAGTTTCATCCCATTGCTTCTAGTCTTTCCTTGTGCAAATGAGAATAAAGTTGAGCCTTCTACAATGTGACAGCCCTTTAGATATTTGTAGACAGCAATTATGTCTATGTCTATGCGGCATTCTAGTTCAGGAAGCTGTTGGAGGAGCACTCTATGCAGTATTCTAGCCAAGGAAGCTGTTGGAGGAGCATTCTATGCAGCATTCTAGCTCAGGAAGCTGTTGGAGGAGCTCTCTGTGTGGCATTCTAGTTCAGGAAGCTGTTGTAGGAGCACTCTATGCGGTATTCTAGCTCAGGAAGCTGTTGGAGGAGCACTCTATGCGGCATTCTAGTTCAGGAAGCTGTTGGAGGAGCACTATATGCCACATTCGAGCTCAGGAAGCTGTTGGAGGGGCACTCTATGTTGCATTCTAGCTCAGGAAGCTGTTGGAGGAGCACTATATGCCACATTCGAGCTCAGGAAGCTGTTGGAGGGGCACTCTATGTTGCATTCTAGCTCAGGAAGCTGTTGGAGGAGCACTCTATGCAGCATTCTAGTTCCAGAAGCGGTTGGAGGAGCACTCTATGCAGCAGTCTAGTTCTCGACGCGGTTGGAGGAGCACTCTATGTGACATTCTAGCTCAGGAAGCTGTTGGAGGAGCACTCTATGCGGCATTCTAGTTCAGGAAGCAGTTGAAGGAGCACTCTATGCAGCATTCTAGTTCAGTAGAAGTGAGGGGGTTGGAACACTGTGCTGTAGCATTCTAGTTCAGGAGGAGGGATGGGGAACAATTATTTCCAATTTAGCAAGAGTGCAGAGGAATGTTGTGCTTCCACGTTTTAGTTTGGTTAAGTGGAGAGGTAATGGGAGGAATGCCCTGCTGTATTCAAATTCACCAAATTAGTGTGCAGAATTATTATGGAACTAAATGATAAATGTAGATTTTCCATCGTAATTGATTATTTTCATCTGTTACAGCAGGAATAAGAACCAAACAGCTCAATGTACAAAATATATTTCAGAAAATTCCATAAAATCTCAGTGACAGTATAGTAATATATATAGTAATATGGCCGCCCTTCTTCTCAATAATAGCCATAGACTTCATCCATGGAGTTTTTCAGTTTCTTCATCTATTTGGGCAGCACCAACCACAGATGCAGATCAGAGCGGAAACTATTCTCCTTCGGCATAAATCTCCCGTATAAGAAGCGCTCACAAGTTCTCAGGAGGATTTATATCAGGTGAGGACGGGGCCGGGTCATTTTTCTCCCAGCATTAAGGCCTTTCCGAGCAGTGGAGACTTTGATGCTGTGATAGAGACTTGTTCTGCAGAAAAATCCCAGTTATCTCGAAGCTACAGACATTTCACTGCTGGAATAAAGTGTCTTCTAAACACTGGCAGGAGATTTGGGAATTGATTTCGAGTCTATCTTCAACCAGAAAAGGTCCAAATAGCCCATTTTTAACAATTCTAGCCATTAGCAGTGTCCACCTCCACCTTGCTGGTGTCTGAGTGGAAGTGGAGGTCTGTGTCCATTATTGATCTGATCACGGCTCATCCATCTGCCTTGTCAAGAGTCGCTCTCATCTCATCAGTCTATAAATCCTGTGTACAATCTGTATTAGATATTTTTTGGCTCAGGCCTGACATTTCTACTTCTGTGTCTTGCTCAGTAGTGGTCAGGCTCAGCCTCCTCACCTCGGCTGTGTCTCTGAGCACTGAACACCTTGTACTTCTGTGTCTCGCTCAGTGGTGGTGAGGCTCCACTTCCTCACCTTGGCCGTGTCTTGACCACTGAACACCTTGTACTTCTGTGTCTCGCTCAGTGGTGGTCGGCTTGCAGCCTCCTCGGCCGTGTCTCTGAATAATGAACATTGTACCTACAGTCAAAAATGGTGGAGACTCAAAGATGTTTTGGGGTTGTTTTGCTGCCTCTAGCACTGGGTTCCATGACTGCGTGCAAGGCATGATGAAATCTGAAGTTTACCATAGGATCTTGGGTAGCAATATAGTGCCAAGTGTCAGAAAGCTGGGTTTGCATACTAGGTCGTGGTTCTTCCAGCAGGACAATGACCCCAAACATACTTCAAGAAGTACCCAGAAATGGATGAAAACAAAGTGCTGGAGAGTTCTGAAGTGACCAGCAATGAGTCCGGATCTAAATTCCTTTGGTCCCCTTTGGAGAGATCTTAAAATTGCTGCTGTGAGAAGGTGCCTTCAGATATAAGAGACCGGGAGCAGTTTGCAAAAGGAGAGTTGTTGATGGCTATAGGAAGTGATTGATTGCAGTTATTTTTTGCAAAGGGTTTGCAACCAAATATTAAGTGGAGGGTTCCAACAATTTTGCCTGGCCCATTTTTTAGGTTTTGTGTGAAATTATGTCTAATTTGCATTTTTTTCCCTCTGTTTTTTTTTTGTGTTGTTCCATTACACACAAAGGAAATAAACATGTGTATAGCAAAAAATGTGTAATTGTAATAATTTTCTGGGAGAAATACTTCATCTTCTGGCACAATTTCAAGCGTGCCAACACTTTTTGCCATGTGCTGATGAAAATCTTACATTTTTGTGCTTTGGTTGTATATTTTATTTTCATGCTTTTCTGCAGAAATAGAAAACATTTCTCTGGTATGTGGGTGGCTATCAGTGCACGTAGCGCAGATGTGGACTCCAGCCTCAGTGACGGTCCTCGGGAGGATTTTCTGCTTTGTTTTAACCACATAGAATATTCCGTGGTACGAACCTGCTTTTTCATTGTTCATTTTTAATTAAACCGATTAATCTAGTGCTTCTTCTCTTTCTGCCATAATTAATTGCAAAATAGTTAAGGAACAAGAGGAAAGGCAAATTTATAGTAATAATTAAGCTGCATCATAATATTAAATAATAAACCAATATCATAATATAATAATTCACCAATATAATAATTTAATAATATACTAATATAATAACATAACAATATAATAATACAGTAACATAACAATATAATAATATACCAATATCATAATATAACAATATAATAATATACTAATGTAATATAACAATACAGGGTGGGCCATATATGTGGATGCACCTAAATAAAATGGGAATGGTTGGTGACCCAGATCGGCGCGCTGAATTTGCAGAATGGGCAAAACAAAAATTAGGACAGGACCCTCAGTTTACACAGAATATTATGCTCAGTGATGAGGCAGACTTTTTTGGGTGGGCCATTTATATGGATACACCTAAATAAAATGGGAATGGTGACAGTTTTCTTGCGTAGGGCGTCTTGCATTGAAATCTGCTGCAATGACCCGGGTACTGCGTTCAAAAGACAACAACACAATTTCTATCCGCTCCTCATGTGTTAACCTCTGCGACATGTCAATGGCTGTAAACAAAGAGAAACTTGTAAATAACTCATAAAAGAATAAAGTTATGTTAAAACCAAGCACACCAATGCTTTTCTTGCGAAATTCTCAATAAGTTTGATGTGTCACATGACCCTCTTCCCATTGGAAAAAATAAAGTTGGATCCAAAATGGCCGACTTCAAAATGGCCATCATGGTCACCACCCATCTTGAAAAGTTTTCCCCCTCCCATATACTAATGTGCCACAAACAGGAAGTTGATATCACCAACCATTCCCATTTTATTTAGGTGCATCCATATAAATGGCCCACCCTGTAGTTTGGTGGCCGCAGACATAAAGGAAGTCCATGGCCTACCAGGGTAAGTGACGATGCCTATGACTCCATGCGCCATCACAAGTGTTAACAATAACGGCATCCTGAGGACGCCAATACTGTTGACAGCATGGCAGACAAGGCAGCCCACAGCTGGACAGGCCCTTCTGGCATTTGCCAGAATGGCCAGATGGCCAGTCCGGCCCTGGATGATGGACAGAAACCAGTGAAAGAATCACCATTTTCAGCAAACTTTTCCCAGTGTTATGCCTCCTTGCACAACCACACCAGATGAGCAAGATTCAAGTGGTACTTTTCTCACGAAGCAACATAAGAACCCTGGTCCATGACCAAATCATGAGAGGATCCCTCTTTTTTCAATTTGCCCTGTGTTGATTCCTTATCAGCGTCATATAGCCTGGTACTTCCATGCCTGGGCCAAAATTCAGCCACATATTAACCCATACAGTTGTCTAAATGTTATAACGTAACGTTTAAATTAGAATTTGCCAGCTTACTAAATTTTTTTCCACAAATTTTATTAATTCGCAATGAATCGTAAGTATTGCAAAGCCTCCGCCTGCCCTGAAAAGATGTGTGTAACACTCTGCGGTCTCCGAGGGCTGCATCTAGGCTCTTTACCATGAACACAACCTTAGTAATATCAAAGTGAAGTCAACGTATATGGCTATGG
Source organism: Dendrobates tinctorius (assembly GCF_039654945.1). Classification (NCBI taxonomy): domain Eukaryota; kingdom Metazoa; phylum Chordata; class Amphibia; order Anura; family Dendrobatidae; genus Dendrobates; species Dendrobates tinctorius. The sequence continues at coordinate 83,083,947 of NW_027361738.1, read as the reverse complement.
GTAAACGATGGTAACTGGTTTTCACTGCTCTCCTGTTACACGCGGTCTGTAATGTTTATTCAGTGTTTTAGTTGAGTCATTGGTTGTGCCGCCTTCAACAGTGATGGCAGATATGTAATGTGTGACTGCGTTGCACACTGATATGGTTACCCCTCCGCAAGTAGGGGCATTCAAAGAAAAATACTTCCTGGTAAGCAGGGGCAGACACATACAATAGAGGTCCACCAGGCAAAAATGGATTATGGAAAGACAAAGAAAAAACACAGCATGACAAACGTGCAAAAATACTCTGCTGTAAAAAATATAACAGTAGACAGCAAGTGCTAGTAAAAAATGATAACAAAAACAGGGTATTTAGTTGATACGTCTTTTGCAAACGTATTTCTGAATCCTGCCCATATAGGTACTGTTCACATGATCAGGTTTTAAATGCATTAGATAGGACTGCTCTGAGATGGGTATACCGTGACGTTGGTGGGGTGGCTTAGTATACATTTTTTGTAAAAAAAAGTATCAACTAAATGCCCTGTTTTTGTTATCATCTTTTTACTAGCACTTGCTGTCTACTGTTATATTTTTTACAACAGAGCATTTTTGCACTTTTGTCATACTGTGTTTTTTCTTTGTGTTTCGGTCTTTGGGTGGTGTGAACGCTGTCCTACCGACCTGTTCACTTTTGTGCATGTCTCATGTGTTTTTGAAAAATGGAATATGGGTCCATTGCTCCATAAAACCTTAAAGAAGTTGTCCGGCCTTAGGGTACAAATCTGCAGTCAATGGGCGTTGTGACGATTCTCCAGCACTGGGAACGGCAGCCACGTGATTTTGTATACATCTGGTTACATGCCGACTAGACGTGAATGGTCTTACTCAATGCAACTATATAGAACATGGCCAGACACGTCTAGTCGGAATGTGTCAAGAAAAATGTAAGTCATATACTTGAGGTCACATTACCCACCTGGTCCCGGCAGCGACACCAGAGAATCACGCAAGGTGAGGATTCACAAGTCTGCAGTCACATAGAATCACTGCAGTCTTGTAGCCTAAGGCCGGGCAATCCCTTTAATATAAAGTTCTCTTATGTTTAGCAATCCATCAGTAAGTAATGGCAATAGTTTTTTTAAGTGACTGTGGTCTCCCAAATCCACTAAGTCCTGTGCATGTAAACTCACTTTATTACTTATGTTGTTCCTTTGTTACTTTTTTTGTTGTATTTTATTCCGTTATGAATTCTTGCTCTTCGTGGCTTCTCTTCTAGAATACGAGATGGTCATGTTTCTTATTACACATTTGTTTTACTTTATATTCTTTACTTACTTAGGTTTCCGTTTTTTGTTCTCATGGAACATTTTATACATTTTTTTATGTTTCATGTTTTCCTTTTAACAGTAAAGAAAAGAAATCAGTGAAACCTTCTGAGGATGTGAATTGGTTCACGTGCTGCCATTTATTAGGCATGTTGCTATTTTTATGTTCATTTTGTGTGTTTTTTAGTATTTTTTTGTGTTTTTGTATTTTTTTTTTGTTAATGTAGTTTCTATTCAAAGATGAAAAGAAAAAATAGCCCAATGTCAAATGTAAAGTCACAAACAAGGACTGGTAAAATCTTCTTTCCCAATGAAAAATGTATATTGCTGAGCCCCTGCCTACTATGTACCGTATATAAAATTGGTATGTTTTACACCAGATTCTTCAAAATGGCACATGTGGTTCTTGCGCAAGGCAAAACAAAAAAAAAACTTCTCTTTGTCTTTAGCTTTTTTTTTTATACTTTTTAGTCTCATGTTCTCTAAAATGTTTGAAAAATCGCACAAAAATTTGAGGCATACGTGAAATCGCTCCGGAGAGGGGAGAACTGACGTACGCATGCGCAAAAATTTCAGAATTAAAAAAAAAGTCAGAATTGATGAATCAGATACAAACATCAAAGATAAACAATAAAATAACAGGAAAACACAATGGAGGTGCAAATTTAAAGAAAAATAATCATAATTGAAACACGGGTGAAAAACAACAAAAACAGACAAAAAAAAATGCACAAATGCAATAACGAATCAGGTCCTACAACTTTTCGCCGATTTTTCTACAGGCTTCACGCCATGGCCAACATTTTTGCTATTCGTTTTTATTCTGGTCTAGGTATTAGGTATGTGTCGGCTATTTCCCGTGGATTAACCTTTCCCTTTGTAATGAGTGGTTCATTGTATTAATGTGCTCTATAATTGCAGCTTTGATACAGACGATCTGTTTAATTGTACATTTAGATTCCTAGCAAATATTAAGCTGCGGTAGAAGAGGCAGAGAGCTATGTGTTGATAGCGGAATTGTAAACTGAACCATTGCTTTATTATTACTCATTCATTAGAGTGAATCTTTGCAATTTTGTCAAAATAGGTCAAGTGTATTAAAAAAAGAAAAATGTCATATATAGGGAAATCGTAGCATCTGTCATAATTTATAAAAAGCAAAACTTCTAGATAAAGGAGCTTCTCACAAAATTAGAATATCATCAAAAAGTTTATTTATTTCAGTTCTTCAATATAAAAAGTGACTCTCCTATATTCTATAGTCATTACACACAGAGTGATCTATTTCACGTGTTTATTTCTGTTAATGTTGATGATTTTGGCTTACAGCCAATGACAACCCAAAAGTCATTATCTCAGTACATTAGGATAATTAACAAAAGTCCCTTAGTCTGTTTCAGTAGCTCCACAATCATGGGGAAGACTGCTGACCTGACAGATGTCCAGAAGGCAGTCACTGACACACTCCACAAGGAGGGGAAGACACAAAAGGCCATTGCTAAAGAAGCTGTTCACAGAGTGCTGTATCCAAGAATATTAATAGAAAGTTGAATGTAAGGAAAAAGTGTGGTAGAAAAAGGTGCACAAGCCACCGGGATAATCGCAGCCTTGAAAGGATTGTTAAGAAAAGGCCATTCAAAAATTTAGGGGAGATTCACAAGGAGTGGACTACTGCTGGAGTCATTCCTTCAAGAGCCGCCACACACAGATGTATCCAGGACATGGGCGACAAGTGTCACATTCCTTGTGTCACCCACTCATGACCAATAGACAACACCAGAAGCATCTTACCTGGGCCAAGGAGACAAAGAACTGGACTGTTGTCAGTGGTCCAAGGTGTTGTTTTCAGATGAAAGTAAATTTTGCATTTCATTTGGAAATCGCAGTCCCAGAGTCTGGAGGAAGAGTGGAGAGGCCACAATCCAAGCTGCTGGAGGTCTGGTGTGAAGTTTCCACAATCAGTGATGGTTTGGGGAGCCATGTCATCTGCTGGTGTAGGTCCACTGTGTTTTATCAAGACCAAAGTCAGCGCAGCCGTCTACCAGGACATTTTAGAGCACTTCATGCTTCCCTCTGCCGACAAGCCTTATGGAGATGGAAATGTCATTCTCCAGCAGGACTTGGCCCCTGTCCACACTGCCAAAAGAACCAATACCTAGTGAACAAACAACAGTATCACTGTGCTTGATTGGAAGCAAGCTCGCCTGACCTTAACCCCATAGAGAATCTATGGAGTATTGTCAAGAGGAAGGTGAGAGACACCAGACCCAACAATGTAGACGAGCTGAAGGCTGCTATCAAAGCAACCTGGGCTTCCATAACCCCTCAGCAGTGCCACAGGCTGATCGCCTCCATGCCACGCCGTATTGATGCAGTAATTGATGCAAAAGGAGCCCCGACCATATGGTGGTCGAGTGCTCAGATTCCCATAAGTTATTTATCTGAGCCAGCTGTCCTCTGGAAAAGTGCTCAAAGTTGCCATTTACTTTCATTATGCTCGCTATTCGAGTCGAGCACCTCCGAGTGTCCAAAGTGCTACATTCAAGTACCGAGCACTCAAACATTTCACTACTCGACCAACACTATTCTGCAACTATTTTAGAGTTGCAAAATAGCTGTACTTTATAAATGGAAACCATTCACAGAGCAGTCACACACAAGTCGGAGAAACACACGACTTACATTGAGAATTGAGATATTCATTGGCAAAGTTGATGGTCCCTTGCAGGTTTGGAATTTTGGAAGCAGGCACATTATGGTCGCAGGATCATCAGTCCTGGCGAAGAAAGAAGCAGATTTCTCTGATAAGATAAAGTACAAAGTTCTTCATTTTGATGTGTACTATTGATTTATGAAATAAAAATTAAACTGACAGTGAATGTTTAAGGTGTTTTCTAAGGGAGCTTAGCTCACAGGATCCTCTGGGGTGTGTCTTCAGGCTTCTCTGCATAATTACCCTGAGAGCCACACCCCTTGGTAAAGTCCATAAAAACTAGCACTGGATAAAAAGACTTATATCTCTGGAACTGTATGGCATATTAAAAATAAAAAGGATTATTCCTGGGGGTGGTGGAAATAAAATAGGGGTGCAAACTGGAACTTTTTACTTTGTAACAGGGCCTCATAAATAATCCATTTTCTGATAATGCAACACGAAAAGCCAAACATAAATTATGTAAATACTTTGCCCAGTTTAAAAGTACCAGTCACCTGATTTCTGCTACCCAAACCACACGCACCATGGATCAGAGCACGGCAGCCAGGTATGCTTTTCTATGAAACGCTCCAAAGTTGCAGAATAAATATATTTTAAAGATCCAGGTTGGGACAACAGCCAGAGACAGAGTAGTCGGCCCCAAGCCAGCTGCTCTATGAATCACACTAGAATGACCGAAAGATCTCTCCAATCTGTGTACATTGGGAGCGAACTGTCAATCACCAATATCAGCGCTGGGAATAGCCGGCCAGGGGCGAGACCGGACTGGTCTGCAATCCAGCTATGGTCCCAGTAGTCACTTTTAACATTTATTTTCTCTGAAAGGCTCCAGCTATCATACAACCAGGCTCTGATTCTCTTTAAACCATCCACTATTAGGTTCAGGTCAGGTTAAAAATTACATTTTTAGCATGGCTTATGTGATGATATAAATGATAGAAAAACCTAATTTAATATAGACACATAGAGTCAGTAATTTAGAAGGAGAATATTTGAGTAATACATCTGAGGAAAAGATGACATTGTGAAGCGATGTTTTTGTTTGCATTGAATTATCTGAATATCTCAACATCTTATAAATCCCTATGATTGATTGGCTCGGGGCCCCTAGTGGCAGCTCGGTGATTTATGCAGCTATTTCTGAATCTCGGAACATTATATTGAGCTGATGTCTGCCTGAATCTTCCACTTTTCTAATCTATTGACTTCTTGCAAAGCTTAATCTGCAATTCTAGAGGAGAAACTCTTGGTAGAGGAAAGCGGAGCTGACCCATCCCCCTGAGATCTCCTAGTATTGTGGACCATTATAGTATTGTGTGCATTATAGAAACCAGAACATCAAAGGAAATCCAGTCATTGTGCTCCCACTAATAGACGGCAATGGACGCATTTCATTTCTTGTCTATTAATAGTACATATAACATTATATATAAATAATGCCAGATATGAAAGATGCATCCTAGGATATCATTTTCAATGGAAGGTCCTCTTTTTTTTTAATAATATTTACAATTATCTCAAGGAATGTGTAATACAGTTTTTAATAATTTAACATTATAGCGCAATTTCATAAACATATTATAGTATAGTACACGAATATAACTACTATAATACTGCTCCTATGTACAAATATATAACTACTATAATACTGTCCCCTATGTACAAAAATATAACTACGATAATACTGACCCCTATGTACAAGAATATAATTACTATAACACTGCCTCCTATGTACAAGAATATAACTACTATAATACTGCTCCTATGTACAAGACTATAACTACTATAATACTGCCCCTATGTACAAGAATATAACTACTATAATACTGCTCCTATGTACAAGACTATAACTACTATAATACTGTCCCTATGTACAAGAATATAACTACTATAATACTGCCTCTATGTACAAGGATATAACTACTATAATACTGCTCCTATGTACAGGAATATAACTACTATGATACTGTCCCTATGTACAAGAATATAACTACTATGATACTGCTCCCTATGTACAAGAATATAACTACTATAATACTGCCTCTATGTACAAGGATATAACTACTATAATACTGCTCCTATGTACAAGAATATAACTACTATAATACTGCTACTAAATACAAGAATATAACTACTATAATACTGTCCCCTATGTACAAGAATATAACTACTATAATACTGTCCCCTATGTACAAGAATATAACTACCATAATACTGCCCCTATGTACAAGAATGTAACTACTATAATACTGCCCCCTATGTACAAGAATATAACTACTATAATACTGTCCCCTATGTACAAGAATATAACTATTATACTGCCCCCTATGTACAAGAATATAACTACTATAATACTGCTCCTATGTACAAGAATATAACTACTATAATACTGCCCCTATGTACAAGAATATAACTACCATAATACTGCCCCTATGTACAAGAATATAACTACTATAATACTGCCCCCTATGTACAAGAATATAACTACTATAATACTGCTCCTATGTACAAGAATATTACTACTATAATACTGCCCCCTATGTACAAGAATATAACTACTATAATACTGCTCCTATGTACAAGAATATTACTACTATAATACTGCCCCCTATGTACAAGAATATAGCTACTGTAATACTGCTCCTATGTATAACAATATAACTACTATAATACTGCCCCTATGTACAAGAATATAACTACTATAATACTGCTCCTATGTACAAGAATATAACTACTATAAAACTGCCCCCTATATACAAAAATATAACTACTATAATACTGCCCCTATGTACAAGAATATAACTACTATAATACTGCCCCTATGTACAAGAATATAACTACTATAATACTGTTCCTATGTACAATAATATTACTACTATAATACTGCCCCCTATGTACAAGAATATAACTACTATAATACTGCTCCTATGTACAAGAATATTACTAATATAATACTGCCCCCTATGTACAAGAATATAGCTACTGTAATACTGCTCCTATGTATAACAATATAACTACTATAATACTGGTCCTATGTACAAGAATATAACTACTATAATACTGCTCCTATGTACAAGAATATAACTACTATAATACTGTTCCTATGTACAAGAATATAACTACTATAATACTGCCCCCTGTGTACAAGAATATAACTACTATAATACTGCTCCTATGTACAAATATATAACTACTATAATACTGCCCCTGTGTACAAAAATATAACTACGATAATACTGACCCCTATGTACAAGAATATAATTACTATAATACTGCCTCCTATGTACAAGAATTTAACTACTATAATACTGCTCCTATGTACAAGAATATAACTACTATAATACTGCTCCTGTGTACAAGAATATAACTACTATAATACTGCCCCTATGTACAAGAATATAACTACTATAATACTGCTCCTATGTACAGGAATATAACTACTATGATACTGTCCCTATGTACAAGAATATAACTACTATAATACTGCTCCCATGTACAAGAATATAACTACTATAATACTGCTCCCTATGTACAAGAATATAACTACTATAATACTGCCTCTATGTACAAGGATATAACTACTATAATACTGCTCCTATGTACAAGGATATAACTACTATAATACTGCTCCTATGTAAAATAACATAACTACTAAAATACTTCTCCTATGTACAAGAATATAACTACTATAATACTGTCCCCTATGTATAAGAATATAACTACCATAATACTGCCCCTATGTACAAGAATATAACTACTATAATACTGTCCCCTATGTACAAGAATATAACTATTATACTGCCCCCTATGTACAAGAATATAACTACTATAATACTGCTCCTATGTACAAGAATATAACTACTATAATACTGCCCCTATGTACAAGAATATAACTACCATAATACTGCCCCTATGTACAAGAATATGACTACTATAATACTGCCCCCTATGTACAAGAATATAACTACTATAATACTGCCCCTATGTACAAGAATATAACTACTATAATACTGCTCCTATGTACAAGAATATTACTACTATAATACTGCCCCTATGTACAAGAATATAACTACTATAATACTGCTCCTATGTACAAGAATATTACTACTATAATACTGCCCCTATGTGCAAGAATATAACTACTATAATACTGCCCCCTATGTACAAGAATATAACTACTATAATACTGTCCCTATGTACAAGAATATAACCACTATAATACTGCCTCTATGTACAAGAATATAACTATTATACTGCCCCCATGTACAAGAATATAACTACTATAATACTGCTCCTATGTACAAGAATATAACTACTATAATACTGCTCCCTATGAACAAGAATATACTATAATACTGCTCCTATGTACAAGAATATAACTACTATAATACTGCTACTATATACAAGAATATAACTACTATAATACTCTCCCCTATGTACAAGAATATAACTACTATAATACTGTCCCCTATGTACAAGAATATAACTACCATAATACTGCCCCTATGTACAAGAATGTAACTAAAATAATAATAATCTTTATTTTTATATAGCGCTAACATATTCCGCAGCGCTTTACAGTTTGCACACATTTCATCACTGTCCCCGATGAGGCTCACAATCTAAATTCCCTATCAGTATGTCTTTGGAGTACTATAATACTGCCCCCTATGTACAAGAATATAACTACTATAATACTGTCCCCTATGTACAAGAATATAACTATTATACTGCCCCTATGTACAAGAATATAACTACTATAATACTGCTCCTATGTACAAGAATATAACTACTATAATACTGCCCCTATGTACAAGAATATAACTACCATAATACTGCCCCTATGTACAAGAATATAACTACTATAATACTGCCCCCTATGTACAAGAATATAACTACTATAATACTGCTCCTATGTACAAGAATATTACTACTATAATACTGCCCCCTATGTACAAGAATATAGCTACTGTAATACTGCTCCTATGTATAACAATATAACTACTATAATACTGCCCCTATGTACAAGAATATAACTACTATAATACTGCTCCTATGTACAAGAATATAACTACTATAAAACTGCCCCCTATATACAAGAATATAACTACTATAATACTGCCCCTATGTACAAGAATATAACTACTATAATACTGCCCCTAAGTACAAGAATATAACTACTATAATACTGCCCCTATGTACAAGAATATAACTACCATAATACTGCCCCTATGTACAAGAATATAACTACTATAATACTGCCCCTATGTACAAGAATATAACTACTATAATACTGCTCCTATGTACAAGAATGTTACTACTATAATACTGCCCCCTATGTACAAGAATATAACTACTGTAATACTGCTCCTATGTATAACAATATAACTACTATAATACTGCTCCTATGTACAAGAATATAACTACTATAATACTGCTCCTATGTACAAGAATATAACTACTATAATACTGCTCCTATGTACAAGAATATAACTACTATAATACTGTTCCTATGTACAAGAATATAACTACTATAATACTGTTCCTATGTACAAGAATATAACTACTATAATACTGCCCCTATGTACAAGAATATAACTACTATAATACTGCCTCCTAGCTGTGAGGTTGTGTGTTTGTAGCTCTCCTGATGTCTGGAGCAAGCCCAGGGGGAGGCCACCCTGGGCGGGGTAACTCCCCAAGCAAGGCCCAGGCTTCCAGGCCTACACTGGGAAGTAACGCTAAAGTTGTGTCTAAGGCTGATGCAAGTCCCAAAGTTGTTTCTGAGGGAAAGAAAGCTCAGAATGGAAGTAGCAGCAGCAAGAAAGATGAAGCTGTGAAAGTGCGTAAAGTAACGGAACAAGGAAAAGCCATGGCTGTGGGTAAGAAAGTTCCAGTTAAGCAGTCGGCCAGCCAAGGCAAACAGAGTGAAGGACAACTAGGAGAAATCCAAAAGAAATCTACTGGTGAGAAGCTGAATGGAGGAAAGCAGCCTGCAGCTCAGGAGGTGCCATCACCGACCTCAGGTGTGCAGCTGACTCCCAGCAGACAGAGGAGAACCTCACTGGAGAGACAGACACTCCAGGAGAACCTGCAGCAGAAGCATGTGGTGGCCAGCATGGCGAGCTCTGGGCGCACAAGGTCGCAGTCAGGTGGCAGCAGTAAAAGTGCTGTGGAGCCTGGAGCCACGAAACCAGCGGTGGTGAAAGTTAAGGAGACGTCTGGTTTCAAGCATCCAGGGACATTGCTGAAAGCAGGTTGCCAGGAGGAGACGCCATGTGCACCTGAGCTTCAGGTCGCAGAGGAGATCCCAGGACTGGTCAAGAGGCTCGGTGAGTTACAGCAGCACAAAGACTTGCTGCAGAAACAAATAGACATGGGCTATAATGTAAAGGCTGCTAATCCTGGTGGGGATCACACCTTTTGTGATCAGACTCTGAACATGCTTGGTATACAGCTGGCAAAAGTGGTGAGCGACATGGACTGTGTCCTAGAGAAGATGGGGCCCCTGGCAGAGACTTATAGGAACCAGGAACTGTTTATGTCACACAAGCAGGACTCTGCAGGTTCCAGCTCAGACATTGTCCCAGGTGAGCCCCAGAAGCCGGTGCGGCCAGTGCTGCAGCCTGCAAGTTTCTGCTTCCAAAAGGGTCAAATACTGCAGCCGCAGCAGCCTGCAGCAGACCCCAAGCAGCAGCATGTTATGCAGATTCCAGCAGGTGTACCACAAGTCTCAGAATGCCCAGCACAGCAGCCTGCAGCAGATTCCAAGCAGCAGCATGGACTGCACTTTCCAGCAGAGGGACTACAAGTCTCAGAATGCCAAGCACAACAGTTGGGCAGTGGACATGTGCTGGTCATTACTGATGGTGCCCAGCAGGGCTCTGATGCTGGGGATAACCACACTGTATCTGGGGGGTTGGGGGCTTGGGGGAGCACAGTATCTTTGGTGGACGCTGCACAGTCTGACAATGACATTGATGCTGATGATAACAATGTGCATAATAATGTCTGTGATTTCCCCCCTTTAATTTCAAGCACACAAGGTGTGGCTGCCCCTCCTGCTGCAGACCTTCACCCCGTCAGTCAACCCAATGTGACCCCGCACGGTCCCCCCAGTAATGCCTGGAGTCGTGGTGCTCCGTCCTTTACCTCTGGTACCAATTATACAGGCCAGGCGTTTAAGCGGAGAAACGTCGTGCGTTTCCGGCACAGAGGTGCCAAGGAGGACCTGCCAGACAGGAGGTTTGTCATCAGGGAGCTCTTGTGCCACCAGATGGGGTTTGTGCCAGTCAGCATCCTGGCAGTGATTAATCTTCCAGACAGGCAGGGCTATGATGTCAGCTTTAAGCTCATGTCTGACCTGGACAGATTCTGGTCTAGTTTCCCCAAGTTTAGAGACACAGAGGGCTGGAGTAAGTTCAGCTTTATTCCTATCTCTAAGCCAGATACTGTCACCGTAAATGTCATCTTCTGGAATGAGTCTGTTCCCCCGCAGGACATTGTGGTGTGGCTCCAGAGGCATTGTGACCTGGTCTCTGACCTCACCAAAAGCAGAGACAGTGATGGGATCTGGACGGGAGGGTGGCGGGTTTTAGTGAAACTGCGCCAATGCAATAACATCACTGCCCATTTACCCAACTCCTTTATTGGGAGGGAGAGGGGTGTGTGTTTCTATCCTGGGCAGCCTCGTAAGTGCTTTAAATGTGGCAAGGCAGGTCACCTGGCAAATACCTGTACTGTGGTGAAGTGCAGCCTGTGTGGGGAGGTCGGCCATCTAGCTGCAGACTGCCAGAACATCAGGTGCAACCTGTGTGGGAAGATCGGTCACCCTCACAGGGACTGTCCAGACGCCTGGCACAATATCTGTATGGACTTTCCTGACGAGGACTTGGTGGCAGGGGCAGAGATTCTGGAGGAGGCAGCTTTACTGTCAGGGGAAATACTGACCAGACCAGAGGTCCACCAGGGGTCTACTCAGCTAACACCAGAGCAGCAGGGTTCAGAGAGAGAACAGGGGAGTATGGAAGTTGTACCTCAGGGGCAGCGGTCACAGGAAGGCATTACTTCAGTGCTACCATCTGTGTCTGAAGAGTATAGCAATAATCAGAAAAGGAAGAAAAAGGACAAGGCCTCCCGTAAACCTGAGGAGTATGACACTGGCCAAGGAGCCGGGAAGAAATTCCAGAGTTCTGCAGGTGTAATGGTCGTATCTAACAGGTTTGATGTTCTGTCTGAGTCTGACGGCGATTTTGAAGATGACCTTAAAAGAATTGACGCAGAGTGTGATAGGGACGTAGAGGACTGTCCTCCGCCAAAGCGGAAGCCCTTACCTGAGGGCACTCGGGTAGAGTCTGAGATGGAGACCGGTGGTGAACAGAATAACTCCGACTCAGATCTGTGACGCTGTCAACCAGATAATGTCTGAACTCAGATAGGGAAAATCATTAGGAGAAATTAGGAAATGTTAAGATAGAGAATGATGAGTCACTGGGTAGGAACATGATGAGCTCTGTTTGCAAAGTGTTTTTTTTTTTTTTTTCTCTCCTCAAACTAGGAGTATGGACTCTAAGTTAATTTGATATGTATAAACTGGATATGTAATGAATGTATGTACAATCCTAGTGAATTCAGTTTTGTATTTTGTATTTGTTTGGCTTTTACAATAAAAATTGCCCCTATGTACAAGAATATAACTACTATAATACTGTCCCCTATGTACAAGAATATGACTATTATACTGCCCCCTATGTACAAGAATATAACTACTATAATACTGCCCCTATGTACAAGAATATAACTATAATACTGCCCCTATGTACAAGAATATAACTACTATAATACTGCCCCTATGTACAAGAATATAACTACTATAATACTGCCCCTATGTACAGGAATATAACTACTATAATACTGCTCCTATGTACAAGAATATAACTACTATAATACTGTTCCTATGTACAAGAATATAACTACTATAATACTGCCCCCTATGTACAAGAATATAACTACTATAATACTGCCCCTATGTACAAGAATATAGCTACTATAATACTGCTCCTATATACAAGAATATAACTACTATAATACTGCCCCTATGTACAAGAATATAACTACTATAATACTGCCCCTATACAAGAATATAACTACTATAATACTGCCCCTATGTACAAGAATATAACTACTATAATACTGCTCCTATGTTCAAGAATATAACTACTATAATACTGTTCCTATGAACAAGAATATAACTACTATAAGGCCGGTTTCACATTAGCGCTTTTTAAGCGCACGCACGGCCGGGGGTAGCTCCGCCCCCGAGCCGGCTCTCTGCCCGGCGTGCCCGCCCCTTGCTTGTAGCGCCGCCTACTAGCGGACAGCGGCGCCTGCGATCGGCGCACCCTATCTTTAGCATAGGGTGCGCAGATCGTGCGCAGGCCGTACGCTAGTTGCGCTTTGACCTGCGCTGCGCACTTTTGACGGTGCGGCGTGCGCGCCAAAATTCGAAAAGTTTGATTTTGGCGCGCACGGCGCACCGTCAAAAGTGCGCAGCGCAGGTCAAAGCGCAACTAGCGCACAGCCTGCGCACGATCTGCGCACCCTATGCTAAAGATAGGGTGCGCCGATCGCAGGCGCCGCTGTCCGCTAGTAGGCGGCGCTACAAGCAAGGGGCGGGCACGCCGGGCAGAGAGCCGGCTCGGGGGCGGAGCTACCCCCGGCCGTGCGTGCGCTTAAAAAGCGCTAATGTGAAACCGGCCTAATACTGCCCCCTATGTACAAGAATATAACTACTATAATACTGCCCCTATGTACAAGAATATAACTACTATAATACTGCCCCTATGTACAAGAATATAACTACTATAATACTGCCCCTATGTACAAGAATATAACTACTATAATACTGCTCCTATATACAAGAATACAACTACTATAATACTGCTCCTATGTACAAGAATATAACTACTATAATACTGCCCCTATACAAGAATATAACTACTATAATACTGCTCCTATGTACAAGAATATAACTACTATAATACTGCCCCTATGTACAAGAATATAACTACTATAATACTGCCCCTATGTACAAGAATATAACTACTATAATACTGCTCCTATATACAAGAATACAACTACTATAATACTGCTCCTATGTACAAGAATATAACTACTATAATACTGCCCCTATACAAGAATACAACTACTATAATACTGCTCCTATGTACAAGAATATAACTACTATAATACTGCTCCTATGTACAAGAATATAACTACTATAAAACTGCCCTCTATATACAAGAATATAACTACATTATTGCCCACTGTCTGTGTGGTCTTTACCTTTGGATTCCTCACTGTTGTCATAAATACATACAGTAGGTCATTCACGTGCTCTCAGAAACATTGGGGACATCTTTGGTGCAGGTTGGATATTTCCATATAAGATTGGCTGCATAGAATTAAAGAACAGCCGGGATTTACAGATATCACACATTCTGTATCTATTTATTTCCAGGGAGAATTATTGTTGCCAGGGATTGTTCTGGTATTTAATAGAAGAAATTATATCCAGATCCTTTTTTTTTTATAATTTTGTTTGTTTTATAAAAAAAAATGCAGCACATATTGATCCATTTTGTAAGGTCTGATCAAGTTCAGAAAAGTGTTTAAATAAACCAGAGACAGATTCCGTTCTATCTTTATCTCTCTTTATACATGTATACTGTATGTGGGTACAGTTAATTTATATTTTATTTATCTGCCTCATCTACCTTTCTCTTATCTATCTCTTATATATTTATTATCTATCTATCTATCTATTATCTATCTATTATCTATCTATCTATCATCTATCTATTATCCATCTATCTATTATCTATCATCTATCTATCTATCTGTCTGTCTATATATCTATCTATTATATATTATCTATCTATCTATCTATGTATTATTGATCTATTACCTATTTATCAATCTATTCTTGCATCTTCTCGCCCAACCACTTGCACCAGTGACCCATTTCCGTCACATCTCCTCCAGTCCCTTTCCCCTGCTGTCACCCCTCACCTAACCAAAATATTTAACCTCTCTCTCTCTTCTGGTATCTTTCCCTCCTCACTTAAGCATGCCATCATACATCCACTACTTAAAAAACCTTCCCTCGACCAAAACTGTGCCGCTAACTATAGACCTGTCACTAATCTTCCCTTCATCTCTAAACTCCTGGAACGCCTGGTCCACTCCCGTATTATCCCCTATCTCTCAGAAAACTCTGTTCTCGACCCTCTCCAATCCGGTTTCCGCTCTTTACACTCCACTGAAACTGCCCTCACGAAAGTCTCTAATGATCTACTAACCGCTAAATAAAATGGTCATTACTCCATGCTAATTCTCTTGGATCTATCTGCAGCATGCGACACTGTGGATCATCAGCTCCTCCTCACTATGCTCCGTTCCATTGGCCTCAAGGACACCGTTCTCTCCTGGTTCTCCTCTCTCTCTCTGACCTCTCCTTTACTGTATCTTTTGCCGATTCCTCCTCCTCTCATCTTCCCCTTACTGTTGGGGTCCCTCAAGGATCAGTTCTAGGCCCCCTCCTCTTCTCCTTGTACACTGCCCCATTGGTCAAACAATCAGTAGATTTGGTTTCCAGTACCATCTCTATGCTGATGACACCCAATTATACGCTTCTCCTGACATCACACCTGCCTTTCTAGAAAACACCGGTGATTGTCTAAACGCTATGTCTATCATCATGTCCTCACTATATCTGAAACTGAACCTGTCAAAGACTGAACTCCTGGTGTTTCCTCCCGCTACTAATGTACCTATACCCGACATTGCCATTTCCGTGTGTGGCTCCACTATTACTCCCCAGCAACATGCCCGCTGTCTTGGGGTCATATTTGACTCCGAGCTTTCCTTTGCCCCCCACATTCGATCACTGGCTCGCTCTTGTCATCTGCACCTCAAAAACATTTCTAGAATTCGACCTTTTCTTACTTTTGACTCTGCAAAAACTCTTACTGTTTCTCTTATTCATTCTCGTCTCGACTATTGTAACTCTCTTCTAATCGGTCTCCCTCTTACCAAACTCTCCCCTCTCCAATCTGTCTTGAATGCTGCAGCCAGGATCATATTCCTCGCCAGTCGTTACACCGGTGCCTCTACCTTGTGCCAGTCATTACACTGGCTACCCATCCACTCCAGAATCCAGTACAAACTTATTACCCTCACCCACAAAGCCCTCCATGGCTCAGCACCACTCTACATCTCCTCCCTTTTTTCAGTATACCATCCTACCGGCACCCTCCATTCTGCTGATGACCTGAGGTTAGCATCCTCAATAATCAGAACCTCCCAATCCCGTCTCCAAGACTTTACACGTGCTGCGCCAATTCTTTGGAATGCACTTCCCAGGTCAATACGATTAGTCCCCAATCCCCACAATTTTAAGCGTGTCCTGAAAACGCATTTATTCAGACTGGCCTATCGCCTCAACACATTAACCTAATCTATCCCTGGGTGGCACAGCCAAAAGTTTTACCATAACCAGGTTCCCCGCATCATGTTCCCACATGCTTTATGCATCTATCAGCCCTCTGTGTCTGTACTGTTACACACTTAACATTATGGCTGGTCCATACAATCAGGGCAACTGTTACCACCGACCTTTCGTGTCTACCTCTTTCCTTATAGACTGTAAGCTTGCGAGCCGGGCCCTCATTCCTCTTGGTATTTGTTATAATCTATGTGATTATTGTTATGCTGTAATGTCTATTGTCTGTACAAATCCCCTCTGAAATGTAAAGTGCTGCGGAATATGTCGGCGCTATAGAAATAAAATTTATTATTATCTTCTATCTATCATCTACTGTATTTTAACAATTCCATTGATAAAGGTGGTAAGCTCTTCTGGATGTGCCGGGCAGTGGGGGGAGGGGAATATGTAAAATCTGTATCTTCTTTATTTCTATGTCTTCTATACTTACCTGTAGAAGTTATTAGTGATAAGCGAACGTGCTGGAATAAGGTGTTATCTGAGCATGCTCGGGTGCTAACCGACTGTCTTCGGCGTGCTCATATAATATGTTCGAGTCCCCGCTGCTGCATGTCTCGTTGCTGTTTGACAGCCACAACACATCCGGGGATTGCTGTTTGTTAGACGTTATCCCAGCACGTTCGCTCATCAGATTGGACATTGCTCTGTAAAGAGCATCGTGCATGGGCATAACGGGTAACAAGCATAGTGGCCGCCAAAGTGCACAAAAAGAAAGACCTTCTCCACCCTGAGATAATATGCAGCTAGCAGCGGCGTACAGAGAAAACACAGGGCCTCATAGCAAAAAATAATTGTAAAAAAGGTCACAATTAAAGCACAAATCTCAGAGAAGATAAAAAATGGCATTGAGAGTAACAGAACAAGTCCTAAATATAAATGGCCAATTGATATTTATCAGCAATCTGGGCTTACAAAAAAGGAATATAAATTAAGGTAATGGTAAGTAAAAATAGCCGATATGCAAATTCAGCAGTAAACAATGGAAAAGGAAGGAAAGTAAATGATATAGTGTCCATTATAAGGAGCACTGCACAAACCCCATAAATCAAAGCACCATTACAGTCTATGAATGATCCCAATGATAAGTATTAAAAAAAAAAAAATCTTTTTTTGTGATTTATGTTTTTAATTGTATTTTTTTTTGTAAATTATTTTTGGCTAATTCTGTTTGCATTTTGTTGCCCTGTGTTTTTAATACATTTCTTTGGTCTTGTGTAAAGTCTAAAAAGCCGGTGTGTGGAAATGGCAAGATTTTTTAATTTCTATCTTAAATAAAGATTGTGATATAAAAAAAAATCCAAATATATTTAGTATAAAAGCCTGTTTTAAACAATTTGTCATTTTCTGATTTAATATAACCTTAAAAATATATTAAATGATGAGATACCGGTTATCTAGGCTAGTAAATGGGTTAATGAATTCAAGCAGTTAAAGGGACTGTCTGGTCAGAAGATATTAGCAAGCTATATACTGATATGTCATCAATATCACGACGGTGGCATTCCGATGGTTCACCCCTTCAAGCACGCCGTCGCCTTCACCTGTAAAATTCTCTCTATATATACAGTATATCACTCCAGATGATCCATCTAAGCCTAAAAAATCTTTGGATGCTGAATGTGTTTTTAACACACTTTGAATAGTTTTCTTGTCACGATTCTGCTCCTCAATGTGTCTGGGATGCAGTTACTGACAGCTCAGCCGTCCAATCTGGAGCAGGGGCATGCTGAAGCTGCCAGTACGTTGATTGGGCGGCTGAGCTGTCAATCTGGAGCAGGGGCATGCTGAAGCTGCCAGTACATTGATTGACAGCTCAGCCGCCCAATCTGGAGCAAGGGCATGCTGAAGCTGCCAGTACGTTGATTGACAGCTCAGCCGCCCAATCTGGTGCAGGGGTTTGCTGAAGTTGTTAGTATTTTGGCATCTCAGCTGGCCAACCTGAGACTGGGAGGTTCTGGGCTGCCTTCAGGTGTTCGCTGTCCCAGATGATTGCCCACTTAGCTTGGCTGTGAGTCCCTGATCTCTGCAAGAAGTACATTCAGCTCTGTGTGCTTTGACTATCTGTGCCTTGTGTTCTGCTTTGGGATATTTTTAAAGCCTAACCTTGGATCTCGTTCTTACCATCCATTTAGCTTGCTCCTTTTTCACTGATCTGCTTTCCTCCTGGTATTTTGACCTCAGACGGTTACCTGACTGCACCTTTGTCTCTTCCCTCTCTTTAAGACGTACCCTCCTGGCTTTTGACCTCGGGCTCGTTGACTACTCTGACTCTCGATTTGTCCACGAGAAGTGACTCAGCGTCACACTTCCATAGGGTTGTCTCACCAACTTTCCTCAAAGTTTTTTGTCTGTTGCAGGTGTAGCAAATTCTTGATAACATTTTGAACTGTTGAAACTAGGATGCCATGGTCTTTGCACATATTCTTGTGCTATGTTGACAGCTTGTGCTTGGTGATAATAACATTTTAGGTCTCATCCGACAGATCACATCTTTTTGCCATTGTGAACAGATAACAGGGAATAGAGTATTTTTCTTTTAAGAATCAAAGTCATTTATTGGTTTATTAAAATCTTGTGAGGAGGTGAAGCTGAGAACAAGCTAGCCTAATTTATAATTAATCACAAATTAGTCTGATTTTTGTTCCTTTTTTTTTACTGTCTCCATTTTTTGCATCCTGGCATTGATTTCAATGTTGTATTTTTTTTCATGACAAATTTTTATTTCGTGGTCTCCTGAATCAAAAATATGAGCTAATGCGTAAAGAAGTTTTGGTAATTACTGTAATTCATGAGATATATGACATGATGTACCTAATATTCAGGGGTGTTTAGAATGTTGACCACAAACATACATGTTCAAGACTGACAATGCGCCATTCTTTTCAATGCACAGTGACAGTGCACTCCCTGGCTGACTAATGAGAGAAGTGACAAACTGGTAAAAGAGCGCACTGTCAGTGCGCATTGTAAGAGAATGTGGCAAGCAGAGAATAGCCCCGCCTCCAAAATTGACTTCTGTTTCGGGACAGGCCTGATCATCTGCTCTTCTTGCTCACCGCATTCTATCCTTATAATGCGTACTGGCAGTATGCTCTCTTGTCAGCTCGTTATGTCTAATTAGAGATGGAAATAGAGTGCACTGTCACGGTGCATTAAAATGAACATCATAGTGTGACCAGGGAGCTCATACTGAGCATAATTTAGAATTGACAACCGGTCCAGAATTGATAACCGGTAGAGCAGGGAGTAGCCCAATCCCTAAAACAGATGCCACTGATGACGTTTCGTTTTAGGGTTGGGACCGCAGTCTCTGCCCTCTGATAACGTGTCATTTGAGTATCCCAGCATGCACTGGGGATTCTTAAACAAAGCATCATCAAACACGAAGTAGTAAAAAAAAAATTAAAGCAGTTAGAGAAAGTGGAGAGGGAACAGTGAGGCATTTTTAATGAAAATATATTAGAAAAGCGATTTGATTATTGCAATAAATAGATGTAGGATTAAATTCAATGTTAGTTTCGGAGCACCCCGTTAAGCATCAAAAGTTGAGTCGCTGGAGCCGGCGGTAACTTGTCAATGTGTGATTAATAATCTCGTTCCCTTATTGTTCTCATCTTCGAGTTTTGTTTACACAGTTTTAGACTCTAATGACTAATGTTTGGGCAATTCTTCAAATATCCCTTCTCCTGTAACTGACCGATTTTAATTAAGTTGGCCGCGCCTCTACCTCTTTTCTGTGGGTAATTCGCTCCCAAGCTGAGATATTTGCGCATTTGTCATTACACTAAAACCGTGGTAAAACGTTTCACTTAATGGCGGCATTTATTTTCAAGCCGTTTACTAAATTTATGGAAATGAAGGTGGCAATTTAGCATCTCGCTGAGTGCTGAGCAAAAGCAAAAAAATTCTCCAACCATTTGTAATCGCAGAGCTGACTTAAGAACTAACTAATGTGGATGAATGACATTACATTTATACCTCACTCCCCAGGAAACGGTGCCACTCTTGTTGATGGGAGGTTTGTAGTATTACTTATGCCCAGGTTAGGGTGTCAGTCATTTGTGCTTATATCCAAGAAGTATCGTTTCTCCTTGTGGAGAATGACATGCTAAGCATGCCGAGATGAGGAGACTTAAAGCCGCAATGCTCCTCTGGGAATTATGCAAATTGTCTCTTCAGAGAGGAAGAGGACTAGAACTCTAGTGCCACCTATTGGAAGTAGTAATCCTAAAAGTCAATGTCGACCCTTTAACGAGCCTTGTTACATGACTTAGGATAAAAGCCAAAACCAGAATCTCAATTTGCAGACACTGTGTTTCGGGGTACTGCCCCTTGTCAGTGCAAAGTGTGAGATCTGGTTTGGCTGTGTGAGAGGCGTCTGACCGATATCCAAAAAGTATCGTTTCTCATTGCGGAGAATGACATGCAAAGCATGCCGAGATGAGGAGACTTAAACCTGATCTCACACTTTGCACTGACGAGGGGCAGTACCCCGAAACACAGTGCAATACCAAGAATAGCCACATGGAGTGCTGTTTAGAACAAACTCCATGGCAAACAAGGAGTACAAAGTTTCAGTGCAGTGTTAAAGGGGTTGTCAACTTTTTATTTTATACAAAAAAGAGCCATTGGGGGTATTAAAACAACAGAACTCAGATTCTCATTTACCATAAACCCGCTACTCTGCTGCATGATAGCCTGAGTCCCCTGCTGTTCTCCTGGCTTCCTCGTATGGTGAGGGACATTATATGACCACTCCAGCCATTCAGCAGTCACTGAAAAGAGCTACAACTAGTGATGAGCGAGTGGGCCGCCCTCCCAGGGCCGTGGGGTACTCGGTACCGGGCCGGTATCAGTGGGATGTGTCACAGCAGCAGTGACCCGGTCCGTGGCCCTGGGCGCCCAATTAATGGGGGAAGTTTGTGAATGGTGGAATAGTTCGTGACGCCACCTGTGGTGTTCGGCAAGTGAGGTGTTAGGCCGACGCAGCTTGCAGATCCTCTGGGGCTTGTGATGGGTTGCAGCCAAGATGGTGAAGCTCTCCACAGGTGGAGCTGTAACCCCAGGGTAGTGTGGATGTAGGGGAAGAGGAGAGGCGCAGGCGGTGTAGAAGCTGGTACCCAGATGTAGTGGTGCTGGGTGTGTTGGCGCAAGAATCAATGGAGGACACCAGGGTTTGTAGTTCCAAAGCTTTACTCACAGTCTGTAGTACACACAGGTGCCTGCCTCCGTGCCATGTCCTCCTGGTCAGGGACTCAGCCAACCTCCAGGCAAGATGGAATGCTCCCTTCCCACGCTCCGCCAATATGTGCCTTTCTGAACGTCTCCTCTTATAGCGTCTTTAGTGTGAAGATCTCCTAGTACTGAGTTACACTGGAGTTCCTCCTATCAGATGTTCCCAAGAACTCTACTTGTACGGCAGACAGCTGTAGCCTACTTCGGGGACTCCTTACTCCTGGGTCCCGGCTCTCTATCCGTGTAGCTGTTGTGCTCCCAAGTCTTAGATGGGAGTAGTGCATTTACAGCCCACTACTCCACTGGTGTCTGGTGCAGAACCATTAGTATCCATACAACCTTGGGGATCGGGCCCCGGCCTTGCGCTTAGAACTTCTAGGCAGGGTTCTTCCTCTAACCCTCGTCCTCCGTGTTCCCTTATTCTCCTACGTTCCGTACTTGTCTTTCTTTCTTATGGAAGCTCAGGCTTTAGTTCAATGTCTTTCTTCTTCTTTCTGTTCCCGTGCCAGCAGATCTGGTCACTCAGGTCTGCTGCAGCACTCCTTCCTCCATTCCTCTCCCAGAGATCTTCTTTCCTCACTCCTCTCTGAGTGACTCTCCGACTGACTGACCTCAGTCATCCTATACCTTCCCACTCTTTTATGTATTCTAAACTCCACCCGCCTCCCAGCACGTTTCGTGTTCCAAGCAGGGAGCCACCAAAGGTGCTCTGCTACACTCTAAGCAAGAGCCGCAATGTGGCTTTGCTGAACTACCCTGTTGTGTGGGGTGCGAGTGTTGGAGCGTGGTCAGGAGTTCCCACCTTACCTGGATGGTGGGGCACCACACCTTAGGAGAAGGTGCAGTACCTCTGTGGCGACTGAGCCTCAGGGGCGCCACATGAGCATGCTCGGAAAATCTCGAGGAACGAGTATACTCGCTCATCACTAGCTACAACCTTTACATTTACAGAAATGTAGTGGTGAACATGTGTAACGGTGATGGAAATGTGTAGTGCCGTCAAGCAAAGCTTTTGTCCCAGAAAAAAATCTTATTGATATTTTTAGAAAATAGTGTGATTCCTACGCCTCACTGAAATCAGGGGCATTACCTGGATTGTAAAAAAAAACCCATAGTGAAATAATTAAGAATGAACACAATCTTGTACGGTCAGCTCTTCTTTCTCTTCAGCCTTTTAGTGAGTCCAGGAAGGTGAGGCTGGAACTTTTCTTCATCTTATCACCTCTCTCACCAATTACAATTTGTAACCATCATCCCTTCCTTTCACAGCCCCCAGTGTTTCAAGGAGATGATACAAGAACTTTTCTTCATGTTATCACCCCTCTCACGGATTACAGACTAGTTGTGTCATTTCTGCTTTGTACAGTCTCTGGTGTTTTCAGGAGGCGATACAGGAACTTTTTTTCATGTTATCATTATCACCCTTCTTACCAATCACAGTCTCCTACTGTCATCCCTTTCTTATACAGCCTCCAGAGTTTCCTATAGGGTATACAAGAACTTTTCTTCATGTTATTATCCCACTTGCCAATTACAGTCATATGTTAAAGTTTGGGCACCCCTATTAATGTTAACCTTTTTTCTTTATAGCAATTTTGGTTTTTGCAACAGCTATTTCAGTTTCATATATCTAATAACTGATGGACTCAGTTATATTTCTGGATTCAAATGAGGTTTATTGTACTAACAGAAAATGTGCAATCTGCATTTAAACAAAATTTGACCGGTGCAAAAGTATGGGCACCCTTATCATTTTCTTGATTTGAACACTCCTAACTACTTTTTACTGACTTCCTGAAGCACTAAATTGGTTTTGTAACCTCATTAAGCTTTGAACTTCATAGCCAGGTGTATCAAATCATGAGAAAAGGTATTTAAGGTGGCCACTTGCAAGTAGTTCTCCTATTTGATTCTCCTATGAAGAGTGGCATCATGGGCTCCTCAAAACAACTCTCAAATGATCTGAAAACAAAGATTATTCAACATAGCTTTTCGGGGGAAGGATACAAAAAGTTGTCTCAGAGATTTAACCAGTCAGTTTCCACTGTGAGGAACATAGTAAGGAAATGGAAGAACACAGGTACAGTTCTTGTTAAGCCCAGAAGTGGCAGGCCAAGAAAAATATCAGAAAGGCAGAGAAGAAGAATGGTGAGAACAGTCAAGGACAATCCACAGACCACCTCCAAAGACCTGCAGCATCATCTTGCTGCAGATGGTGTCACTGTGCATTGGTCAACAATACAGCGCACTTTGCACAAGGAGAAGCTGTATGGGAGAGTGATGCGAAAGAAGCCTGAGGTATGCAAAAGCACATTTGGACAAGCCAGTTACATTTTGGAAGAAGGTCCTGTGGACTGATGAAACAAAGACTTAGTTGTTTGGTCATACAAAAAGGCGTTATGCATGGAGGCTAAAAAACACAGCATTCCAAGAAAAACACTTGCTACCCACAGTAAAATTTGGTGGAGGTTCCATCATGCTTTGGGGCTGTGTGGCCAATGCCGGCACCGGGAATCTTGTTAAAGTTGAGGGTCACATGGATTCAACTCAGTATCAGCAGATTCTTGACAATAATGTGCAAGAATCAGTGACGAAGTTGAAGTTACGCAGGGGATGGATATTTCAGCAAGACAATGATCCAAAACACCGCTCCAAATCTACTCAGGCATTCATGCAGAGGAACAATTACAATGTTCTGGACTGGCCATCCCAGTCCCCAGACCTGAATATCATTGAACATCTGTGGGATGATTTGAAGCGGGCTGTCCATGCTCGGCGACCATCAAACTTAACTGAACTGGAATTGTTTTGTAAACAGGAATGGTCACAAGTACCTTCATCCAGGATCCAGGAACTCATTAATAGCTACAGGAAGCGACTAGAGGCTGATATTTTTGCTAAAGGAGGATCTACGAAATATTAATGTCACTTTTATGTTGATGTGCCCATACTTTTGCACCGGTCAAATTTTGTTTAAACGCAGATTGCACATTTTCTGTTAGTACAATAAACCTCATTTGAATCCAGAAATATAACTGAGTCCATCAGTTATTAGATATATGAAACTGAAATAGCTGTTGCAAAAACCAAAATTGCTATAAAGAAAAAAGGTTAATATTAATAGGGCTGCCCAAACTTTAACATATGACTGTACATCCTATATACATCATCTCAACCTTGCACAGACTCTCTTGTTTTCAGGAGGGGATATAGGAACTGTTACAGCCTCCAGTGTTTCCTAGAGGAGACACAAGAACTTTTCTACAAGTTATTACCTTTCCTACCAATCATAGTCTTTTACCATCATCTCTACGTTGTAAGGCTTCCAGTGATTTCATTATGGGATGCAGGAATTTTTTTTCATGTTATCACCTATCTTACCAAACACAATCTTTCATCATCATTTGTACCTTAAACAGTCTCCAATATTTCCAGGAGGGGATACAAGAAGTCTTCCTTATGTTATCACCCCTTTTAGCAATTACAGTCTGTACCCGTCTTCTCTACCCTGTACAGTCTCCATCAATTTCTGGAAGGAATACAGAAGCTTTTCTCCATGTTATCACCCTTCTTTCCAATCACAGTCTCTTATCATCATCTGTACCTTGTATAGCTCCTAGTGTAAACATGAGAGGATACAGGAACATTTCTGTCACAGGGATACCATGACAGAAAGGGGCCAGAAGATCGCGGCATCTGGTTACACAAACTCCTGCACTGATTAGAACTGCTTCACCATCCTATTCAACAGTGCAGGTTTACCTTGCTCTGTCGTTGCAAGGGTTAATCAGTTCAGTTGATCTCCTGGAGCTCTCCATCCTGAAGTGTTTCAGCTATTCAGTGTTGGCCACTCCTCCCTGCTATATATGCTCTCCACTGGCACTTTTGAGTTGCCAGTGATAGTTCAAACTTCCTGGTTTGGTGTTGAAGGAGAAGTTCATTGATTGGAGTTGGCGATTGGTGAGTTTTTCTGGAGATTGCTGCATGATGTTGGTTTGCACGTTATCCTCATCGTCTCCCACTTGGTTTCTCCTTCTTATTTCTCCCCTGTTTCCCACTCTGTTGTTTTGTGAGTGTATTTGTATGATTGTAGTTTTCTTTTATCCGTGTCTGTCTACCCCTGTCAGTCTAGTTAGGTGTCAGGCCGAAGTGTATAGGATTACACTGTCTGGGTGGGGTAGGTAACAGATAGGGTTAAGTCAGAAGAACAGCAAAGTATGTGACCCCGGCATCTTCACCTTCTGGGGAAATCCGGGGGGGACAGGGATAGCCTAGGTTTCCTCCTAGTTCAAGGGATCAGGTAGGTGCCCACAGTCTTTAGCCACGACGTTACATTTTCATCATGTTAACACACTACTTGCTAATCTAATAAGATATATTACAGCTATGGGATTTTTTTTTCAATGGAGTGAGATGATCTTAAACTTTTATTTTTAAAGGGTGTTGTTCATCTCAGGCCCAGTTTGGAACTGACTGTTAGCGTCAAATATGACTTTGGATGCAGTTCTTACAGGTGGTGTTGTTTGGGTATGGGGATATAACGTGACGATGATGATTATTATCAACTTTTATTTGTGTATTTATTTAATTTGTTCAAAGTGTGAATATTGTGAAAGCAAAATGATTATACCACCTTATTGTTATTTTCCATTTTGTTAATATATGTATGTCCCATTTACTTATGACGCCTGTAAATTTCACGTACCGTGTTTTTATATCTTTTAGGGTGTTTTAGAAGCTTGTTTAATAACACGAGAGGACAGAAATTGTGTATTTCCAGAATTCAGATGTTGGGGGGGGTTTAGCTACTGATGTGCTGTGACTGAAAATATTTTAATGTCTTCTTGGAGAGCAGAAAATTGATCCTGCCGAGGTTTAGTCACAGTGGTATTTAGGCGGCTCGCTGTTAAATCTGCCAACTCATTAGAATAAATTCTAATTTGTATGCTAAGATCAACTCTCGCCAGTGATTTCAAGCTTTGCCCAAATCTGAATATTTAATGTTTTAAGTTTTGGTTTTGATAAAATACATTATTCGCTATGAGAATATAATCTGGACATAATGGTCTCCAAATCGCTCTTCTCCCAATGAAACGTGCCTCTAATTTATATGGCCACCCTATAAATCCAGGTCTTACTGGAGAGGTGGCCGACTAGTGTATCACCATCTTTGGGTAGGCCTCACAATGGGGACCAGTAGCAGTTGCATCATTTTATGGGGCACAGAGGTAGTATCCACACCTGTGCTCTGGTGTCTAATGTGGAAATAAAGGACCCTATGTTATAGGAGAAGGCACCAGTATTATACATGGCACTTGCTAGGTAAGGACCCTTTTACAAATTTTGCATTGGGACTCGGGATCCCATATTAACAATGTATGATAGTAGCTAAAGGAAGTGCGTCAGCACAAATTGACATTATAATCTGTAGGTGCGTCTAGGGGGTGTAGCCCCAATAAAAATTGGACATCTATTTACCTCCTCCGTTCTGCAAAAACTGAACTTTAATCAAGCTTGCTATTTAAGATGCTTGGTGCACCCTTAGTGTGGCCAAGACACTCACTACATTGTTCCGCCTACTGGTTTTGCATGACCCCGCCTCTCTTTCTGGTGATTGGAGCAACACTATCTGCAGGGGAAGCTCAGGCAACCAATGGGGTGGACTCAGCCTCTTGATCACACCAAGGGTGCACCAAGCAACTTAGTATATTTGGTTCAACATTGGGTTTTTTTCTGCGACTTGATCACTAAAATTAAAATTTTTACTCTGTGCTTCGTTTATGCTGTCAGTTTTGGCTGAGAGACCCCCTTTAACCATCACTGGCTTTGGGGTATGCCATCTTTGGGGTTGAGCAAAGCGCTTCTCTGCCCTTATTAAAATGGATGCTTCAGATGACTGAGCACTCGAGAATTGTGACCACTTCCACAAAATATTAATGGTGGAGCACTATTGGTATGAGACTCATTTGGTGAGCACTATATGGCGGTTTTTACTTAGTGAGGCTCAGTGCAGTATACTGTATAGTGCAATCTACGGTAGTTGTAGGATTATATAGGATTGAGCTGGATTAGAATATTTAATGTTTTTTCTTAGTAATCTTAAGCAATTAATTTCTACATTAAATATCCAAATTTTCATGACATTTTATTTTTGCCATTTTTTCCAGAAAAAAGATGAAGTTTACATTTCTTAAGGAAACAATGGAGGAAAAGACAAATCACTGCTGCTTCTTACTAATCGTTCTTTTTGTCGTAAGTATTACAAGAGTATGTACAAATGTCATCAATGTACTACTCCTGATTTTTTTTTTATTTGCTAAAATCAATAGCCTAAAGTTGCTTTTAGTTCCTTGCCAAACTTAGGATAGGTCATCAATATCGAAGTAGTGGACAACCCCTTTAAGAATATGCATCAAGTGATATAACTTTCTATATTCACCCGGCATATTTATAATGGTTTGTTGCAATAAATCTTGATGGTCACTGAAGTTCATCTCTGTAAATTATGAAGCGATATCTAGAAGCCACTATTTCAACTGTCTGTGATTGCCAAGCAGCGGGATATGCTTTTCTCGCATACAAAATTCCTAAATGTTGTGTTTATTAAAATGATATAATATTTTTCTATTTTCACAAATCACTAAGTCCATGTCTGAAAATACATTAAAGTGAATGTCTATTTTTGGATAATAATTTCAACTTTCTGTTAATTAATTTATTTTTTAACTATTTCTCTATAGTAATCACAGCTTAGTTTTACTGATACAAAGCTCCACATCTAATATTTAGACATTTAAAAGTCAAGATCCAGACTACCTGTAGCTGCCACTAGAGGGAGCTTATGAATGTACTGTAAACTAGGCAGTGATCAGACAGTATGCAGGAAACTCCTCAGCTCCCCCTAGTGGTGACTGCAGGAAGGCAGAATTAAATAATTTATCTCAAAGCATTAAGAGCTCGTTAGCACTGACTATTAAACAGACATTTTATAAAATTAATCAGCACAAGATTCAAGATTTGGAAACAATATGATAATAAAAGGAAGGAATTTACTTGAAGGCTCCATTCAGTTCACTTTTCGACTATACTTTTTTACACATACTTTTGAAGCATTTCCCAACATTAAATCTCCAGAGAGGTAAAGTGGAATAACCTTGATTGTCAGATTGGCTGATCCTGCGGTAGAAATAATGTGACACAAATTCTGGAATAAGTCATTGCTGTCCATGATAGACAGACAGCATCGCAGCTATAATAGAAAAGTGTTAGAATACGCAGAGCATCGCAGCTATGGTAGAAAGTTATCAGAACTAGCAGAGCATTGCAATTGTAATAGAAAGGTGCCAAAGCATGCAGAGCATTGCAACGATGATGGAAACCTATTAAATATTTATTAAACTATCCAATACTCTTTTTAGGTATGTTCTTATTTATTTTTCTTTAAGGGAATGTGTCACATTTTTCAAAATGACCATTAATGCTACATACAAGGGACAAATACTGTAACACCATGGCCGAACCACATAGTGACCAATAATACACCATACAAGGAACAAATACTGCCACTCCATGACCAGACAACAGACTACCTACCACCACATAATCACCTAATACTACAATACTGATCATTAAAGAAAAACAATACTAATATTACCATAAGAGACATCATAGACAGGAGCTCTGTATGTAGTATACCATGTTGTTAGGCGTTGGATTCCTGCGGCCGCTGCACAGCAGGAATCCAGAGCCATACATCCAGCGGTCTCCCATTACTTTCCGACCGCTCGGGGCCTTGCACAGCAATCTCGGCTATCCAGGCGCCCTGCTCAGACCAGCTCTCTGGGTCTGGATGTTGCTGCCACCTCTGGACCAGTAATGGTAGCGCAACCTGCTTTGCAGGAAACCACTCCAGAGGCTAAGTCCTCTCGCCGCACTACTGGGCATGCCCACGAGACGATCTCCCAGTGGAGATCGGGGGTCACATGCTCAGGTCCTTGTCATGATCTGATTGGCCCATCTCAGAGGTCTGGAAGGTCCCGGAAGCGCATGGTTATAAAAGGCCCGCATGGCCGCTCGCCCATGCGCTAGTATAGGCTTTACTTTCTATGTGTGAATGGTGACAGATGTATGATTCTGGTGACGACTCATTTGAAACCCCCTCCCTCTGATATTACGCATGTGGATAGGGAACTAGAGAGATAGTCAGCGCCAGTCAGTCGCAAGCTATAGGCCACAGTGCATACCGCACCTCTGCACTAGCGTCCGATGGTGTCACGCCTCACGGTATTATCGTATAGCGGCAGTAGTTACCGCCGCGCAGCAGTTAGCACGCACGGTAGGTCAAGACGGACACCGACCTCTGTCTTGGGCCGTGTCCTGTGACCATATACCGTGTGTGCATGCCATCCGAGACCTGTGAAGCTAAGAGGCTCGGCGTTTATGCTTTAGGGCCTCTGTGAGTTTAACAGAGTCCGCTCTGCGCACCCCGGGTGACGTTTAACCCGAGCGCAGTATACTGCCTTATAAGCGAGTCCGCCATTAATCTGCAGCGGTTGTTACACCTACTGCACGGTGGACCCCGGGCGGCGAACGCACTTCCTATTATTTATATTTAGTGCGTTCCGCCGTCCCTAACACCATGTATAGTTTCAATGTACAAGTAATAGTGATTATCACCAGTGATATTATACACGGTAGCTCTATATATAGTGTATAGTGTACAGGTAATACAGTGATCCACAGTGACATTATACACAGGAGCTCTGTATATAGTGTCAGTGTACAGGTAATACAGTGATCACCAGTGACATTATACACAGGAGCTCTGCATATAGTGTATAGTGTCAGTGTACATGTAATACAGGGATCTTCAGTGACATTATACACAGGAGTTGTGTATATAGTGTCAGTGTACAGGTAATACAGTGGTCACCAGTGACATTAAACACAGTAGCTCTGTATATAGTGTCAGTGTAGAGGTAATACAGGGATCACTAGTGACGTTATACACAGGATCTCTATATATAGTGTCAGTGTACAGGTAATACAGGGATCACCAGTGACATTATACACAGTAGCTCTGTATATAGTGTCAGTGTAGAGGAGATACAGTGATCACCGGTGACATTATACACAGGATCTCTGTATATAGTGTCAGTGTACAGATAATACAGTGATCACCAGTGACATTATACACAGGAGCTCTGTATATAGTGTCAGTGTGGAGGTAATAAAGGGATCACTAGTGACATTATATATAGGAGCTCTGTATATAGTGTCAGTGTGGAGGTAATACAGGGATCACTAGTGACATTATATATAGGAGCTCTGTATATAGTGTCAGTGTACAGGTAATACAGTGATCACTAGTGACATTATACACAGGATCTCTGTATATAGTGTCAGTGTACAGGTAATGCAGTGATCACCAGTGACATTATACACATGAGCTCTGTATATAGTGTATAGTGTCAGTGTACATGTAATACAGGGATCTTCAGTGACATTACACACAGGAGTTGTGTATATAGTGTCAGTGTACAGGTAATGCAGTGATCACCAGTGACATTATACACAGGAGCTCTGTATATAGTGTCGGTGTACAGATAATACACTGATCACCAGTGACATTATACACAGGAGCTCTATATATAGTGTCAATGTACAGGTAATACATTGATCAACAGTGACATTATACAGGTACTACAGTGATCACTAGTAACATTATAAACAGAAGCTCTGTATATAGTATACAGTACAGTATATAGTGTAAGTGTACAGGTAACACCCTGACTCACCAGTGACATTATACACAGGAGCTCTGTATATAGTGTCAGTGTACAGGTAACACACTTCATCAAGTACTTCATCTTCGCCTTTCTTTTTCATCCAGCACAGACCGCTGTCACTTCTTCCAGCCAGGTCTCGTCTCTGCAGACAATCACAGTTATCTAGAGCACCACATCCAGAGCACATTCCACAATGTTTACCCAACTTCTACACTATGCAGCTAACTGCAGACGTGCACTCACCATTAATATATAATTAGTTATTATGTAACCACCATTTCAAATATAAATTGCAATCCACCACTGCGCCCCACTAACTATACATAGCCACTTTCCCCAACCAATATATCATTGTTCACTTTCCCCCATCCCACACCCTCATTTCATCATTTCTCATCCTCAAAATCATTTTATTTAAAAAAAAAAAAGTTTTTCATACTTATTTCTTATACGATCCCTGTGGACACAACTCCGCTTCTGGTATCCTGGTGAGTGCCGCTCGTGCATGCCGGCGCGTACGTGATGACATCATTGCATAGGCGTCGTCACCAGCACACCGCAGAAGAGATGGAGGGAGCTCCCATGGAGCTGCTTTGCTGTTCTGTTTTGATGGCTGTGTAGCACCAGGAAAGCTCCCTGGGCCAAGATTTGCGCCGCCGATGGCAGCGCGAAGATGCACAATGCTTTATTATACCCTGGGGCCCGGTGAGCAAAAGCTTCGGCTCACTGGCTCCCATACTGCGGTAAGGGCAGTAGTGGCCTGATGTTGGCCCTGATCGCACCTGTGATAAGAAGGAGTCAGAACAATCAGTGCATTGAAGCGATAATAGAAAAGTGTCAGAACAAGCAGAGCATCACAGCTATGAAAGAAAAGTATCAGAACAAGCAGAGCTTTGCAGCTAAGATAGAAAAGTGTCAGATCACGCCCAGCAATGCTGTTATGATAGAAAAGTGTCAAAAAAAACGTAGAGCATCGCAGCTATGATAGAAAGGAGTCAGGGCACACAGAACATCACAGCTATGATAGAAAATTATCAGACGATGCAGAGCATAACAGAATTGTACCATGGAGAATTAGAGAAGGCGCCTGCCTGCCCTGATGTTTCTTATACATCATGTGGATAGTTGGTTGCATATGTGACATTGCCTGGAGAAAAGATGACACAGAAGACAAGCCGGCGAAGCAATGTTTGGCTGGGGAACCTTGGCTACTGGCCTCATATGGATTTTATTATTATTATTATTATTATTATTATTATGCATTTATATAGCGCCATTTATTCCATGGCGCTTTACATGTGAAAATGGGAAAGACACATATCGAATATTGGGCAGACCAGACCCATTTATCCCCCCATCATGGCAGCGGTACGCCCTTTTTCAGCAGGTTTGTGCCCCATGTGACATTAAAAAGCTGTTTAGGAACTTGACAAGGAGATGACTGTGACGTGCAAAAAATTATGGAGAACAAGATGAGTTTACCATATACCATGAAAATATTTATTATGAATCAATCCTTCAATTACATGAATAGTAAAATTTACAATAAAATATTTTATAAATCAATTTGATATGTATGGATCCACATGATCCACAAGACTACAAGTCACATGCTACAAGCATAGTAACAGTATAGAGCTCTAGCATTTCCACTCTTTTCAACCACTCTTTTCACTGGCTTAATGAAATGCTAGTGCTCTATACTGTTACTATAATTCATAATAAATATTTTCATGGTATATGGTAAACTCATCTTGTTCTCCGTAATTTTTTGAATTGCAATTCTGAGTTTGTATACATGAAATTTGGTTACTTTTGTGCTGGTGCTTTTTATGACTGTGACGTGCGTTGCGTCTGATGGCCCTTGCTATGATTTGCTTAGACCCTGCTTTTGTGTTCTCTGCGCTGCGTCTGACGGATGGTAGCAGTAAGGAAGAAGCGCCGAACATAATGACGAGCACAGGTCCCCACATGTAAGGAAGATGGCAGCCTCTCTTATAGACAGGGCTGCAGAAAGTACAGGGGTTGGGGAGCTAAGAAACGGTAGTACTGGGTGCTATGTATAGTTCTGCACACACTTCCATTGTGGAGTCTTTTTAAAGTGTCAGCCCAGTGTTTATGAACTTTTTTGGGAAATTAATTTACTTAAAAAGTTTGGTCTGGATTCTCTATTACTGTTTTATGGGTTTGTATTTACTTATTGGGTCCGTCATGGGGTCTGCAGCCCTGGAGAGAGTTTGTCTCAGGGGGGATGTCTCCGTTCTGATGAGACTGTTTGTTATTAGGGGTCTATGATAACCCCTCCATCCCAATCATGTATTGTTACAAGTCCAAAGCTCTGTGTCCCCATCATTCCCATTCACCAAGTAATGAAAGTTAGATTATACAATTAATCATTAATTCTGTTTTTGGGCAGAACTTGAAGTGGATAATTAGATCGTTCTAAAGTTGGCAATTACCGTTTAGATTAGACCAAAGAAAAGAACGAGAGCTGCGGCCGCGGTCAGATCCTTCTTATCAGCAGGAAAGATTAATTCCTATGATAATCCTATTAATGAGGTATGAAAAAATCTGCAGGAAATGCTGTATTTTAGGTTCTCTATTATGTTCCAAGGAAACTTGAAAGTCAAACAGCAGAATCTTACCTTTACATTTTCGAAACTTCAAGATGCTCTTTTTAGTAAGTTCTTAAACAAATTCTGCATTTTGCAGTTCTGACTATTTCCTTAATGATGGGGTAGAGCGTTTTGTGAGGGCTCTGCCTGATCACAGAGTGAGCCTTGTAGCTTTTACATTTCTCAGAGGCAAAGCAAGAGGGGAATTTACCTGCAGCCAGAGACAGGACAGAGCTGCCCCCATTGTTTGATCTGGGGAGCATCGTTTGGTACCCAACTGCCATATATGTATTATTATCAGAAATATTATTATTATTATTATTATTATTACTACAGTATATCACCCCCTTTTCTGATTTAGAACTCAAAAGAAAGGGGTCATTAATCCTTTACTAGACTACCAGGGAAACAAATATTATCCACCCTCTCTTTCCCCTACACCAGCAGGGAAACTATCTAATTGGTGTCTTTTATGGAGCAGACGGGCATCAAGACTCCTTAAAAACCTATTCCTCAGTGCCACTGTTACCTCTGCGTCACTTTTTACAACCCTGGATTACCGGGAAAATAAACACCAATTCTTCCCATTATATTAAAATTAAAACAAATATTAATACCTCTACTTCTCTATGCGACCAGGGATTGAGATAATATCCCGCATTACTGCACTAGACCACTAGGGAAGAAAATGAACTGTTCCAGTACCTAAGACCCCCAAATGTGAGCTCATTAAAACCTAAACAGCATTACACCTCCAGACAACCCTTCATTATCAGCCTTACACCTCCAGACTACCCTTCATTATCAGCCTTACACCCCCAGACTACCCTTCATTATCAGCCTTACACCCCCAGACTACCCTTCATTATCAACCTTACACCTCCAGACTACCCTTCATTATCAGCCTTACACCCCCAGACTACCCTTCATTATCAGCCTTACACCACCAGACTACCCTTCATTATCAGCCTTACACCCCCAGACTTCCCTTCATTATCAGCCTAACACCACCAGACTGCCTTTAATTATCAGCCTTACACCCCCAGACTACCCTTCATTATCAGCCTTACACCCCCAGACTACCCTTCATTATCAGCCTTACACCCCCAGACTACCCTTCATTATCAGCCTTACCCCCCAGACTACCCTTCATTATCAGCCTTACCCCCCAGACTACCCTTCATCAGCCTTACACCCCCAGACTACCCTTCATTATCTGCCTTACACCCCCAGACTACCCTTCATTATCTGCCTTACACCCCCAGACTACCCTTCATTATCAGCCTTACCCCCCAGACTACCCTTCATTATCAGCCTTACCCCCCAGACTACCCTTCATCAGCCTTACACCCCCAGACTACCCTTCATTATCAGCCTAACACCACCAGACTGCCTTTAATTATCAGCCTTACACCCCCAGACTACCCTTCATTATCAGCCTTACACCCCCAGACTACCCTTCATTATCAGCCTTACACCCCCAGACTACCCTTCATTATCAGCCTTACCCCCCAGACTACCCTTCATTATCAGCCTTACCCCCCAGACTACCCTTCATCAGCCTTACACCCCCAGACTACCCTTCATTACCAGCCTTACACCACCAGACTACCCTTCATTATCAGCCTTACACCACCAGACTGCCCTTCATTATCTGCCTTACACCCCCAGACTACCCTTCATTATCAGCCTTACCCCCCAGACTACCCTTCATCAGCCTTACACCCCCAGACTACCCTTCATTATCAGCCTTACACCTCCAGACTACCCTTCATTATCAGCCTAACACCACCAGACTGCCTTTAATTATCAGCCTTACACCCCCAGACTACCCTTCATTATCAGCCTTACACCCCCAGACTACCCTTCGTTATCAGCCTTACACCCCCATACTACCCTTCATTATCAGCCTTACCCCCCAGACTACCCTTCATTATCAGCCTTACCCCCCAGACTACCCTTCATCAGCCTTACACCCCCAGACTACCCTTCATTATCTGCCTTACACCCCCAGACTACCCTTCATTATCTGCCTTACACCCCCAGACTACCCTTCATTATCAGCCTTACCCCCCAGACTACCCTTCATTATCAGCCTTACCCCCCAGACTACCCTTCATCAGCCTTACACCCCCAGACTACCCTTCATTATCAGCCTTACACCTCCAGACTACCCTTCATTATCAGCCTAACACCACCAGACTGCCTTTAATTATCAGCCTTACACCCCCAGACTACCCTTCATTATCAGCCTTACACCCCCAGACTACCCTTCATTATCAGCCTTACACCCCCAGACTACCCTTCATTATCAGCCTTACCCCCCAGACTACCCTTCATTATCAGCCTTACCCCCCAGACTACCCTTCATCAGCCTTACACCCCCAGACTACCCTTCATTATCAGCCTTACACCACCAGACTACCCTTCATTATCAGCCTTACCCCCCAGACTACCCTTCATCAGCCTTACCCCCCAGACTACCCTTCATTATCTGCCTTACACCCCCAGACTACCCTTCATTATCTGCCTTACACCCCCAGACTACCCTTCATTATCAGCCTTACACCCCCAGACTACCCTTCATTATCAACCTTACACCTCCAG
Source organism: Dendrobates tinctorius (assembly GCF_039654945.1). Lineage (NCBI taxonomy): Eukaryota > Metazoa > Chordata > Amphibia > Anura > Dendrobatidae > Dendrobates > Dendrobates tinctorius. The sequence goes on along the minus strand of NW_027361738.1, from coordinate 83,047,111 downwards.
ACTACCCTTCATTATCAGCCTTACACCCCCAGACTACCCTTCATTATCAGACTTACATCCCCAGGCTACCATTCATTATCACCCTTACACCCCCAGACTACCCTTCATTATCAGCCTTACACCTCCAGACTACCCTTCATTATCAGCCTTACACCCCCAGACTACCCTTCACTATCAACCTTACACCTCCAGACTACCCTTCATTATCAGCCTTACACCCCCAGACTACCCTTCATTATCAGACTTACATCCCCAGGCTACCCTTCATTATCACCCTTACACCCCCAGACTACCCTTCATTATCAGCCTTACACCTCCAGACTACCCTTCATTATCAGCCTTACACCCCCAGACTACCCTTCATTTTCAGCCTTACACCTCCAGACTACCCTTCATTATCAGCCTTACACCCCCAGACTACCCTTCATTATCAACCTTACACCTCCAGACTACCCTTCATTATCAGCCTTACACCCCCAGACTACCCTTCATTATCAACCTTACACCTCCAGACTACCCTTCATTATCAGCCTTACACCCCCAGACTTCCCTTCATTATCAGCCTTACACCCCCAGGCTACCCTTCATTATCACCCTTACACCCACAGACTACCCTTCATTATCAGCCTTACACCCCCAGACTACCCTTCATTATCAGCCTTACACCCCCAGACTACCCTTCATTATCACCCTTACACCCACAGACTACCCTTCATTATCAGCCTTACACCCCCAGACTACCCTTCATTATCAGCCTTACACCTCCAGACTACCCTTCATTATCAGCCTTACACCCCCAGACTACCCTTCATTTTCAGCCTTACACCTCCAGACTACCCTTCATTATCAGCCTTACACCCCCAGACTACCCTTCATTATCAACCTTACACCTCCAGACTACCCTTCATTATCAGCCTTACACCCCCAGACTACCCTTCATTATCAACCTTACACCTCCAGACTACCCTTCATTATCAGCCTTACACCCCCAGACTTCCCTTCATTATCAGACTTACATCCCCAGGCTACCCTTCATTATCACCCTTACACCCACAGACTACCCTTCATTATCAGCCTTACACCCCCAGACTACCCTTCATTATCAACCTTACACCCCCCCAGACTACCCTTCATTATCACCCTTACACCCCCAGATACCCTTCATTATCAGCCTTACACCTCCAGACTACCCTTCATTATCAGCCTTACACCTCCAGAATACCCTTCATTATCAGCCTTACACCTCCAGAATACCCTTCATTATCAGCCTTACACCCCCAGACTACCCTTCATTATCAGCCTTACACCCCCAGACTACCCTTCATTATCAGCCTTACACCCCCAGACTACCCTTCATTATTAGCCTTACACCCCCAGACTACCCTTCATTATCAGCCTAACACCCCCAGACTACCCTTCATTATCAGCCTTACACCTCCAGAATACCCTTCATTATCAGCCTTACACCCCCAGACAACCCTTCATTATTAGCCTTACACCCCCAGACTACCCTTCATTATCAGCCTAACACCCCCAGACTGCCCTTCATTATCAGCCTTACACCCCCAGACTACCCTTCATTATCAGCCTTACACCCCCAGACTACCCTTCATTATTAGCCTTACACCCCCAGACTACCCTTCATTATCAGCCTTACACCCCCAGACTGCCCTTCATTATCAGCCTTACACCACCAGACTACCCTTCATTATCAGCCTTACACCCCCAGACTACCCTTCATTATTAGCCTTACACCCCCAGACTACCCTTCATTATCAGCCTTACACCCCCAGACTACCCTTCATTATTAGCCTTACACCCCCAGACTACCCTTCTTTATCAGCCTTACACCCCCAGAATACCCTTCATTTTTAGCCTTACACCCCCAGACTACCCTTCATTATCAGCCTTACACCCCCAGAATACCCTTCATTATCAGCCTTACACCCCCAGACTACCCTTCATTATCAGCCTTACACCCCCAGACTACCCTTCATTATTAGCCTTACACCCCCAGACTACCCTACATTATCAGCCTTACACCCCCAGGCTACCCTTCATTATCAGCCTTACACCCCCAGACTACCCTTCATTATCAGCCTTACACCCCCAGACTACCCTTCATTATCAACCTTACACCTCCAGACTACCCTTCATTATCAGCCTTACACCCCCAGACTACCCTTCATTATTAGCCTTACACCCCCAGACTGCCCTTCATTATCAACCTTACACCACCAGACTACCCTTCATTATCAGCCTTACACCCCCAGGCTACCCTTCATTATCAGCCTTACACCCCCAGACTACCCTTCATTATCAGCCTTACACCCCCAGACTACCCTTCATTATCAACCTTACACCCCCAGACTACCCTTCATTATCAACCTTACACCCCCAGACTACCCTTCATTATCAACCTTACACCTCCAGACTACCCTTCATTATCAACCTTACACCTCCAGACTACCCTTCATTATCAGCCTTACACCCCCAGACTACCCTTCATTATCAACTTTACACCCCCAGACTACCCTTCATTATCAGCCTTACACCCCCAGACTACCCTTCATTATCAGCCTTACACCCCCAGACTACCCTTCATTATCAACTTTACACCCCCAGACTACCCTTCATTATCAGCCTTACACCCCCAGAATACCCTTCATTATCAGCCTTACATCTCCAGAATACCCTTCATTATCAGCCTTACACCCCCAGACTACCTTTCATTATTAGCCTTACACCCCCAGACTGCCCTTCATTATCAACCTTACACCACCAAACTACCCTACATTATCAGCCTTACACCCCCAGACTACCCTTCATTATCAGCCTTACACCCCCAGACTACCCTTCATTATCAACCTTACACCTCCAGACTACCCTTCATTATCAGCCTTACACCCCCAGACTACCCTTCATTATTAGCCTTACACCCCCAGACTGCCCTTCATTATCAACCTTACACCACCAGACTACCCTTCATTATCAGCCTTACACCCCCAGGCTACCCTTCATTATCAGCCTTACACCCCCAGACTACCCTTCATTATCAGCCGTACACCCCCAGACTACCCTTCATTATCAACCTTACACCCCCAGGCTACCCTTCATTATCAACCTTACACCCCCAGACTACCCTTCATTATCAACCTTACACCTCCAGACTACCCTTCATTATCAACCTTACACCTCCAGACTACCCTTCATTATCAGCCTTACACCACCAGACTACCCTTCATTATCAGCCTTACACCCCCAGACTACCCTTCATTATCAACTTTACACCCCCAGACTACCCTTCATTATCAGCCTTACACCCCCAGACTACCCTTCATTATCAGCCTTACACCCCCAGACTACCCTTCATTATCAACTTTACACCCCCAGACTACCCTTCATTATCAGCCTTACACCCCCAGAATACCCTTCATTATCAGCCTTACACCCCCAGACTACCCTTCATTATCAACTTTACACCCCCAGACTACCCTTCATTATCAGCCTTACACCCCCAGACTACCCTTCATTATTAGCCTTACACCCCCAGACTACCCTTCATTATCAGCCTTACACCCCCAGACTACCCTTCATTATTAGCCTTACACCCCCAGACTACCCTTCTTTATCAGCCTTACACCCCCAGAATACCCTTCATTATTAGCCTTACACCCCCAGACTACCCTTCATTATCAGCCTTACACCCCCAGACTACCCTTCATTATTAGCCTTACACCCCCAGACTACCCTTCTTTATCAGCCTTACACCCCCAGAATACCCTTCTTTATTAGCCTTACACCCCCAGACTGCCCTTCATTACCAGCCTTACACCCCCAGACTACCCTTCATTATTAGCCTTACACCCCCAGACTACCCTTCATTATTAGCCTTACATCCCCAGGCTACACTTCATTATCAGCCTTACACCCCCAGACTACCCTTCATTATCAGCCTTACACCCCCAGACTGCCCTTCATTATCAGCCTTACACCACCAGACTACCCTTCATTATCAGCCTTACACCTCCAGACTACCCTTCATTATCAACCTTACACCTCCAGACTACCCTTCATTATCAGCCTTACACCCCCAGACTACCCTTCATTATCAGCCTTACACCTCCAGACTACCCTTCATTATCAGCCTTACACCCCCAGACTACCCTTCATTATCAGCCTTACATCCACAGGCTACCCTTCATTATCAGCCTTACACCCCCAGACTACCCTTCATTATCAACCTTACACCTCCAGACTACCCTTCATTATCAGCCTTACACCCCCAGACTACCCTTCATTATCAGCCTTACATCCCCAGGCTACCCTTCATTATCAGCCTTACACCCCCAGACTACCCTTCATTATCAGCCTTACACCCCCAGACTACCCTTCATTATCAGACTTACATCCCCAGGCTACCCTTCATTATCAGCCTTACACCCCCAGGCTACCCTTCATTATCTGCCTTACACCCCCAGACTACCCTTCATTATCAGCCTTACACCCCCAGACTACCCTTCATTATCAGACTTACATCCCCAGGCTACCCTTCATTATGAGCCTTACACCCCCAGGCTACCCTTCATTATCTGCCTTACACCCCCAGACTACCCTTCATTATCAGCCTTACACCTCCAGACTACCCTTCATTATCAGCCTTACACCCCCAGACTACCCTTCATTATCAGCCTTACACCCCCAGACTACCCTTCATTATCAACCTTACACATCCAGACTACCCTTCATTATCAGCCTTACCCCCCAGACTACCCTTCATCAGCCTTACACCCCCAGACTACCCTTCATTATCAGCCTTACACCCCCAGACTACCCTTCATTATCAGCCTAACACCACCAGACTACCCTTCATTATCAGCCTTACACCCCCAGACTACCCTTCATTATCAGCCTAACACCACCAGACTGCCTTTAATTATCAGCCTTACACCCCCAGACTACCCTTCATTATCAGCCTTACACCCCCAGACTACCCTTCATTATCAGCCTTACACCCCCAGACTACCCTTCATTATCAGCCTTACCCCCCAGACTACCCTTCATTATCAGCCTTACCCCCCAGACTACCCTTCATCAGCCTTACACCCCCAGACTACCCTTCATTATCTGCCTTACACCCCCAGACTACCCTTCATTATCTGCCTTACACCCCCAGACTACCCTTCATTATCAGCCTTACCCCCCAGACTACCCTTCATTATCAGCCTTACCCCCCAGACTACCCTTCATCAGCCTTACACCCCCAGACTACCCTTCATTATCAGCCTAACACCACCAGACTGCCTTTAATTATCAGCCTTACACCCCCAGACTACCCTTCATTATCAGCCTTACACCCCCAGACTACCCTTCATTATCAGCCTTACACCCCCAGACTACCCTTCATTATCAGCCTTACCCCCCAGACAACCCTTCATTATCAGCCTTACCCCCCAGACTACCCTTCATCAGCCTTACACCCCCAGACTACCCTTCATTACCAGCCTTACACCACCAGACTACCCTTCATTATCAGCCTTACACCACCAGACTGCCCTTCATTATCTGCCTTACACCCCCAGACTACCCTTCATTATCAGCCTTACCCCCCAGACTACCCTTCATCAGCCTTACACCCCCAGACTACCCTTCATTATCAGCCTTACACCTCCAGACTACCCTTCATTATCAGCCTAACACCACCAGACTGCCTTTAATTATCAGCCTTACACCCCCAGACTACCCTTCATTATCAGCCTTACACCCCCAGACTACCCTTCATTATCAGCCTTACACCCCCATACTACCCTTCATTATCAGCCTTACCCCCCAGACTACCCTTCATTATCAGCCTTACCCCCCAGACTACCCTTCATCAGCCTTACACCCCCAGACTACCCTTCATTATCTGCCTTACACCCCCAGACTACCCTTCATTATCTGCCTTACACCCCCAGACTACCCTTCATTATCAGCCTTACCCCCCAGACTACCCTTCATTATCAGCCTTACCCCCCAGACTACCCTTCATCAGCCTTACACCCCCAGACTACCCTTATCAGCCTTACACCTCCAGACTACCCTTCATTATCAGCCTAACACCACCAGACTGCCTTTAATTATCAGCCTTACACCCCCAGACTACCCTTCATTATCAGCCTTACACCCCCAGACTACCCTTCATTATCAGCCTTACACCCCCAGACTACCCTTCATTATCAGCCTTACCCCCCAGACTACCCTTCATTATCAGCCTTACCCCCCAGACTACCCTTCATCAGCCTTACACCCCCAGACTACCCTTCATTATCAGCCTTACACCACCAGACTACCCTTCATTATCAGCCTTACCCCCCAGACTACCCTTCATCAGCCTTACCCCCCAGACTACCCTTCATTATCTGCCTTACACCCCCAGACTACCCTTCATTATCTGCCTTACACCCCCAGACTACCCTTCATTATCAGCCTTACACCCCCAGACTACCCTTCATTATCAACCTTACACCTCCAGACTACCCTTCATTATCAGCCTTACACCCCCAGACTACCCTTCATTATCAACCTTACACCCCCCCAGACTACCATTCATTATCACCCTTACACCCCCAGACTACCCTTCATTATCAGCCTTACACCTCCAGACTACCCTTCATTATCAGCCTTACACCCCCAGACTACCCTTCATTTTCAGCCTTACACCTCCAGACTACCCTTCATTATCAGCCTTACACCCCCAGACTACCCTTCATTATCAACCTTACACCTCCAGACTACCCTTCATTATCAGCCTTACACCCCCAGACTACCCTTCATTATCAACCTTACACCTCCAGACTACCCTTCATTATCAGCCTTACACCCCCAGACTACCCTTCATTATCAACCTTACACCTCCAGACTACCCTTCATTATCAGCCTTACACCCCCAGACTTCCCTTCATTATCAGACTTACATCCCCAGGCTACCCTTCATTATCACCCTTACACCCACAGACTACCCTTCATTATCAGCCTTACACCCCCAGACTACCCTTCATTATCAACCTTACACCCCCCCAGACTACCCTTCATTATCAGCCTTACACCTCCAGACTACCCTTCATTATCAGCCTTACACCTCCAGAATACCCTTCATTATCAGCCTTACACCTCCAGAATACCCTTCATTATCAGCCTTACACCCCCAGACTACCCTTCATTATCAGCCTTACACCCCCAGACTACCCTTCATTATCAGCCTTACACCTCCAGAATACCCTTCATTATCAGCCTTACACCCCCAGACAACCCTTCATTATTAGCCTTACACCCCCAGACTACCCTTCATTATCAGCCTAACACCCCCAGACTGCCCTTCATTATCAGCCTTACACCCCCAGACTACCCTTCATTATCAGCCTTACACCCCCAGACTACCCTTCATTATTAGCCTTACACCCCCAGACTACCCTTCATTATCAGCCTTACACCCCCAGACTACCCTTCATTATTAGCCTTACACCCCCAGACTGCCCTTCATTATCAGCCTTACACCACCAGACTACCCTTCATTATCAGCCTTACACCCCCAGACTACCCTTCATTATCAGCCTTACACCCCCAGACTACCCTTCATTATCAGCCTTACACCCCCAGACTACCCTTCATTATCAGCCTTACACCCCCAGACTACCCTTCATTATCAGCCTTACACCCCCAGACTACCCTTCATTATTAGCCTTACACCCCCAGACTACCCTTCTTTATCAGCCTTACACCCCCAGAATACCCTTCATTTTTAGCCTTACACCCCCAGACTACCCTTCATTATCAGCCTTACACCCCCAGAATACCCTTCATTATTAGCCTTACACCCCCAGACTACCCTTCATTATCAGCCTTACACCCCCAGACTACCCTTCATTATTAGCCTTACACCCCCAGACTGCCCTTCATTATCAACCTTACACCACCAGACTACGCTACATTATCAGCCTTACACCCCCAGGCTACCCTTCATTATCAGCCTTACACCCCCAGACTACCCTTCATTATCAGCCTTACACCCCCAGACTACCCTTCATTATCAACCTTACACCTCCAGACTACCCTTCATTATCAGCCTTACACCCCCAGACTACCCTTCATTATTAGCCTTACACCCCCAGACTGCCCTTCATTATCAACCTTACACCACCAGACTACCCTTCATTATCAGCCTTACACCCCCAGGCTACCCTTCATTATCAGCCTTACACCCCCAGACTACCCTTCATTATCAGCCTTACACCCCCAGACTACCCTTCATTATCAACCTTACACCCCCAGACTACCCTTCATTATCAACCTTACACCCCCAGACTACCCTTCATTATCAACCTTACACCTCCAGACTACCCTTCATTATCAACCTTACACCTCCAGACTACCCTTCATTATCAGCCTTACACCACCAGACTACCCTTCATTATCAGCCTTACACCCCCAGACTACCCTTCATTATCAACTTTACACCCCCAGACTACCCTTCATTATCAGCCTTACACCCCCAGACTACCCTTCATTATCAGCCTTACACCCCCAGACTACCCTTCATTATCAACTTTACACCCCCAGACTACCCTTCATTATCAGCCTTACACCCCCAGAATACCCTTCATTATCAGCCTTACACCTCCAGAATACCCTTCATTATCAGCCTTACACCCCCAGACTACCCTTCATTATCAACTTTACACCCCCAGACTACCCTTCATTATCAGCCTTACACCCCCAGACTACCCTTAATTATTAGCCTTACACCCCCAGACTACCCTTCATTATCAGCCTTACACCCCCAGACTACCCTTCATTATTAGCCTTACACCCCCAGACTACCCTTCTTTATCAGCCTTACACCCCCAGAATACCCTTCATTATTAGCCTTACACCCCCAGACTACCCTTCATTATCAGCCTTACACCCCCAGAATACCCTTCATTATTAGCATTACACCCCCAGACTACCCTTCATTATCAGCCTTACACCCCCAGACTACCCTTCATTATCAACCTTACTCCCCCAGACTACCCTTCAGTATCAGCCTTACACCCCCAGAATACCCTTCATTATCAGCCTTACACCCCCAGACTACCCTTCATTATCAGCCTTACACCCCCAGACTACCCTTCATTATCAGCTTTACACCCCCAGACTACCCTTCATTATCAGCCTTACATCCCCAGGCTACCCTTCATTATCAGCCTTACACCCCCAGAATACTCTTCATTATCAGCCTTACACCTCCAGACTACCCTTCATTATCAGCCTTACACCCCCAGACTACCCTTCATTATCAGCTTTACACCCCCAGACTACCCTTCATTATCAGCCTTACACCCCCAGACTACCCTTCATTATCAGCCTTACACCCCCAGAATACCCTTCATTATCAGCCTTACATCCCCAGACTACCCTTCATTATCAGCCTTACACCCCCAGACTACCCTTCATTATCAGCCTTACACCCCCAGACTACCCTTCATTATCAGCCTTACACCTCCAGACTACCCTTCATTATCAGCCTTACACCCCCAGACTACCCTTCATTATCAGCCTTACACCTCCAGACTACCCTTCATTATCAGCCTTACACCCCCAGACTACCCTTCATTATCAGCCTTACACCCCCAGACTACCCTTCATTATCAGCCTTACACCCCCAGACTACCCTTCATTATTAGCCTTACACCCCCAGACTGCCCTTCATTATCAACCTTACACCACCAGACTACCCTACATTATCAGCCTTACACCCCCAGACTACCCTTCTTTATCAGCCTTACACCCCCAGAATACCCTTCATTATTAGCCTTACACCCCCAGACTACCCTTCATTATCAGCCTTACACCCCCAGAATACCCTTCATTATTAGCCTTACACCCCCAGACTACCCTTCATTATCAACCTTACACCCCCAGACTACCCTTCATTATCAACCTTACACCTCCAGACTACCCTTCATTATCAACCTTACACCCCCAGAATACCCTTCATTATCAACCTTACACCTCCAGACTACCCTTCATTATCAGCCTTACACCACCAGACTACCCTTCATTATCAGCCTTACACCCCCAGACTACCCTTCATTATCAACTTTACACCCCCAGACTACCCTTCATTATCAGCCTTACACCCCCAGAATACCCTTCATTATCAGCCTTACACCCCCAGACTACCCTTCATTATCAACTTTACACCCCCAGACTACCCTTCATTATCAGCCTTACCCCCCCAGAATACCCTTCATTATCAGCCTTACACCTCCAGAATACCCTTCATTATCAGCCTTACACCCCCAGACTACCCTTCATTATCAACTTTACACCCCCAGACTACCCTTCATTATCAGCCTTACACCCCCAGACTACCCTTCATTATTAGCCTTACACCCCCAGACTACCCTTCATTATCAGCCTTACACCCCCAGACTACCCTTCATTATTAGCCTTACACCCCCAGACTACCCTTCTTTATCAGCCTTACACCCCCAGAATACCCTTCATTATTAGCCTTACACCCCCAGACTACCCTTCATTATCAGCCTTACACCCCCAGAATACCCTTCATTATTAGCCTTACACCCCCAGACTACCCTTCATTATCAGCCTTACACCACCAGACTGCCCTTCATTATCAACCTTACACCACCAGACTGCCCTTCGTTATCAGCCTTACACCCCCAGGCTACCCTTCATTATCAGCCTTACACCCCCAGACTACCCTTCATTATCAACCTTACACCACCAGACTACCCTTCATTATCAACCTTACACCTCCAGACTACCCTTCATTATCAGCCTTACACCCCCAGACTACCCTTCATTATCAACCTTACACCTCCAGACTACCCTTCATTATCAGCCTTACACCCCCAGACTACCCTTCATTATCAACCTTACACCCCCAGACTGCCCTTCATTATCAACCTTACACCACCAGACTACCCTTCATTATCAACCTTACACCTCCAGACTACCCTTCATTATCAGCCTTACACCCCCAGACTACCCTTCATTATCAGCCTTACACCCCCAGACTACCCTTCATTATCAGCCTTACACCCCCAGACTACCCTTCATTATCAACCTTACACCACCAGACTACCCTTCATTATCAACCTTACACCTCCAGACTACCCTTCATTATCAGCCTTACACCCCCAGACTACCCTTCATTATCAGACTTACACCTCCAGACTACCCTTCATTATCAGCCTTACACCCCCAGACTACCCTTCATTATCAACCTTACACCCCCCCAGACTACCCTTCATTATCACCCTTACACCCCCAGACTACCCTTCATTATCAGCCTTACACCTCCAGACTACCCTTCATTATCAGCCTTACACCCCCAGACTACCCTTCATTTTCAGCCTTACACCCCCAGACTACCCTTCATTATCAACCTTACACCCCCCCAGACTACCCTTCATTATCACCCTTACACCCCCAGACTACCCTTCATTATCAGCCTTACACCTCCAGACTACCCTTCATTATCAGCCTTACACCCCCAGACTACCCTTCATTTTCAGCCTTACACCCCCAGACTACCCTTCATTATCAGCCTTACACCCCCAGACTACCCTTCATTATCAACCTTACACCTCCAGACTACCCTTCATTATCAGCCTTACACCCCCAGACTACCCTTCATTATCAACCTTACACCTCCAGACTACCCTTCATTATCAGCCTTACACCCCCAGACTACCCTTCATTATCAACCTTACACCTCCAGACTACCCTTCATTATCAGCCTTACACCCCCAGACTTCCCTTCATTATCAGACTTACATCCCCAGGCTACCCTTCATTATCACCCTTACACCCCCAGACTACCCTTCATTATCAGCCTTACACCCCCAGACTACCCTTCATTATCAACCTTACACCCCCCCAGACTACCCTTCATTATCACCCTTACACCCCCAGACTACCATTCATTATCAGCCTTACACCTCCAGACTACCCTTCATTATCAGCCTTACACCCCCAGAATACCCTTCATTATCAGCCTTACACCCCCAGACTACCCTTCATTATCAGCCTTACACCTCCAGAATACCCTTCATTATCAGCCTTACACCCCCAGACTACCCTTCATTATCAACTTTACACCCCCAGACTACCCTTCATTATCAGCCTTACACCCCCAGAGTACCCTTCATTATTAGCCTTACACCCCCAGACTACCCTTCATTATCAGCCTTACACCCCCAGACTACCCTTCATTATTAGCCTTACACCCCCAGACTACCCTTCTTTATCAGCCTTACACCCCAGAATACCCTTCATTATTAGCCTTACACCCCCAGACTACCCTTCATTATCAGCCTTACACCCCCAGAATACCCTTCATTATTAGCCTTACACCCCCAGACTACCCTTCATTATCAGCCTTACACCACCAGACTGCCCTTCATTATCAACCTTACACCACCAGACTACCCTTCATTATCAGCCTTACACCCCCAGACTACCCTTCATTATCAGCCTTACACCTCCAGAATACCCTTCATTATCAGCTTTACACCCCCAGACTACCCTTCATTATCAACTTTACACCCCCAGACTACCCTTCATTATCAGCCTTACACCCCCAGACTACCCTTCATTATTAGCCTTACACCCCCAGACTACCCTTCATTATCAGCCTTACACCCCCAGACTACCCTTCATTATTAGCCTTACACCCCCAGACTACCCTTCTTTATCAGCCTTACACCCCAGACTACCCTTCATTATCAGCCTTACACCCCCAGACTACCCATTATCAGCCTTACATCCCCAGACTACCCTTCATTATCAGCCTTACACCTCCAGACTACCCTTCATTATCAGCCTTACACCCCCAGACTACCCTTCATTATCAGCCTTACACCCCCAGACTACCCTTCATTATCAGCCTTACACCCCCAGACTACCCTTCATTATCAACCTTACACCTCCAGACTACCCTTCATTATCAGCCTTACACCCCCAGACTACCCTTCATTATCAACCTTACACCTCCAGACTACCCTTCATTATCAGCCTTACACCCCCAGACTACCCTTCATTATCAACCTTACACCTCCAGACTACCCTTCATTATCAGCCTTACACCCCCAGACTACCCTTCATTATTAGCCTTACACCCCCAGACTACCCTTCTTTATCAGCCTTACACCCCAGACTACCCTTCATTATCAGCCTTACACCCCCAGACTACCCATTATCAGCCTTACATCCCCAGACTACCCTTCATTATCAGCCTTACACCTCCAGACTACCCTTCATTATCAGCCTTACACCCCCAGACTACCCTTCATTATCAGCCTTACACCCCCAGAATACCCTTCATTATCAGCCTTACACCCCCAGACTACCCTTCATTATCAACCTTACACCTCCAGACTACCCTTCATTATCAGCCTTACACCCCCAGAATACCCTTCATTATCAGCCTTACACCCCCAGACTACCCTTCATTATCAACCTTACACCTCCAGACTACCCTTCATTATCAGACTTACATCCCCAGACTACCCTTCATTATCACCCTTACACCTCCAGACTACCCTTCATTATCAGCCATACAACCCCCCAGACTACCCTTCATTATCACCCTTACACCCCCAGACTACCCTTCATTATCAGCCTTACACCCCCAGACTACCCTTCATTATCAACCTTACACCTCCAGACTACCCTTCATTATCAGCCTTACACCCCCAGACTATCCTTCATTATCAGACTTACATCCCCAGGCTACCCTTCATTATCAGCCTTACACCCCCAGACTACCCTTCATTATCACCCTTACACCTCCAGACTACCCTTCATTATCAGCCTTACACCCCCAGACTACCCTTCATTATCAACCTTACACCCCCCCAGACTACCCTTCATTATCACCCTTACACCCCCAGACTACCCTTCATTATCAGCCTTACACCTCCAGACTACCCTTCATTATCAGCCTTACACCCCCAGACTACCCTTCATTATCAGCCTTACACCTCCAGACTACCCTTCATTATCAGCCTTACACCCCCAGACTACCCTTCATTATCAGCCTTACACCCCCAGACTACCCTTCATTATCAGCCTTACACCTCCAGACTACCCTTCATTATCAACCTTACACCTCCAGACTACCCTTCATTATCAGCCTTACACCCCCAGACTACCCTCCATTATCAGCCTTACACCCCCAGACTACCCTTCATTATTAGCCTTACACCTCCAGACTACCCTTCATTATCAACCTTACACCTCCAGACTACCCTTCATTATCAGCCTTACACCACCAGACTACCCTTCATTATCAGCCTTACACCCCCAGACTACCCTTCATTATTAGCCTTACACCTCCAGACTACCCTTCATTATCAACCTTACACCCCCAGACTACCCTCCATTATCAGCCTTACACCCCCAGACTACCCTTCATTATTAGCCTTACACCTCCAGACTACCCTTCATTATCAACCTTACACCTCCAGACTACCCTTCATTATCAGCCTTACACCTCCAGACTACCCTTCATTATCAGCCTTACACCCCCAGACTACCCTTCATTATTAGCCTTACACCTCCAGACTACCCTTCATTATCAGCCTTACACCTCCAGACTACCCTTCATTATCAACCTTACACCACCAGACTACCCTTCATTATCAGCCTTACACCCCCAGACTACCCTTCATTATCAGCCTTACACCTCCAGACTACCCTTCATTATCAACCTTACACCACCAGACTACCCTTCATTATCAGCCTTACACCACCAGACTACCCTTCATTATCAGCCTTACACCTCCAGACTACCCTTCATTATCAACCTTACACCTCCAGACTACCCTTCATTATCAGCCTTACACCCCCAGACTACCCTCCATTATCAGCCTTACACCCCCAGACTACCCTTCATTATTAGCCTTACACCTCCAGACTACCCTTCATTATCAACCTTACACCTCCAGACTACCCTTCATTATCAGCCTTACACCACCAGACTACCCTTCATTATCAGCCTTACACCCCCAGACTACCCTTCATTATTAGCCTTACACCTCCAGACTACCCTTCATTATCAACCTTACACCCCCAGACTACCCTCCATTATCAGCCTTACACCCCCAGACTACCCTTCATTATTAGCCTTACACCTCCAGACTACCCTTCATTATCAACCTTACACCTCCAGACTACCCTTCATTATCAGCCTTACACCTCCAGACTACCCTTCATTATCAGCCTTACACCCCCAGACTACCCTTCATTATTAGCCTTACACCTCCAGACTACCCTTCATTATCAACCTTACACCTCCAGACTACCCTTCATTATCAGCCTTACACCCCCAGACTACCCTTCATTATCAGCCTTACACCTCCAGACTACCCTTCATTATCAACCTTACACCTCCAGACTACCCTTCATTATCAACCTTACACCCCCAGACTACCCTCCATTATCAGCCTTACACCCCCAGACTACCCTTCATTAATAGCCTTACACCTCCAGACTACCCTTCATTATCAACCTTACACCTCCAGACTACCCTTCATTATCAGCCTTACACCTCCAGACTACCCTTCATTATCAGCCTTACACCCCCAGACTACCCTTCATTATCAGACTTACATCCCCAGGCTACCCTTCATTATCACCCTTACACCCCCAGACTACCCTTCATTATCAACCTTACACCCCCAGACTACCCTTCATTATCAGCCTTACACCTCCAGACTACCCTTCATTATCAGCCTTACACCCCCAGACTACCCTTCATTATCAGCCTTACACCCCCAGACTACCCTTCATTATCAGCCTTACACCCCCAGACTACCCTTCATTATCAGCCTTACACCTCCAGACTACCCTTCATTATCAGCCTTACACCCCCAGACTACCCTTCATTATCAGCCTTACACCCCCAGTCTACCCTTCATTATCATCCTTACACCCCCAGACTACCCTCCATTATCAGCCTTACACCCCCAGAATACCCTTCATTATCAGCCTTACACCCCCAGAATACCCTTCATTATCATCCTTACACCTCCAGACTACCCTTCATTATCAACCTTACACCTCCAGACTACCCTTCATTATCAGCCTTACACCCCGAGACTACCCTTCATTATCAGCCTTACACCTCCAGACTACCCTTCATTATCAGCCTTACACCCCCAGACTACCCTTCATTATCAGCCTTACACCCCAATTGTACCCTTCATTATTAGCCTTACAAACCCAGAATACCCTTCATTATCAACCTTACACCCCCAGACTACCCTTCATTATCAGCCTTACACCCCCAGAATACCCTTCATTATTAGCCTTACATCCCCAGGCTACCCTTCATTATCAACCTTACACCCCCAGGCTACCCTTCATTATCAGCCTTACACCCCCAGACTACCCTTCATTATCAGCCTTACACCCCCAGAATACCCTTCATTATCAACCTTACACCCCCAGACTACCCTTCATTATCAGCCTTACACCCCCAGACTACCCTTCATTATCAGCCTTACACCCCCAGACTACCCTTCATTATCAACCTTACACCCCCAGACTACCCTTCATTATCAGCCTTACACCCCAAGAGTACCCTTCATTATTAGCCTTACAAACCCAGACTACCCTTCATTATCAGCCTTACACCCCCAGACTACCCTTCATTATCAGCCTTACACCCCCATACTACCCTTCATTATCAACCTTACACCCCCAGACTACCCTTCATTATCAACCTTACACCCCCAGACTACCCTTCATTATCAGCCTTACACCCCCAGAGTACCCTTCATTATCAGCCTTACACCCCCAGACTACCCTTCATTATCAACCTTACACCTCCAGACTACCCTTCATTATCAACCTTACACCTCCAGACTACCCTTCATTATCAACCTTACACCCCCAGACTACCCTTCATTATCAGCCTTACACCCCAAGAGTACCCTTCATTATTAGCCTTACAAACCCAGACTACCCTTCATTATCAGCCTTACACCCCCAGACTACCCTTCATTATCAGCCTTACACCCCATACTACCCTTCATTATCAACCTTACACCCCCAGACTACCCTTCATTATCAACCTTACACCCCCAGACTACCCTTCATTATCAGCCTTACACCCCCAGACTACCCTTCATTATCAGCCTTACACCCCCAGACTACCCTTCATTATCAGCCTTACACCTCCAGACTACCCTTCATTATCAGCCTTACACACCCAGACTACCCTTCATTATCAGCCTTACACCCCCAGACTACCCTTCATTATCAACCTTACACCCCCAGACTACCCTTCATTATCAGCCTTACATCCCCAGTCTACCCTTCATTATCAGCCTTACACCCCCAGACTACCCTTCATTATCAGCCTTACACCCCCAGACTACCCTTCATTATCAGCCTTACACCCCCAGACTACCCTTCATTATCAGCCTTACACCCCCAGACTACCCTTCATTATCAGCCTTACACCCCCAGACTACCCTTCATTATCAGCCTTACACCCCCAGACTACCCTTCATTATCAGCCTTACACCCCCAGACTACCCTTCATTATCAACCTTACACCCCCAGACTACCCTTCATTATCAGCCTTACACCCCAAGAGAACCCTTCATTATTAGCCTTACACCCCCAGACTACCCTTCATTATCAGCCTTACACCCCCAGACTACCCTTCATTATCAGCCTTACACCCCCAGAATACCCTTCATTATCAGCCTTACACCCCCAGACTACCCTTCATTATCAGCCTTACACCCTCAGACTACCCTTCATTATCAGCCTTACACCCCTAGACTACCCTTCATTATCAGCCTTACACCCCCAGACTACCCTTCATTATCAACCTTACACCCCCAGACTACCCTTCATTATCAGCCTTACACCCCAAGAGTACCCTTCATTATTAGCCTTACAAACCCAGACTACCCTTCATTATCAGCCTTACACCCCCAGACTACCCTTCATTATCAGCCTTACACCCCCATACTACCCTTCATTATCAACCTTACACCCCCAGACTACCCTTCATTATCAACCTTACACCCCCAGACTACCCTTCATTATCAGCCTTACACCCCCAGAGTACCCTTCATTATCAGCCTTACACCCCCAGACTACCCTTCATTATCAACCTTACACCCCCAGACTACCCTTCATTATCAGCCTTACACCCCAAGAGAACCCTTCATTATTAGCCTTACACCCCCAGACTACCCTTCATTATCAGCCTTACACCCCCAGACTACCCTTCATTATCAGCCTTACACCCCCAGAATACCCTTCATTATCAGCCTTACACCCCCAGACTACCCTTCATTATCAGCCTTACACCCTCAGACTACCCTTCATTATCAGCCTTACACCCCTAGACTACCCTTCATTATCAGCCTTACACCCCCAGACTACCCTTCATTATCAACCTTACACCCCCAGACTACCCTTCATTATCAGCCTTACACCCCAAGAGTACCCTTCATTATTAGCCTTACAAACCCAGACTACCCTTCATTATCAGCCTTACACCCCCAGACTACCCTTCATTATCAGCCTTACACCCCCATACTACCCTTCATTATCAACCTTACACCCCCAGACTACCCTTCATTATCAACCTTACACCCCCAGACTACCCTTCATTATCAGCCTTACACCCCAAGAGTACCCTTCATTATTAGCCTTACAAACCCAGACTACCCTTCATTATCAGCCTTACACCCCCAGACTACCCTTCATTATCAGCCTTACACCCCCAGACTACCCTTCATTATCAGCCTTACACCTCCAGAATACCCTTCATTATCAGCCTTACACCACCAGACTACCCTTCATTATCAGCCTTACACCCCATACTACCCTTCATTATCAACCTTACACCCCCAGACTACCCTTCATTATCAACCTTACACCCCCAGACTACCCTTCATTATCAGCCTTACACCCCCAGACTACCCTTCATTATCAGCCTTACACCCCCAGACTACCCTTCATTATCAGCCTTACACCTCCAGACTACCCTTCATTATCAGCCTTACACACCCAGACTACCCTTCATTATCAGCCTTACACCCCCAGACTACCCTTCATTATCAACCTTACACCCCCAGACTACCCTTCATTATCAGCCTTACACCCCCAGACTACCCTTCATTATCAGCCTTACACCTCCAGAATACCCTTCATTATCAGCCTTACACCCCCAGACTACCCTTCATTATCAGCCTTACACCCCATACTACCCTTCATTATCAACCTTACACCCCCAGACTACCCTTCATTATCAACCTTACACCCCCAGACTACCCTTCATTATCAGCCTTACACCCCCAGACTACCCTTCATTATCAGCCTTACACCCCCAGACTACCCTTCATTATCAGCCTTACACCTCCAGACTACCCTTCATTATCAGCCTTACACACCCAGACTACCCTTCATTATCAGCCTTACACCCCCAGACTACCCTTCATTATCAACCTTACACCCCCAGACTACCCTTCATTATCAGCCTTACATCCCCAGTCTACCCTTCATTATCAGCCTTACACCCCCAGACTACCCTTCATTATCAGCCTTACACCCCCAGACTACCCTTCATTATCAGCCTTACACCCCCAGACTACCCTTCATTATCAGCCTTACACCCCCAGACTACCCTTCATTATCAGCCTTACACCCCCAGACTACCCTTCATTATCAGCCTTACACCCCCAGACTACCCTTCATTATCAGCCTTACACCCCCAGACTACCCTTCATTATCAACCTTACACCCCCAGACTACCCTTCATTATCAGCCTTACACCCCAAGAGAACCCTTCATTATTAGCCTTACACCCCCAGACTACCCTTCATTATCAGCCTTACACCCCCAGACTACCCTTCATTATCAGCCTTACACCCCCAGAATACCCTTCATTATCAGCCTTACACCCCCAGACTACCCTTCATTATCAGCCTTACACCCTCAGACTACCCTTCATTATCAGCCTTACACCCCTAGACTACCCTTCATTATCAGCCTTACACCCCCAGACTACCCTTCATTATCAACCTTACACCCCCAGACTACCCTTCATTATCAGCCTTACACCCCAAGAGTACCCTTCATTATCAGCCTTACACCCCCAGACTACCCTTCATTATCAGCCTTACACCCCCAGACTACCCTTCATTATCAGCCTTACACCCCCAGACTACCTTTCATTATCAGCCTTACACCCCAGACTACCCTTCATTATCAGCCTTACACCCCCAGACTACCCTTCATTATCAGCCTTACACCCCCAGACTACCCTTCATTATCAGCCTTACACCCCCAGACTACCCTTCATTATCAGCCTTACACCCCCAGACTACCCTTCATTATCAGCCTTACACCCCAGACTACCCTTCATTATCAGCCTTACACCCCCAGACTACCCTTCATTATCAGCCTTACACCCCAGACTACCCTTCATTATCACCCTTACACCCCCAGACTACCCTTCATTATCAGCCTTACACCCCCAGACTACCCTTCATTATCAGCCTTACACCCCCAGACTACCCTTCATTATCAGCCTTACACCCCCAGACTACCCTTCATTATCAGCCTTACACCCCCAGACTACCCTTCATTATCAACGTTACACCCCCAGACTACCCTTCATTATCAGCCTTACACCCCAAGAGTACCCTTCATTATTAGCCTTACACCCCCAGACTACCCTTCATTATCAGCCTTACACCCCAGACTACCCTTCATTATCAGCCTTACACCCCCAGACTACCCTTCATTATCACCCTTACACCACCAGACTACCCTTCATTATCACCCTTACACCTCCAGACTACCCTTCATTATCAGCCTTACACCCCCAGACTACCCTTCATTATCAGCCTTACACCCCCAGACTACCCTTCATTATCAGCCTTACACCCCCAGACTACCCTTCATTATCAACCTTACACCCCCAGACTACCCTTCATTATCAGCCTTACACCCCAAGAGTACCCTTCATTATTAGCCTTACATCCCCAGACTACCCTTCATTATCAGCCTTACACCCCCAGACTACCCTTCATTATCAGCCTTACACCCCCAGACTACCCTTCATTATCAACCTTACACCTCCAGACTACCCTTCATTATCAGCCTTACACCCCCAGACTACCCTTCATTATCAGCCTTACACCCCCAGACTACCCTTCATTATCAGCCTTACACCTCCAGACTACCCTTCATTATCAACCTTACACCCCCAGACTACCCTTCATTATCAGCCTTACACCCCCAGACTACCCTTCATTATCAACCTTACACCCCCAGACTACCCTTCATTATCAGCCTTACACCCCCAGACTACCCTTCATTATCAGCCTTACACCCCCAGACTACCCTTCATTATCAACCTTACACCCCCAGACTACCCTTCATTATCAGCCTTACACCCCCAGAGTACCCTTCATTATCAGCCTTACACCCCCAGACTACCCTTCATTATCAGCCTTACACCCCCAGACTACCCTTCATTATCAGCCTTACACCTCCAGACTACCCTTCATTATCAGCCTTACATCCCCAGTCTACCCTTCATTATCAGCCTTACACCCCCAGACTACCCTTCATTATCAGCCTTACACCCCCAGAATACCCTTCATTATCAGCCTTACACCCCCAGACTACCCTTCATTATCAGCCTTACACCCCCAGACTACCCTTCATTATCAACCTTACACCCCCAGACTACCCTTCATTATCAGCTTTACACCCCAAGAGTACCCTTCATTATTAGCCTTACAAACCCAGACTACCCTTCATTATCAGCCTTACACCCCCAGACTACCTTTCATTATCAGCCTTACACCCCCAGACTACCCTTCATTATCAACCTTACACCCCCAGACTACCCTTCATTATCAGCCTTACACCCCCAGAGTACCCTTCATTATCAGCCTTACACCCCCAGACTACCCTTCATTATCAGCCTTACACCTCCAGACTCCCCTTCATTATCAGCCTTACACCCCCAGAATACCCTTCATTATCAGCCTTACACCTCCAGACTACCCTTCATTATCAGCCTTACACCCCCAGACTACCCTTCATTATCAGCCTTACACCCCCAGACTACCCTTCATTATCAGCCTTACACCCCCAGTCTACCCTTCATTATCAACCTTACACCTCCAGACTACCCTTCACTATCAGCCTTACACCCCCTAGACTACCCTTCATTATCAGCCTTACACCCCCAGACTACCCTTCACTATCAGCCTTACTCCCCCAGACTACCCTTCATTATCAGCCTTACACCTCCAGACTACCCTTCTTTATCAGCCTTACTCCCCCAGACTACCCTTCACTATCAGAGTTACACCCCCAGACTACCCTTCTTTAACAGCTTTACACCCCCAGACTACCTGTACCGATATTTGCCGGTGCCCCTGCATGGTTCCTCTTCCCCCTCCATGCAGGGACGCCGGCATGCTCACCGCCCCGGCGGCGCATCGTGTTCCCTGGCGTGTATTGTGGGTGTCGCACTTCCCAACAGCGCGCCTAGTGCACTTACTCTCCTACTTTTAAAGGGGCAGTACGTGCACATATTTAAGTGCCCGCAGCCAAAGGCTGGGATGCATGTAGTGTAAGCGTGCATCTGCAAAATGTCTCCCAGTCAATATCTTGGAGGCATCTTGTTTTTAAGGAACCCTCCCCAATGGTGAGGTGCCAAACAGCCAAATTTAATCAGGTAGTTTACCAATGAGTTGTGTGGTCCCCTGGTCCTTGTGTGAACCCAAAGTCCCCAGTTCGTGAGCGGCCAGTCCCTGAATTAGTATCTACCCATGGTTCCTGAACGGAGCCCGAGTCCATGTCAGTAACCATTCTGCAGGGGATCCAGAATCTATTAGTCTGAATGGAGCCCTAGACCTATTGGTGTCTGCGTACCTGACTCCTTGGTTCAGCAGCTGCAGTATCGGGGACTGCGTAGGAGTAGTACCTGGCGTCTACCTGCAGCTCCAGCCTGACTCCACCATCAGGAGCGCCTGTGAACACTAGGGCTTTGCTCAGCTACGCCTGTCCTAGGTAAGCCTGGCCCCCGTGGCACAGTGGGTCAATGAACCATGTGCGCCACCTGCCTGCGTGACACTACCCTTCAATGACATCCTTACCCTCCTAGACTACCCTTCGGTAACAATCTCCTCCTCTGTTCATTGATTTCTATGTAGTAGCCTCCATTATCGTTAAAGTCCATGTACAGAAGTCTGATGATGCTGTCATTGCAATCCCAGAGCAAGCACAATGGTTCCATTACCGCAGCAATCATGATATCCGGAGAAGGAGCAAAAACAAATGAAATATGTCCCTACTAAGTGACATTACTTGCTATTAACACACATTACACTTGTTTATCTGTATTTGGGGATTATGGTAAGATGTCCGGTTACCGTTTTCCTGGCTCGGAGGTAAGCATTCTGACATTCCTATTGGGAGTTGTGGATTTGTCCGGTTGTATCAAGCCCGGTTCAGCATAAAGCTCAGTTCCCTGGATGGAAAAAGTCAAATGATGTGCAGTCAAGCTGCAAAATGTCTCTCCACATTGATTTTTCAGATAGATAAGGCTCGGTATTTACATGCTGCCAGCTGCGTTCACATCCCCAGCATCAGTGCAGCCACGATAAAGAGTCATTTATATGCTAATTAAGATACATTTTGGGTGCCAGGAGTTGTGATAGATATCTGTGCCACGTTTCTTTCTTAATTTAAAAAAAAGTGAATTTAAAAAATTTCAAAACTCTTTTAAATTTCTAACATTTCCAGAGAACTTGCAGCGGAATGTCAGTTTCTGCCTCTAGCTCCTCCCCCTTCCTCTCGCTATAGACTCTTTCAAGCACCAACTGTCATCTCTGGATCTCAGTAATGGGAAAATGTGTCTCCACCGATTACAAATTTTACCTCTAGATTGAGAATTTTGAGAACGAATGATCAGCTCAGGAGGAGAAAGAAGCAGATTTATCTGATATGTTTTATAACAGAGTTTCTTATTTTCACGTGTACAGTTGATTTTTGACAAAAAGGAGAATTGTATATGTGCCCGTTAAGTTTTTAGAGAAATTCTCATACACTTCTCAACTCTGTTGACAATTAAAAAGAGACCCCAACGGATAGCTTAACCCATTCCACAATTGTTTTTTGGATTTTTTTATTTACCATGCTCACTGTATGGTAAAAGTGACCTGGCAATGTGATTCCTCAGGTCAGTGTGAGTACACAGACACTAAACATGTATACTTTTTTTTTAAGTAGTGAAAAAGCAAAATTTTGCTTATGTCGACATTTTCCGATTTTATTTTTCGGGATCTGGGGTTGGGGGGGCTTATATTTTGCGCCCTGAGCTGACATAAGTTTTGACACCATTTTGGGGTAGATACAATGTTTTTATCGCCTCTTATTGCATTTTATTAAAAACTTTTTCATTTCTCACTCTTTACTGATTTTAATAGTCCCCTTAGGGCCTCAGCACGTAAACGTATGTCTATGGTGGTGATAGCGTTACAGAGTAACTGTCTTAGCAAATCTGCATCTTTCTCCTCCTGGACTGATCTTTCATTCACACTTCATAGGTAAAATCTGTAATCGGTGAAGACAGACGTACCCATTGCTGAGATAGAAGTTGATGGTTGGTGCTTTTTAAATTCTATGGAGGGGTGAGTGGTAAGAAGCTAGTGGAACACATGGAACTTCTGATGCAAGTTCTCCTGAAACGACAGTTACAATTGGTGCTAAAAAAAAAGTTCTATGGAAAACTGTAACTGTCGCACAAAGGTCTGTGTGTTCCTCTAGCTCTTCCCCTCACCATAGAACTTTCTGAGCACCAACTGTCATCTCCTATCTCAGTAATGGGGAAAGTCTGTATTTTCTGAAGACAAATTTTACCCTTGAATTGAGAATTTAAGAGGAGAAGAAAGAAGCAGATTTCCCTGATAAGATAAATTACAAAGTGGATTATTTTTGTGTGTACTATTTTATTTCTGGAGAAAAAATAAAATAAAACGATGGTTACTCTTTAAATCTGATGATCCCAAGCCTGGGCCTGGCCTAACAATGCATACAAGAATGAAGACGGTCACTGGCGGAACAGAGACAGAAAACGGGAACAATGTAGGGGCCCTTTGCAGCCAATGGCTCCTCATAATGCCCTTCAGATGTCATTACACCAAGCGGAAACTGAAGAATAATCGGAATTTCCTTTGAAGCAAAAGAGGCAAATGGTTGTGTCCGGTATAATCCTCAGCGGTGTCTGCAGTCTGTGTACTGATATGTCAGATGCTCCTCACCAGACATGATATGGTATCGCTCTCACAGTCTTCACTAACTTCTGTTTCTCCTGATTGGTGACTTTGAAGCTGCTGACAAGACCCTGGTGGTGGCTTAGTGGTCGTATGTATGACGTCATTTACTTGGCTTTTTAGGAGTGACATCATATGTACGGCTGCTAAACTGCCGCATATCTCATCCTGCAACTGTCCGGAGCACAGGGACATCTGTGTATGGGACCGACCATCAGTGTGGAAATCAGAGAGAACCATGTGTCACCGGACAATATCATCTACAGTATATACAGTTGTGGCCAAAAGTATTGACACCCCTGCAATTCTGTCAGATAATACTCAGTTTCTTCCTGAAAATGATTGCAAACACAAATTCTTTGGTATCATTATCTTCATTTAATTTGTCTTAAATAAAAAAACACAAAAAGAATTGTCCTAAAGCCAAATTGGATACAATTCCTCACCAAACATAAAAAAGAGGGTGGACAAAAGTATTGGCACTGTTCGAAAAATCATGTGGTGCTTCTCTAATTTGTGTAATTAACAGCACCTGTAACTTACCTGTGGCACCTAACAGGTGTTGGCAATAACTAAATCACACTTGCAGCCAGTTAACATGGATTAAAGTTGACTCCACCTCTGTCCTGTGTCCTTGTGTGTACCACATTGAGCATGGAGAAAAGAAAGAAGACCAAAGAACTGTCTGAGGACTTGAGAAACCAAATTGTGAGGAAGCATGAGCAATCTCAAGGCTACAAGTCCATCTCCAAAGACCTGAATGTTCCTGTGTCTACCGTGCGCAGTGTCATCAAGAAGTGTAAAGCCCATGGCACTGTGGCTAACCTCCCTAGATGTGGACGGAAAAGAAAAATTAACAAGAGATTTCAACGCAAGATTGTGCGGATGTTGGATAAAGAACCTCCACTAACATCCAAACAAGTTCAAGCTGCCCTGCAGACCGAGGGTACAACTGTGTGAACCCGTACTATCCGTCAGAGGCTGAATGAAAAGGGACTGTATGGTAGGAGACCCAGGAAGACCCCACTTCTTACCCCGAGACATAAAAAAGCCAGGCTGGAGTTTGCCAAAACTTATCTGAAAAAGTCTAAAACGTTTTGGAAGAATGTTCTCTGGTCAGATGAGACAAAAGTAGAGCTTTTAGGGCAAAGGCATCAACATAGAGTTTACAGGAGAAAAAAAGAGGCATTAAAAGAAAAGAACACGGTCCCTACAGTCAAACATGGCGGAGGTTCCCTGATGTTTTGGGGTTGCTTTGCTGCCTCTGGCACTGGACTGCTTGACCGTGTGCATGGCATTATGAAGTCTGAAGACTACCAACAAATTTTGCAGCATAATGTAGGGCCCAGTGTGAGAAAGCTGGGTCTACCTCAGAGGTCATGGGTCTTCCAGAAGGACAATGACCCAAAACACACTTCAAAAAGCACTAGAAAATGGTTTGAGAGAAAGCACTGGAGACTTCTAAGGTGGCCAGCAATGAGTCCAGACCTGAATCCCATAGAACACCTGTGGAGAGATCTAAAAATGGCAGTTTGGAGAAGGCGCCCTTCAAATATCAGGGACCTGGAGCAGTTTGCCAAAGAAGAATGGTCTAAAATTCCAGCAGAGCATTGTAAGAAACTCATTGATGGTTACCGGAAGCGGTTGGTCGCAGTTATTTTGGCTAAAGGTTGTGCAACCAAGTATTAGGCTGAGGGTGCCAATACTTTTGTCTGGCCCATTTTTGGAGTTTTGTGTGAAATGATCAATGTTTTGCTTTTTGCTTCATTCTCTTTTGTGTTTTTTCATTTAAGACAAATTAAATGAAGATAATAATACCAAAGAATTTGTGTTTGCAATCATTTTCAGGAAGAAACTGCGTATTATCTGACAGAATTGCAGGGGTGTCAATACTTTTGGCCAGAACTGTACATATGTATGGCATGTCTTATTATCTGTCCTCTAGAAATTTACCTATCTACTGACCTATCAGTTATATCTATGTATATATGTATAGTGATCTATTTCATAACCATCATAAATCTATCATGAATCCACTTACTTTGTATCTATTTACTTGTGTATTTAATCTAATATCTATCTACCTATCTATCTATTATCTAGCTATCATCTATCTATCATCTGTCATCTATTATCTATCTATTATCTATCTATCTATTATCTGTCTATCATCTATTATCTATCTATCTGTTATCTATCTATTATTAATCTATCCATCCATTTATTTATTCCAGTGATGTGTCACTTAGGTTACTGGGTGCAGCAGTTGTGATACAATCACAGTTTTCTCTGCTGCAGTTCCAGTAGACCTCTGAATGCTGAGCCCTGTATAACCCCGCCCACACCACTGATTGGCTGTTTTCTGTGCACACTGTATGTTTACAAAAGCTGCTAATCAGTGATGGGGATGTGGTTGGCCAGTAGGCACAAGACACCTAGTCCTGTAGTAATAATCTCCTGCTGATAAAACACCTTGATTTTATTGAAACATTAAAACACAGCCCAGTATATGACACATGACTGGAATAAGAAACTCTGTCCCTACATCATGGTGCTCTCACATTGTATATCAAAAACTTTCCGAGAAATTCCCTTTCACCTATTTACCTATTTTATAACTATTTATCAGTAGTTTACAGTGAAGAATTATGAATCAAATTGTAATGTATTACTCTGGGATTCTTTCTCTCTGCACAATTCATCTTTAACAGCATATAGGTTCCTCTGGAGTGTAACATTCATGGCTTCTCCTTAGGATATGGCATCAATGTTCAATTCAGTGTTGGTGGTTTGGTATCTTTGCCAATCAGTAAACGTCAGCACCATTCATTTAATAAAAAATCGCCATATTGTGGTGATAAGCCATGATCTCGAAGGGCAGATATCCAAATATTGATGACTTTCCCTAACGACACCACAATAAAGCTATTGTCTTAGAGAATTCCTTACCATACTTGCAGTTCCATACATGACCACATGGTGTGCTGGTGCGAGTCAAAAAGACCCCTTTCTTCAGTCTATTGTACAGTGCTCTATAGCGCCACCTAGTGGTAGTCTTGTGAGCTAATGAAGATTATTCTCATTTTGCTATATTTGTGCTAATAGTGATGACGAGGTTTTAGTATAAAGCCCATTGTGACTTGTTACTCCCTAGTAGGAATGGAAGGTTGTCTGAGTATCTCCTTTCAGGCCTCTCATCTATTAGCTAAAGCGGAGATTGGAGCATTAATCTTTCCCTGGAGGACTCAGTTTACATGCGTAGTCCATTGATTTCAATATGAGATGTGTAATGCTTCATTTCTCCTGCGGGAGTGCTGTAGGGAATTTAATATTTGCTTCCGATTGATTTTTGTGAGTTGTAGCAGTGAGATGCTGCGATCAGTGATTATCAAGGATAAAGAATGTCCAAAGTAGAAAATCCCTGCTTTTAAAATTTTGGGTATATTGAAAAAACAAAATGATGCAAATTTTCAACATTTTCTTCACCAATTTATTGTCTTTTTTTTAGAGATCTCTGCTTCATGTCAATTAATAACAACTATCATTATTTAATTCCTGGAGAAAAACATCCATCCTGGTGCCTGTTGAAAAACAGCAAGCAGAGATCTTGAAATCCAAGAGAAATTGAAACAGAAAGTAAATTGGAGAATTGTATAACTTTTTATGCAAATAATTTCACCTATTTACTCAAACCGGTAGGGGCGTAACTACCACGGTCGTAGCGGTCACCACTGCGACCGAGCCCGGGGGAAGTCAGGGGCCCGCAGGTCAGACCATGTTATCTCCCAACCGTGCCGATTCTCGCGGGATAGTCCCATTTTTGACCCCCCCCCCGCGTCCCGCACTTATGAGGTCACAGGAGGGGAGGAGTCAGGGGTCACATGATTAGGAGCCTCGTTGTCTGCAGGACTCTGCTGTGCTGGTTGTCATGATGCTGGATGAGGTAAAGTTTCTGTGTGGGGTCAGGAGGGGTTTACAGTGTGGATGTAGCAGAGCCGTGTGTGTACGAGGTGTACGGAGCAAAGATGTGTGTGTGTGGGGTGTGCAGAGCGGAGCTGTGTGTGTACGAGGTGTACGGAGCGGAGCCGTGTGTGTACGAGGTGTACGGAGCGGAGCCATGTGTGTACGAGATGAGTGAAGCCGTGTGTACGAGGTGGACGGAGCGGAGCCGCGTGTGTATGAGGTGTACGGAGCAGAGCCGTGTGTGTATGGAGCAGAGCCGTGTGTATATGAGGTGAGTGGAGCTGTGTGTACGAGGTGGACGGAGCGGAGCCGTGTGTGTATGAGGTGTACGGAGCGGAGCCGTGTGAGTACGATATGTGTGGAGCCACGTGTGTACAAGGTGTACGGAGCGGAGCCGTGTGTGTATGGAGCAGAGCCGTGTGTGTATGAGGTGAGTGGAGCCGTGTGTACGAGGTGTATGGCGCGGAGCCGTGTGTGTATGAGGTGTGTGTGAATCGGAGCCGTGTGTACGAGGTGTGTGAATCGGAGCCGTGTATGTACGAGGTGTACGGAGCGGAGCCGTGTGTGTATGGAGCAGAGCCGTGTGTATAAAAGGTGAGTGGAGCTGTGTGTACGAGGTGTACGGAGCGGAGCCACGTGTGTACGATGTGGACGGAGAGGAGCCGCGTGTGTACGATGTGGACGGAGAGGAGCCGCGTCTGTACGCAGTGGACGGAGCAGAAATGTGCATGTATTTTGGCATGGGGGGGCCCCATTTGAAAGTTCGCATCGGGGCCCATAACTTTGTAGTTGCGCCACTGCAAACCGGACTATCCTTTTAAATCGCCCCATTCGGTGCTATGAGTCCATACATTACTTCTGATGTTGCTTTCATAATTGATTTCTTTAGTATTCATGAAGAGTCATTATAACCAATTAATGTAATCTTTTTGCATTGCGAATAGTTCACGACTGATAGTTATAAGTAATGGGAGCCCCACATCAATAATTGATGGATAATGACCTTATATTGTATTCGTTATCTGCCTTTTATACAGAACATTTTGCTTTTTTTTTCTGGTGCCCACTGAAATCCACTAACGTCAATGCTGTATATTGTTTACAATGCTTTTCCCTGCTGTTCTTCATAGAATTACTGTCACGGGGATCCCGCGGCTGAAGTGGGTCAGAGTATCAGGGTTCTGGTTACACGTTCACCGGCACTGGATGGATCTGCTTTGCCTTCCAGCTAGCTGTGCAGATTTCACTTTTTCTGTTGTTGCAAAGGTTAAACAATCCAGTCTCCTAGGGCTCTCCATCCTGAGTTATCTCAGCTGTTCTGATTTCTCCACTCCCCTCTTGTATAAAGTACTCACCTCTTAGCTTGAGTAGTTGCCAGTGATAGCTTGCTATACCTTGGAGATGATTTGGTAGTAGGGAGCAGTGGACCGAGAAGCCGCCGTTTAGGAGTAGTCTTTGGAGAGTGCTGTTTGGAAGTTTGTCCGGTGTTATCCTTCTCCTTAACTCCCTTTTGGTTTGACTCACCCTTCCTCTCCCATTATACAGTGAAGAAAATAAGTATTTGATACACTGCCGATTTTGCAAATTTTCCCACCTACAAAGAATGGAGAGGTCTGTAATTTTTATCATTGGTGCACTTCAACTGTGAGAGAGAGAATCTAAAAATAAACAGCAGAAAATCCCATTGTATGATTTTTACATAATTAATTTGTATTTTATTGCATGAAATAAGTATTTGATACAATAGAAAAATAGAACTTAATATTTAGTACATAAATCTTTGCTTGCAATTACAGAGGTCAGATGTTTCCTGTAGTTCTTGACCAAATTTGCACACACTGCAGCAGGGATTTTGGCCCGTTCCTCCATACACTTCTTATCTAGATCTTTCAGGTTTCAGGCTATTGCTGGGCAACATTGAGTTTCAGCTCCCTTAAAAGATTTTCTTTTGGGTTCAGGTGTGGAGACTGTCTAGGCCACTCCAGGACCGTGAAATGCTTCTTAAAAAGCAACTCCTTAGTTGCCCTGGCTGTGTGCTTCGGGTAACTGAGGGAAGGAGGTTGATGGCCAAAATCTTGCAATACATGATCCCATCCATCCTTCCTTCAATACGGTGTAGTCGTCCTGTCCCCTTTGCAGATAAGCACCTCCAAAGTATGACGTTTCCCCCACCATGCTTCATGGTGGGGATGGTGTTCTTGGTGTTGTACTCGTCCTTCTTCCTCCTCCAAGCATGGCGAGTGGAGTTGATACCAAAAAGATCTATTTTGGTCTCATCTGACCACATGACCTTCTCCCATGCCTCCTCTGAATCATCCAAAAGGTCATTGGTGAACCTCAAACATGCCTGGACATGTGCTGGCATGAGTAGGGGGACCTTTTGTGCCCTGCAGGACTTTAATCCATGATGGCATAGTGTGATAGTAACGGTAATGTTTGGGACTGTGGTCCCAGCACTCTTCAGGTCACTGACCAGTTCCTCCTGTGTAGTTCTGGGCTGATTCCTGACCTTTCTCAAAATCGTCCGTACCCCACGATCTTGAGATCTTGCATCGAGCCGCAGACCGAGGAAGATCGATAGTCATTTGTGTTTCTTCTAATAATTGTGCAACAGTTGTTGCCTTTTCACCAAGCTGCTTGCCTATTGTCCTGTAGTGCATCCCAGCAATGGGCATGTCTTCAATGTTGTCCCTGGTGTCCTCTTTGGTCTTGGCCATGGTGGAGAGGTTGGAGTGTGATTGAGTGTATGGACAGGTGTCTTTTATACAGGTAATGAGTTAAAACAGGTGCAATTAATACATGTAATGACTGCAGAGTAGGAGGGCTTCGTAAAGAAAAACTAATATGTCTGTAAGAGACAGAAATCTTGTTGAATGGTCGGTGATCAAATACTTATTTCATGCAATAAAATGCAAATTAATTATGTAAAAATACGGTAATACAATCTGATTTTTCTGGATTTTTTTTAAGATTCTGTCTCTCACAGGTGAAGTGTATCTATGATAAAAATTACAGACCTCTCCATTCTTTGTTGGTGGGAAAACTTGTAAAATCAGCAGAGTACCAAATATTTATTTCCCCCACTGCATACCATTCCTTAGTCTGGGAGTGCTTAGAGTGATTGCTGCTATCCTTACCCTTGTCTGCCTCCCTTTGTGTCTGTGTTATAGAGCAGGACTAGCTGGGACCGTGTTTAGGGTGACATAAGGATTAGGAACGTCATCACTGCGCAGGCCGAAAGAACCAATCTAGGGACATCAGGGAGCTCAGGGTTGCGCAGGGCTGGATTCAAGGTGCCACTTTTTCCCTAGTTGCAGTGCTTCCCTTCCCATCCGTTTCGCCATGCGCCTTCTGGCTCCTTAGTGAAGAGTGACAATTACCCGGTGTGATTCCAGTGCTACATTTTTGCCTTTCTAGTCTATAGGGCTCATGCACAGGGCAGCGCATGTGGACAGTACCACTGAGAACCATGCGCCCTCTGTGTGCTGCTGTCGCTCATGCACAGAGGTATTCTGCTCCAGCAGAAATTATCAAATTTGCCAAAATTCAAATTCAGCAGATTCAGATGAATTTGGCCAAGAAATTAGATTAGCATCTTGAATAAAAATTCTGGGACGTGGTCATCTCTTCTCGGCTCTCACTGCACCTCTTCCGCCAGCCTTCCAATTGGCTCCTCTGTCTTCTTCTCCTTCCGTGCCTCCAGTGCCGCTGTTCTTCACTAGTCCACTCGGGATCACATGGGAAACAATGCTGATCATGGACATGACCCGGAAGGAGAAGAAAGCCAAAGAGGAGCGAGTGGAGATCGGGGCGGCCCGAGAAATGTGGGGGAAGGGCTAGAGGCAAGAATAATAGTTTATAACAATATGATAGCCTATTTTCTTAGCACCTTCCCACTATTAGAGGGCTGCCGGTTGCCATTTTCTTGGATTAGAACAAACTTATTCGCAAAAAATTTCGATTAGTTGAAGGGGTAAGAGAGAGAACAGAACCAGGCAGTGCCAGCTTCTGCCTATGACGTGCCCTTCACCCCTGGCATACACAAGGTGTCTTTTACACATGGTGTATTAACCAAAATAATCAACATGCCATCAGGATGCCCCAGTGACCTCCACCAAAGTCTCTACGGCACATTTCACTGATTTGCTTCTGTGGACTTGTGGTGTTAATGGCATTTTTTTGGGGGGTGTGATTGGATCTGATGCACGCAGTAAACGCGCCGTTACATCTATGGAAGCCAAGCAGTAATGCAACTTCAGCGTTTGAGGTCTAAGAGTGAAGCAGCTTTGATCAACTTATATGTAGGGTCTAGCACAGTCTGCTTCTGTTTGCTTCAAATCTCTTTCGACATATCCTGAGAAAAGTGGCATGAGGAGAGCGCCATTAAAAAAAAAACAATATTCTATCGGGAGATGTTTATGCTATATGTGTCTCTATGTGGCCACCCAGTGGTTGTGATGTGAGCGGGTTGCGGGATGCAGTAAAGGACAGGAGACAGAGCAAGAGTTAACGTAGTTTTAGTTGAACAGGGGTATACTCCACACAGGGAGGAGATAGGATACACAGGGGTATAACAGTTGGTACACGGGATGAGGTAAAGAATGTAATAGAGATAGCAACAGTTCTCAAGGGTTAAATTATCAGTCTGACGGCTTCCTGACTCGAGAGTCCATGGTGGGTACAGTGGCGCTAAAACGGTCAGCGCGTGGTGGATCCGGTGTCATCCTGTGGGCTTCCTTGAGAGAAAGCCCGACAGCAGCGGTTTGTCCTCGGCGTCTTTAATGGGTTCCTTGGTCCGGGGTTTGCTGCGCACGGTGCAGTACAGTCCACAACACCATCGGAGCCCATTGTGGCCCGACAGATGTACACCGGGGAGTAAGAGCACAGTTCATGGTGAGTCACCCGGTACTTCCTAAGCGGTGCGCGTGCATTACTCATGGCCCGGAACATCTGGCACCTCGCATCGCAGGAGCCAGCGGGCACACGGCACAATACGGGTCACAGTCTTGTGAGTTATCTCAGGGAACCACGAACGCAGGCCTGCGCTATGCCGGTGCTCAAGAGACGGAGCACTCACTTCTCCCTGCACTCCTTGTTCCCGCCAAGTCTGCCTGCTTACGCGCACGCTGAGGCTTCCGCCTTGTAGCCCCGCCCCCTGCTGTGTAGTGCAAAGGTCGGTCCGGGACTCTAAGCTTTCCCCTGGACAATAGAGGAGACAGCCCCGACAGTTATTATTATTAATTTATATAGCACCATTGATTCCATGATGCTGTACATGAGAAGGGGTTACATACAAATTACAGATATCACTTACAGTAAACAAACTAACAATGACAGACTGATATAGAGGGGAGAGAGGACCCTGCCCTTTTGGGCTTACATGCTACAGGATGGTGGGGAAGGAGACAGTAGGTCGGGGGTGCAGCAGTTCCGGTGTTGGTTGAGGTGATATCTCCGGTAGTGGTGAGAGAAGGAGGTAGTGGGGTCATTGCAGGCTGTAGGCTTTCTTGAAGAGGTGGGTTTTCAGGTTCCATCTGAAGGATCCAAATGTGGTTGATAGTCGGACTTGTTGGGGCAAAGAAT
The DNA here is from genome assembly GCF_039654945.1 of Dendrobates tinctorius. Classification (NCBI taxonomy): domain Eukaryota; kingdom Metazoa; phylum Chordata; class Amphibia; order Anura; family Dendrobatidae; genus Dendrobates; species Dendrobates tinctorius. The sequence goes on along the minus strand of NW_027361738.1, from coordinate 83,012,186 downwards.
TCCAGAGAATAGGGGCTATTCGGGAGAAGTCTTGGAGGCGGTTGGGTGAGGAGCGATTAAGTGTGGAGGAGAGAAGGAGGTCTTGGGAGGACCGGAGATTACATGAGGGAAGGTATCGGGAGATTAGTTCAGAGACACATGGGGGAGACAGGTTATAGATGGCCTTGTAGGTCAGAATTAGTAATTCGAACTGGATACGCTGAGGGAATGGGAGCCAGTGAAGAGATTGGCAGAGGGGAGAAGCGGAGGAGTAGCGAGGAGAGAGATGAATTAGTCGGGCGGCAGAGTTAAGGATGGACTGGAGAGGTGCGAGGGTGTTAGCAGGGAGACCACAGAAAAGGATGTTGCAGTAGTCGAGGCGGGAGATGATGAGGGCATGCACAAGCATTTTAGTAGATTGAGGGTTGAGGAAAGGGCGGATTCTGGAAATATTTTTGAGCTGGAGGTGACAGGAGGTAGAAAGAGCTAGTCAGTTCCAGACCCGGCGCAAGACATGTTCCCCCGATCCGGTCCTTCTTCTTACAGTGAGGTGGATTGCAGCTGGGTGAAGATTTTGCTAACAATGACGCCATTCTGTGAGGCCTCCCGCTGTGTCAAACCCTAATTAGTATGAAATGTTTATTTTTATTCCGCATTTTATAGTCCCCTGTAAATCCAAATAATTGTATAAAACAAACAGCGGGAAATTCACCTTGATCGCAAGAATTAAATCTATTCAGCGCTCACAAAAATACATTAATTTCCTCTCCATGGACTGGAACGATGCAGAAGAAAGTCAAGTCATGAGCAGAGCGGAACCGTGGAGGGCAACTGCCCGGTCTAACCCACGAAAATAATTTATGAAGCTTCTCTTTCAACTGTTGAATATCTATGGTTTATTGATGAGAATGTGAGAATTGCAGCAGATCTCATCAGGGCGGCTAGAAATGAGAATGGGAGAGTTATTGGGCGGGAGCAGCTGTCCGTACTGACACTTTAGGAAAAATTATTTAAATTTCTGGGTCAAAATAATTAATTGCCCTGGATTCCCATATACCACATGGAGCATCGACAGTGGCATAGATGGGCCCCGGTGCAAGATTTGGACCGGGTCCCCCCCCATCCTGTTATATATGTCCCTCATCCTGATCCCGTCCTTATATTTATGTCCTTCGTTGTTGCACCATCCTGGTATACATGTCCTCCATCTTGGTATATATGTCCCTTTTATTAGGCCCTATCCTGGTATATATTCCCCATTCTGCCGCTGTTCTTTAAAGGGAATCTGTCACCGGAAGTTGGTGGCCTATGTAAATGGCCAGGGTCCGGTCCGATGGGCGGTGTTTCTTTTTTCTCCACCCCATCCGTGGCCCCTGTCCACGCTCTTCTCCGGTATTCTCCATCATTCGCGCGTGCGCAAAGCAATCTTGCTTCGCGCATGCGCAGTATGCTTTGTCTAGCTGCGAGCAAAGCCGAAAATCATTACTGCACGTGCGCCGGTACACTATGTCCCGGAAGTATTTCGCTGTGTTCCGGGACATAGTGTACCGGCGCATGCGCAGTAATGATTTTTGGCTTTGCCCGCAGCACGTATGGTGTCTTCTTCAGATGCCAGCACCTTCAGCGTGCAATGAGCGTTCATGACGTCACTGCCATGTGCCTCCGGTCACATGCATGCCAACATCAGCTCCTAGCCTCTGATTTACTGGCAGTGTGTATTGCCGCGCACGGGCCCAATGGGTCTTTTAGGTGCAATACCCTTCAGCCAGATGTGTGTCTGAGGACGCACATTCAATTGAAGTTTCAGTAGGCGTTGTTGCGCCTCTGCGACCACGGTCATTATGCCCCTGAGCACCGGACAGATGCCAAAAACCACCAAGAATCCTTAGATTGAGGGTCCGTTTTTATTTATTTTTTTGTCAAAAAGAACAGCAAAGTAGTCCACAAAACCAGACTTCAGATTCTTCCTGATGAACTGGGCAAGCAAAATAGCCCCATAAATATCACCCTCCTAATGTCCTACGGTAAAATTCTTGTTGCTTCCAGTCACCACTAGGGGGAGCTCACAACATACACATTTGTACAGCTGGCGGCTGCTAATTGACTTTCTTGCTTTGCAGAAAATCCAGAAGATCACTTCAATTTGGAGTCTCTGGATTTTCTAAGAGAATAGATTAGTTAGTGGGACAGATTTTTAAAGGGACATTCTTGTGACATGTAAGCTATGTACCTAGGATAGGCTGGGAGTCAGGTGGATTTAAAGGGGTTGTCTACTTTTGGGGACATTGTTAAAAAATAAATGCATGTATTTGTGGCTTAAAATCGTCTTAAATCAGTTTAGACTGGACAACCCCTTTAATTAAACATTTTGCACCGTTTGACTTTTACAGGCTCATTTTGGGGTGCATGCAACTTATTGTTTAAACTGATTGGAGATGGCTGTTGGTGCTTTTAAAATTCTATGTAAGGGGAGTGGCAAGGAGCAAAAGGCAGACACACTCTGCTGCAAGTTCTCCTGAAACGCATGTTCCAGTTCTCCATAGAACTTTATGAGCACCAACTGTCATCTCTTGTTCTCCGAAATAGGAAAATCTGTATTCACCAAAGACACATTTTACTCATGAATTGAGAATTTTGATAATAAATGATCAGTCCTGGAGGGGAAAGAAGTAGATTTCTGAGATTTTCACGTATACTAATGATTTATTTAAAAACTTAAAACAACCGTTACTCTTTAAGAGGGGATTGGTTCCACCCTTTCTTTCCATTATTCTCCTGTATACCAGCATAGGGTAAAGAAAGGTTGTCTTTTGGACAAAGACTAAATTTAGTCCACAATTAAGTAATATGGGCCAAGTGATGCTTCTACGAGAGACCTGTTCATGGATGTTACCATCAGGTCAGGCACGCAATGGTCCACTGCACTTTCTTAACATCTTCATTACCTACAAACCAAAATCCCTTGGTAAAAATAATTATCTGCATTTACAGGTGAGCTGACACATAAGACACTGAAATCATGCAAATATTTTCTAGGAAACTCATGCGCTACTCTTTGTACTTAGGAAGACACTAAAACTAAGTAGTCTAGTTTGTCTCTATTTGCTGTGCTGTTGAAAGCAACCAATTGCCACCTTTATATCTTCTTTCTGTTGCTGCTTTTTTAATTCATGTGCAAATAAGGTTTTGCATGCTCTCAGAGAGACCCATACTGTTTTCTAGATTTTATTGTTATCTTACTCAGGGCTGGATTCACAGATATACTGCTCAGTCCTTCAGTATAATGGCCTTCATGCTTCTGAAAATGTGCTCCCGAGACAAAAGGCACCAGAGCTGGAATATCTCATGTCTGTTGAAAATGTTTTTGTTATCTCACGGCAGTGCTGGATTCACAGATACACTGTTCAGTACTTCAGTATAATGGACTCCATGATTCTAAAAATGTGCTCAGGAGAGCTGGAATATCTCGTGTGTGTGCAATGCTTGGGAAATGTAATGTAAGTAAGGTCCCAAACACCTGCAAATCATATAATGGCCAGAAATAGGTTAATTATTTTCGTACACACACAGGACAGCTTATTCTTAACAGTCATCTGAAACTACAGGTATAGTATAATTGAAATGTTCACTGGCAAAGAAGACTTTGCATAAAGTAATAGAGCAAGCAGATATAGGAACCTTTGTAGTTTATCAGAGAAATATGCTTTTTTTTCACCACTTATGAGCCACTTCTTTCCTTAACGTCTGCCTCCTGAATTCATCATCCACTCAGCACTGTGATCGCCAAGCAGACACAGGCAGATGGCGCTGAAGTTTTAGCTAACTCCAGTGATGAATTCACAGCCACACAGCTCAGTACTGCTGTATAATGTCCTCCATTCTGAGAATGGCTAAATGTGCTGTGGATGGGAGACACCCACTAGCTCAGAGACAACTGAAAATAGTGATGGGACTGCAGAGGGGGAAAATGCAGGATACAAGTCATATAATGGTCAGAAATAATATGAAATCCTATTAGGAACAGATACAGTGGGGCAAAAAAGTATTTAGTCAGTCAGCAATAGTGCAAGTTCCACCACTTAAAAAGATGAGAGGTGTCTGTAATTTACATCATAGGTAGACCTCAACTATGGGAGACAAACTGAGAAAAAAAAATCCAGAAAATCACATTGTCTGTTTTTTTTTCATTTTATTTGCATATTATGGTGGAAAATAAGTATTTGGTCAGAAACAAAATTTCATCTCAATACTTTGTGATATATCCTTTGTTGGCAATGACAGAGGTCAAACGTTTTCTGTAGGTCTTCACAAGGTTGCCACACACTGTTGTTGGTATGTTGGCCCATTCCTCCATGCAGATCTCCTCTAGAGCAGTGATGTTTTTGGCTTTTCGCTTGGCAACACGGACTTTCAACTCCCTCCAAAGGTTTTCTATAGGGTTGAGATCTGGAGACTGGCTAGGCCACTCCAGGACCTTGAAATGCTTCTTACGAAGCCACTCCTTCGTTGCCCTGGCGGTGTGCTTTGGATCATTGTCATGTTGAAAGACCCAGCCACGTTTCATCTTCAATGCCCTTGCTGATGGAAGGAGGTTTGCACTCAAAATCTCACGATACATGGCCCCATTCATTCTTTCATGTACCCGGATCAGTCGTCCTGGCCCCTTTGCAGAGAAACAGCCCCAAAGCATGATGTTTCCACCACCATGCTTTACAGTAGGTATGGTGTTTGATGGATGCAACTCAGTATTCTTTTTCCTCCAAACACGACAAGTTGTGTTTCTACCAAACCGTTCCAGTTTGGTTTCATCAGACCATAGGACATTCTCCCAAAACTCCTCTGGATCATCCAAATGCTCTCTAGCAAACTTCAGACGGGCCCGGACATGTACAGGCTTAAGCAGTGGGACACGTCTGGCACTGCAGGATCTGAGTCCATGGTGGCGTAGTGTGTTACTTATGGTAGGCCTTGTTACATTGGTCCCAGCTCTCTGCAGTTCATTCACTAGGTCCCCCCGCGTGGTTCTGGGATTTTTGCTCACCGTTCTTGTGATCATTCTGACCCCACGGGGTGGGATTTTGCGTGGAGCACCAGATCGAGGGAGATTATCAGTGGTCTTGTATGTCTTCCATTTTCTAATTATTGCTCCCACAGTTGATTTCTTCACTCCAAGCTGGTTGGCTATTGCAGATTCAGTCTTCCCAGCCTGGTGCAGGGCTACAATTTTGTTTCTGGTGTCCTTTGACAGCTCTTTGGTCTTCACCATAGTGGAGTTTGGAGTCAGACTGTTTGAGGGTGTCCACAGGTGTTTTTTTATACTGATAACAAGTTTAAACAGGTGCCATTACTACAGGTAATGAGTGGAGGAAAGAGGAGACTCTTAAAGAAGAAGTTACAGGTCTGTGAGAGCCAGAAATCTTGATTGCTTGTTTCTGACCAAATACTTATTTTCCACCATAATATGCAAATAAAATGAAAAAAAACCAGACAATGTGATTTTCTGGATTTTTTTTTCTCAGTTTGTCTCCCATAGTTGAGGTCTACCTATGATGTAAATTACAGACGCCTCTCATCTTTTTAAGTGGTGGAACTTGCACTATTGCTGAATGACTAAATACTTTTTTGCCCCACTGTAACTGAACCAACGGGTATGCTGTAGTGCTCTGTGTGTACATCCAGGCAGGAGAAAGGCTCTCATATACTATATACCATTGTACAGCCATATAGAGGAGCATATTGTCAATTAGCCACAATGTTTAGAAAAAAAAAAGTATGATAAGTTTTTTACTTCTTATAAAGCTAGATAAGAAAAGTACAAGTACACATCTAATGAGAGACTGTCCCTTATTAAATTTCCCTAAGGTGACTGTCAGCCAGGAGAAATTGCTATCAAAGTCTCAGCAGATATTATTATAAATCTCATGCCTAATGATAAGCTGCTATTAGCCTTGATGATTATGCGTCACACGGAAAAGATAATGTTCGCTGAGCGACATATCCAGATCTTAATTTCTCAGCTCATCTGTGGGCAGCTGCACTTTGTGGTCACTCATATTAATAGAGTGACACTTTGTAACCTAACTTGGATTGGATGAAATATATGGTATCTTATTTTTGGCAAATTGGGGCCAGCTGTCTCTTTCTTTGGTCTGTCGGATCCTGACCGCTCACCTGGTCACTATGTTGTGCTCTGTCCTACACCAGGTCTGGCTGTTGGAACCTGCCTCATCTTGTTTTTCCAGTGCCTCCTGGAAATCCTCTGCTTATGTGTCCATTGAGACATTCCGTTTTAGGAACAGACAGAATAAGTTACTTGTTACAACAGTTATATAAATGGATACAACCCACTCACCTGGTCACCATGTTGTGCTCTGTCCTACACCTGGTCTGGCTGTTGGAACCTGCCTCATCTTGTTTTTCCAGTGCCTCCTGGAAATCCTCTGCTTATGTGTCCATTGAGACATTCCGTTTTAGGAACAGACAGAATAAGTTACTTGTTACAACAGTTATATAAATGGATACAACCCACTCACCTGGTCACCATGTTGTGCTCTGTCCTACACCAGGTTTGGCTGTTGGAACCTGCCTCGTCTTGTTTTTCCAGTGCCTCCTGGAAATCCTCTGCTTATGTGTCCATTGAGACATTCCGTTTTAGGAACAGACAGAATAAGTTACTTGTTACAACAGTTATATAAATGGATACAACCCACTCACCTGGTCACCATGTTGTGCTCTGTCCTACACCTGGTCTGGCTGTTGTAACCTGCCTCGTCTTGTTTTTCCAGTCCCTCCTGGTAATCCTCTGCTTACGTGTCCATTGAGACATTCCGTTTTAGGAACAGACAGAATAAGTTACTTGTTACAACAGTTATATAAATGGATACAGCCCACTCACCTGGTCACCATGTTGTGCTCTGTCCTACACCAGGTCTGGCTGTTGGAACCTGCCTCGTCTTGTTTTTCGAGTCCCTCCTGGTAATCCTCTGCTTATGTGTCCATTGAGACATTCCGTTTTAGGAACAGACAGAATAAGTTACTTGTTACAAAAGTTATATAAATGGATACAGCCCACTCACCATGTTGTGCTCTGTCCTACACCTGGTCTGGCTGTTGTAACCTGCCTCGTCTTGTTTTTCCAGTCCCTCCTGGTAATCCTCTGCTTATGTGTCCATTGAGACATTCCGTTTTAGGAACAGACAGAATAAGTTACTTGTTACAACAGTTATATAAATGGATACAACCCGCTCACCTGGTCACCATGTTGTGCTCTGTCCTACACCTGGTCTGGCTGTTGTAACCTGCCTCGTCTTGTTTTTCCAGTCCCTCCTGGTAATCCTCTGCTTACGTGTCCATTGAGACATTACGTTTTAGGAGCAGACTAACGGAATAGATTACCGACGTGAGTCCTCGCTTTTCTTTGGGTCGGATTTTTCAGCCCAAATATGAATTTTTGCAAAACATAAATGTAAAATTACACGAACGTGTCTGTGAATGAAGCGCAGGTTCTTCACAATGTTCCAGATGTTCTTCTTATTTACGGACAATGTACGTGAATCGGAGCACAGAACGATTATTTGTAATTATCTGATAGTTCAGGCTATAATTGTGCCAAATTGTAAGTACATTTCCCCGAAATCCCTCTCATCGAAGATAAATGTCAACTCCCAAACCAACAAGCCCCCCCGCACGTCACAGGCCTAGGACAAGACGTAGGTCAGATACATGACAGGCTGTGTCCTAACAGAGCAGATGGCAAGAAACCGTGAAATTGTCCTCGGGAAGCTCCTGCCATTCACAGACTGACAGGTTTTTCCTTGAAGCCTTTATACTTTTTCTCCTGAGGCCGAGACGAGATCCACACAAATGCGAAGCAACAAGTTCAGGAAATGTATGAGAATGAGTTTGGAGAACAAGAAATAAAATCAATAGAGCGTAAAAAATAGACGCGGTCTTTTACTTTAAAGGTAACTCCGCTCCAAATCCATAAATCTCCTTGGTTGATAAGTACAGGATTTCATTATGTCTTCACGGAGTCCACCATACTCACACAGTATCTGTCTGTCTATCTATTTATCCATCTATCTATCTATCCATCTATCTATCTACCTATCCATCTATCTATCTATCTATCTATCTATCTATCTATCTATCTATTCTCTATCCATCCATCTATCATCTAACTATCTATGTTTGTATTTATCTATTATCTATCTATCTATCTTTGAATCTATTATCTATCTATCTGTCTGTCTATTATATATCTATTATCTAACTATCCATCCATCTATTATCTATCCATCCATCTATTATCTATCCATCCATCCATCTATCTGTCCATCCATCTATCTATCTATCTATTATATATCTATCTATCTATTATATATCTATCATCTATTATCTATCTATCTATTATCTATCTCTAAATATGGTCAGCAGGGTGATTATAATTGCCCCACAACATCATATGGAGGTCTATATGCGACCCATTATTCTGCATGGAGGACTTTGTGGGAGCATTATTCTGCATGGAGCACTTTGTGGGGCCATTATACTGTATGGAGGACTATGTGGGAGCATTATTCTGTATGGAGGACTATGTGGGAGCATTATTCTGTATGGAGGACTATGTGGGGCCATTATACTGTATGGAGGACTATATGGGGCCATTATTCTGTATGGAGGACTATGTGGGAGCATTATTCTGTATGGAGGACTATGTGGGAGCATAATTCTGTATGGAGGACTATGTGGGGCCATTATACTATATGGAGGACTATATGGGGGCCATTAATCTGTATGGAGGACTATGTGGGAACATTATTCTGTATGGAGGACTATATGGGGCCATTATTCTGTATGGAGGACTATGTGGGAGCATTATACTGTATGCAGGACTATGTGGGAGCATTATTCTGTATGGAGGACTATGTGGGGCCATTATACTGTATGGAGGACTATATGAGGCCATTATTCTGTATGGATGACTATGTGGGCCCATTATACTTTATGGAGGACTATGTGGGGCCATTATTCTGTATGGAGGACTATATGGGAGCATTATTCTGTATGGAGGACTATGTGAGAGCATTATTCTGTATGGAGGACTATGTGGGAGCATTATTCTGTATGGAGGACTTTGTGGGAGCATTATTCTGTATGGAGGATTATGTGGGAGCAATATTCTGTATGGAGGACTATGTGGGAGCATTATTCTGTATGGAGGACTATGTGGGAGCATTATTCTGTATGGTGGACTTTGTGGCAGCATTATTCTGTATGGAGGACTTTGTGGGAGCATTATTCTGTATGGAGGACTATGTGGGAGCATTATTCTGTATGGAGGACTTTGTGGGCGCATTATTCTGTATGGAGGACTATGTGGGAGCATTATTCTGTATGAAGGACTATGTGGGAGCATTATTCTGTATGGAGGACTTTGTGGGAGCATTATTCTGTATGGAGGACTATGTGGGAGCATTAATTATTCTGTATGAAGGACTATGTGGGAGCGTTATTCTGTATGAAGGACTATGTGGGAGCATTATACTGTATGGAGGACTATGTGAGAGTGTTATTCTGTATGGAGGACTGTGTGGGAGCATTATTCTGTATGGAGGACTGTGTGGGAGCATTATTCTGTATGGAGGACTGTGTGGGAACATTATTCTGTATGTAGGACTATGTGGGAGCATTATTCTGTATGGAGGACTATGTGGGAGCATTATTCTGTATGGAAGACTATGTGGGAGCAATATTCTGTATGGAGGACTATGTGGGAGCAATATTCTGTATGGAGGACTATGTGGGAGCATTATTCTGTATGAAGGACTATGTGGGAGCATTATTCTGTATAGAGGACTATGTGGGAGCAATATTCTGTATGGAGGACTATGTGGGAGCATTATTCTGTATGGAGGACTATGTGGGAGCATTATTCTGTATGGAGGACTTTGTGGCAGCATTATTCTGTATGGAGGACTATGTGGGAGCAATATTCTGTATGGTGGACTATGTGGGAACATTATTCTGTGTGTAGGACTATATGGGAGCATTATTCTGTATGGAGGACTATGTGGGAGCATTATTCTGTATGAAGGACTATGTGGGAGCATTATTCTGTATAGAGGACTATGTGGGAGCAATATTCTGTATGGAGGACTATGTGGGAGCATTATTCTGTATGGAGGACTATGTGGGAGCATTATTCTGTATGGAGGACTTTGTGGCAGCATTATTCTGTATGGAGGACTTTGTGGCAGCATTATTCTGTATGGAGGACTATGTGGGAGCATTATTCTGTATGAAGGACTATGTAGGGCCATTATACTGTATGGAGGACTATGTGGGAGCATTATTCTGTATGGAGCACTTTGTGGGAGCATTATTCTGTATGGAGGACTATGTGGGAGCATTATTCTGTATGGAGGACTTTGTGGGAGCATTATTCTGTATGGAGGACTATGTGGGAGAATTATTCTGTATGGAGCACTTTGTGGGAGCATTATTCTGTATGGAGGACTATGTGGGAGCATTATTCTGTATGGAGGACTATGTGGGAGCATTATTCTGTATGAAGGACTATGTGGGAGCATTATTCTGTATGGAGGACTTTGTGGGAGCATTATTCTGTATGAAGGACTATGTGGGAGCATTATTCTGTATGGAGGACTATGTGGGAGCAATATTCTGTATGGAGGACTATGTGGGAGCATTATTCTGTATGGAGGACTATGTGGGAGCAATATTCTGTATGGAGGACTATGTGGGAGCATTATTCTGTATGGAGGACTGTGTGGGAGCATTATTCTGTATGGAGGACTGTGTGGGGCCATTATACTATGTGGAACGTTGTATGGGGATCACGGTTGGGGCATCATACTGTGTTGGGGGTCGCCACACTTTGCCAGGTCAGTTGAAGGACGAGTCATCATATCGTGCGTGTGGAGAGTACTGTGGAGGAATTTACTATGTGAGTATCATTCTGTTCTTGGGGGGCACTTTTGTTGCCATCTTACTTTATGTGGGCAATGAAAGGGCAATCTAGCGGCTTCAATAAGAGGAACATTACTTTGCAAGGGCTGCACAGTTGTGAGATATGCTCTTCTGTGACCAAACCGAATATTAAGATTTGTTTCTTTTTGGAGGAAGGGTCCCAATCTACTATGGACCCCATGGTTTCTAAGTAAGCCCCTGCCCGCGAGGAAATACCCAGTGCTCCGGTCATGTGATTTGTCTCTTAAGATTTGTTAATTAAAATGTATTGTGTATGTTGGACAACACCTTTACGTTTGTTTCCATATTTAATGATAAGGAAAAACTTCCTCCATTGAACACATTTTTTTAATATCAAGGTCGGCCCACGACTTTGTCCAAGTTGTTAATTTTGACCTCTGTGTGTTTGAATCTGACATCCCTGATTTAGAACAACTTAACAAATTACCCAGAGGGTAAATAACCCCTATTTAAGGGATTGTAATTAAAATGTGACTTTTACTTAGTTTAATAAAAAGTGGCCTAAGCTATTTTAAAAACACTAAAGTGGCCTTGTATTATTTCTGTCTTGTATTGGATTTCTGTATTTAGGGTTCCGTACCCTATCGGCTATTAGTTTTAATCATATTCATCTGCAAGGAGTTTGTATGTTCTCCCCGTGTTTGCATGGGTTTCCTCCAGGTTCTCCGGTTTCCTCCCACATTTCAAAGACATACTGATAGGGAATACAGATTGTGAGCCCCATCGGGGACAGTGACGATAATGTGTGTAAAGTGCTGCGGAGTATGCTAGCACTATATAAGCAAAGCACAAAAAATAATAATATTATTAAGGCTATATTGTCCTACCTAAATCATGGCTGCGGTCCTTGAATTTGTATAGCACCATGAGGGTAAGTATGACTGGTAGGATATACAAAAACTACTGACGCTAGTTAAGAGTAACTCCTACCCTTCCCAGCAAGTTTCACCTAAGAAGGCTTCATCAGGGGCCTGAGGCTATAACATCACACATCTGAGGCTTGAAAACAGTTCACGCCTGGACCGAAAGGTTCCCACGTTGGGGGAATAAACGGCATCATTTTATTTAGAATTGTAGTGCTGCAAAAAAACATTTTTTATACATATCTAAAGTACTAGATTATGGCCCGATGCTATCGCATCGGGAGGATGCAATAGCATCACACCTCTTGCCATGTTAACCCTCAACACACACACTCCTCAACACACACTCCTCTCACCTTTCACCATTCTCCACTCACTCTTTCACTCCACATACGACCCCTTCTCTCACTCCGTCTCTCATACTCACGCCGTCATCGCCGCTGCTCCACGATCCCCGACATCTTCTTCCGCCGGCGCCATCCTGGATCCAGACGTTGTCCATGCCGGCGACATGTTCTTGCGGCGACGCCATCTTGAGTATCGTGAAATCCTGCGATAGTCAAAATGGCGTCGCCGGAAGAACATGTCGCCGGCGTGGACGACGTCGGGATCCAAAATGGCGTCGGCGAAATCTCGCGAGTTTTCGCCGACGCCATTTTGGATCCCGACGTCGTCCTCGCCGGCGACATGTTCTTGCGGCGACGCCATCTTGACTATCGCGGGATTTCGCCGATCCAAAATGGCGTCGCCGCAAGAACATGTCGCCAGCGTGGACGACATCGGGATCCAAAATGGCGTCGGCGTAATCTCGCGAGATTTCGCCGACGCCATCTTTTTGGATCCCGAGTCGTCCACGCCGGCGACATGTTCTTCCGGCGACGCCATCTTGACTATCGCGGGATTTCACGAAATCCAAGATGGCGTCGCCGCAAGAACATGTCGGCGGCCTGGAGAACGTCTGGATCCAGGATCGCGGCGGCGGAGGAAGATGTCGGGGCAGCGACGATGACGGTGTGAGTATGAGAAACGGAGTGAGAGAAAGGAACGTATGTGGAGTGAAAGAGTGAGTGGACGTGAGTGGAGGTGAGTGGAGGTGAGAGGAGTGTGTGTTGAGGCGGTGTGGTGTGTTGAGGGTTAACATGTGCGTGTGTGTGTGTGTGGTGACGTCACCGGTTACAACTGGACGGAAGTTGTTACAACCGGAAGCTGCTTAGGGCATTTATTATTATAGATAGGATTGGGCTTTGCCTGGGAAGCCGTGTAACCACTCATCGGTTAGCTGGTGCGGATCTCATTTTGTCCCTTTTTCATCTATCTATCCCTCCAGTGGACAGTATATCTATCTTTGTATCTAAGGAAAGAAAAAAGCAGCACTATACTAGATGTAGCCTTAGGATGCCAACCATGTGCCCATCCACCAGTGTGCAAAACAAGAGCAGCACGCCAAGAAGGTAGTAAAATAAATAGTGATTTATTCGCCCAGTCTCCCATGCTTTGTGCTGTGTGTGATGTTTCGTCCCTTTTAAGTAACTGAGTCTTTTTCAAGTAGCGAGTCTGGTGAATAAACAAGATTTATAGGTAACGTCTCATCAGCATTAAATAGACATAATTGGTGCATAACTACATAAAAACAGCATAATTTATTCTTGTGCAGTTCATATACAATCATCACACGATGTGCAATAATATATACAGAAACTCCAGTGCTAATTCATCAAAAATGTTACAGTATATATCGTATATACACTGATTCATGTATCGCAGCGCAGAATCATCTGCCCCTGCCGGTCACTGACCAACGATCAGCAAATGCTGATTATTTTATCTTTTATCTATTTTTCTATCTACTAGAGGTGGGGCAGTGTGTGTGTGTGTGGGGTGTGTGTCCCACCGCTGCCTGCCCACCCTCCTCCGTGCAGTCACAGCCAGAAGGAAAGATGGTGGTTTGCGGCCTGTGCTGGAGATGGGGTGCGGCGCCACGGTCTTTCCTGACGGCTGTGACTGCACGGAGGTGGGTGGGCAGGCAGCGGCGGGACCGGCGCGTGTAGTCAAGCGGCAGCGAGTCCTGGCGGCGGTGAGGGGGTCCGGCGTGGGTGTCCCGGCAGTGTCCCACTGGTGGTACTGCGTAAGGGTCTCGTACCACCAGCGGGTGCCATATTGGTATACCCATCACTTGGGTATTCAAATATGGCGGTCGGCGTACTTCCGATGCAGCACGGTGGATTGTGGGATTCAAGGACGTCCAGGCGGAAGTGGACAACGGACAATTTTAGGTAAGTATATAATAGATTATCTATCTATCTATCATCTATCTATTATCTACAATATCTATCTATTATCTATATATCTATCTAACATCTGTTTTTAGAAAAAATGGAACAGCGCACCATTAGATCAGTGGGTGCACGGGCCTCCCCAGCAAATTATCCGTACATTTGTCAAACATATAGAAGCAAAAAATGGGAAGCAGCACTCCAATAGTTACCAATGGTTATGGTGGACTTTATTTGGCCCACATAAGCAGAAATGTTGTCATGCCATGTGAGCCAAATAAAGTCCACCATAACCATTGGTAACTATTGGAGTGCTGCTTCCCATTTTTTGCTTCTATCTATCTATCTATCTATCTATCTATCTATCTATCTATCACTGTATCCATCTATTTATTACTGTCTCTATCTAGAGTCGTGTGAAAAACAGTTATAACCCTTCCCTAATCTCTTCTTATTTTGAGTGTTGGTCACATGTAAATGTTTCAGATCACCAAACAAATGTAAATATTAGGCAAAGATAACACAAGTAATCACAAAATGCAGTTTATAAATGAAGGTCTTTATTATTAAGGGAAAAAGAAATCCAAACCTACAGGGCCATGTGTGAAAAAGTGGTTGCCCCCTAAACCTAAACTGGTTGGTCCACCCTTAGCAGTAACATCTGTAATCAAGCGTTTGTGATAACTGGCTATGAGTCTTTTACAACGCTCTAGAGGAATTTTGGCCGCTCATCTTTGCAGAATTGTTGTAATTCAGCCACATTGGAGGGTTTCCGAGCATGAACCGTCTTTTTAAGGTAATGCCACAGCATCTCAATCGGATTAAGGTCGGGACTTTGACTAGGCCACTCCAAAGTCTTAATTTTGTTTTTCTTAAGCCATTCAGAGGTGGGCTTACTGGTGTGTTTTTGGATCATTATGTAAAAATAGATTTGGCACACCCAATTCAGATGCAAAAAAAAATAGAAAATTTTTTATTGATGTAGGTACATCCACCGTTTGAAAATGTTGACAAATCACAAGCGCTCTACAGATTGAGATCACGAACAGATGACCGTACATTTTCCTTCAGGAATTTTTGGTAGACAGCAGAATTTATGGTTCCATTTATCACGGCAAGTCTTCCAGGTCCTGAAGCAGCAAAACAGCTCCAGACCATCACACTACCACCACCATATCTTACTGTTGGTATGATGTTCCTTTTCTGAAATGCTGTGTTATGCCAGATGTAATGGGACATACTTATACCTTCCAAAAAGTAAAACTTTTATCTTGTCAGTCCACAGAGTATTCTCCCAAAAGTCTTGGGAATTATCAAGATGTTTTATGGCAAAACTGAGATTAGTCTTTATGTTCTTATTGCTCAGCAGTGGTGTTCGTCTTGGTACTCTTCCATGCAGGCCATTTTTGCCCAGTCTTTTTCTTATTGTAGAGTCATGAACACTGAGGCAAGTGAAGCCTGCAGTTCTTTGGATGTTATTGTGGGGTCTTTTGTGATCTCTTGGATGAGTTGTCACGGTGCTCTTGGGGTAATGTTGGTCGGTCGACCACTCCTGGGAAGGTTCACCACTGTTCCATATTTTTGCCATTTGTGGATAATGGCTCTCACTGTGATTTGCTGGAGTCCCAACGCTTTAGAAATTGCTTTATAACCTTTTCCAGCCTGATAAATCTCAATTTCTTTGTTTCTCAGTTGTTACAGAATTTCTTTGGCTCTGGGCATGATGTCTAGCATTTGAGGGCATTGTGGACTACTTTGTCAGGCAGGTCCTATGTAAGTGATTTCTTGAGCATTGAGAATAGGTGTGGCAGTAATCAGGCCTGGGTGTGGCTAGGGAGTTTGAACTCAGCTTCCCAAAGATATGATAAACCACAGTTAATTTATGTTTTATGGATGGGGAACAATACATTTTTCACACAGGGCCCTGTAGGTTTGGATTTCATTGTCCCTTAATAATAAACACCCTGATTTAAAAACTTCACTTTGTGATTACTTGTGTTATCTTTGTCTAATAATTAAATTTGTTTGGTGACCTGAAACATTTTAGTGTGACAAACATGCAAAAGAATAGGAAATCAAGACAGGGCAAACACTTTTTCACAGAGCTGTATCTATTTATCATATATCTATTTATCGATTATCTATCTATCTATCTATCTATCTTTCCATAGTACGGCAATAATTTTTCAGGTTTTGACTCCTTTACCTCTTTTTTTTCCATGCTCTTACATTAATCTTCTTTCTTTCTACGCAGAGAATGGTTCCAGGTTATGGGTCTACAGTAAACTATGCTGATCCTACACTGATGCCGCTAGCACATGAAGATGCCAGAGCAAGGGAAAAAATTATGAATTCGCAATTCAAATGTTATGAGAAAATAAAAAGAGATCCATCATATTCTAAATCAGGTAAAAAAAATTGTGATTCCAATTATTTTTTCATCAGAGCAACATTTAGAGGCTAAATACCCCTCTAAATATAAATATTATTATCTAATTTTCAGTTGTCTCTGAGCTGGTGGTGTAGACTAGCTGCTTTCATGTTTCCCATGCACAGCACACACAGACATAAAGGATTTCTCCTCTCCTGTCCCTATGTAGAACATGCTTACTTTAGAAACATCAGCAGCATGGAGGACATTCTTAAGTACTGAGCCATGTATCTGTGAATTCAGCTTTGGTCAGTTTTTTTTTTCAGTTACGGCGCTGAACAACACAGCTCTATTTATGGAATAACGGATGCGGGGGTCAGGTACTGTACATCCACTCCCTATTGATTTGAATAGTGGGTCGATGTGCAGTATCCAGCTGCTGCCATGATAGAGTTGACACAGCTGTGCTGTTCCATAACTGAGTAGTTCTGGTCGCCGACAACACCTGGAACAGCTGATTGGCAGGGTGTGGTGCTTGCAGGTACGCAGGATGCAGTGACGAGTCGCGAGACAATTTGGTGCTTTCTACAATAACGTTTATAGGACTAGAGGGAACTTTCCTCAGTCAAGATCCTGATCAACAAAAAGGGGTAACACGGATTGCCCTCGCAGGGGCTCTAAACACGCAAACACAAACGGGTAGAACACGACTACGTCCGGCACTAGCCGGTCACTATAGGGCCGCGGTATGGTCGACTATGGGTCCTTAATTATATAGTCAACTTAGCTGTCCAGACGTCCCTCGCCGTTCGGGATGGTGGTCATCCGACGTAGTAGTCGCTGGGCCCAGTTGCTGAGGCGTTAACGGAGTCTTCGGGCGCTCCGATTACACTGGAACCTCACAGGCCCCGGCGGAGACCTTGGACAGATGAGCCGCAGCCCCCGGACTGGGGCAAGCGGCAGCGATGTGGGGTGGCGAAGGATAGGCCACCTGCGCAGCTAATGGCTGCGACGGGGAATCCGCCGCAAGCAGAGGCTCGGCCCCTGCTGCGGACCGGAGCGGGACAGTGGTGGCTGCCAACGGCACTGGGCTTGCCGCGACCACGGGTGAGGGCAGAGCGGCTGCGGGCAACGGGTTGGAGTGAGGCGGCAAAGGCCGCTGGTGTCCGTGGGCAGGCCGCAGCCGCGGGCAGGAGCGAGGCGGCAGCGGCCGCTGGTGGCCGCAGGCAGGCCGCAGCCGCGAATGACCGGAAGAAGGCGGCGGCCGCTGGTCGACGCGGGGCAGCGGTTCTCGGACGGTCGTCTCTGCGCCGTCCCACTGATGTCCAGGGGAAGCGTCTCTCCTGTCTCTGGCCTCCTTCCTGGCTCTGGTGAGTCGCTCTGTCTCTCAGTCGCTCCCACGATCTCCTGCTCCTTCTGTCTCGTTCCGCTGACTCATCGTCCCGGGAATTCCCCGCCTCCTTTATACTGGTCCCTCCCCCAGCCCATCTGTCTGTCACAACGGTCCGTCCCCGAACTCTGTCACCCGGAAACAGTTTCCCCTGTAACCCAGGTGACGGTCCCCTTGGTTCCGACCCGGACATTCGACGGGGACCCTCTCTCCCACACTCCCCCACCCTGTATGCTCGCCAGTCCTCGGGCGAGGGCTTTAGTAGATTCGAGTTAGTCTTTGGAGACGACATTTCTTGTCGCCATACGAACTGGTCCTGTTCGTAACGTTCAGGGGGTTTGCCAGCTGTTGACCGCTCTGAGCGTCTAAGTTCGACCGGGGTGGAGCTTTCTGGGGTGGTAGATGGTGGTGTGTTGTGAGTTCATTTTCCCCTTCACTGTCGATGTCTGATGAACTCCCTCTTCTGGTGAAGGAAGGTAGTGAGGCTAATTACCAAACACCTGATCTGGTAGATGATGACTGGGTAACAGGAAATTCTGATTGGATATAAGGCAGCCAACGCCCTTCTCAGTCGCTGGTGATTTCTCTGCTGGATTCTTGGAGACCAGTCTGATTCCTGCTTCCCAAAGATAAGTTTTTGCTCTGCTTTTGAACTTATTAGTTTTGTTTTGTTTACCTTGTTTTATGGAGTTCAGCCATCCCCGGTCGGGGGTGTGCTGAGTTCCATTTTTGTCTCTGATCAGTTTGTCTCTTTGCTCTGTCTTCAGAAATTACCTGAGTGCTGATATAGTCTTTTTGAAGTCCTAGCGACTTCAGGGCCTGTTTTACCTATCAGACGGTTGGGACATTTTTTGGTAGGGTTTTTTACGGATTGCAGACAGCAGCTTTTCTATCCTATCCTTTTTAGTTAGCTTGGGCCCCATCGTTTGCTCAACCTATCTTTCTATCTGTGTTAGTGTTTTCATCTTGCTTCACCGTCATTATATGTTGGGGGCTGCCTATTGCTTTTGGGTCTGCTCTGGGGCAGTTTAGATTTCCCCTTTCTTTCTTTTCTCCGGCTGTGTTCGAGGGGTCTAGGGATCGTAGGAGCCCCCCACGGCTACTGTTAGTTGTTGTGGATAGGATCAGGGGTCTGCAATCCGATAGCTACCAACCTCTCCGGTTTTCTGGACTTAGCTTGTATTTTTGTTTTTTCCTCCTTCAGTGACTCAATCATAACAGAATCACCAGCCATACCGCAGATCCTAGGGTACTCAATAGCAGGAAAGAATTGTAAAAAAAAAAAGGAGTTTGTCAGAATTTTTTTTTTTTTTTGTGTGTGTATATTTTTTCCTCTATGTCTCTGAGGCCGTAGGGGGAATTTTTTTTTTTTTTTCTTTCTCAATAGAGATGAAGCAATTGTCTGATCGTGTGGAGCAGCTTGCTGCTGAGGTGCGAGGAATTTCCGCCTATCTTGCTCATTCACACGCTGCTGAACCAAAAATCCCCACTCCTGATGTGTTTTTTGGGGATCGGTCTAAATTTTGTAATTTTAAGAATAATTGTAAATTATTTCTTGCCTTGAAGCCTAACTCATCGGGGAGCTCTGCGCAGCAGGTTAAAATTGTCATCTCCTTGCTGCGCGGCGATCCCCAGGATTGGGCGTTTTCTTTAGTACCAGATGATCCTATTCTAACTAATGTGGATGTATTTTTTCAGGCCTTGGGGTTGTTGTATGATGAACCTAATGCGATTGATCAAGCTGAAAAGACCCTGTTGGCATTGAGCCAGGGTCAAGATTCTGCCGAACTGTACTGTCAAAAATTCCCGAAAGTGGGCGGTCCTCACCACTTGTAATGATGGTGCCTTGGCAGCTCTCTTTCAGAAGGGTTTGTCAGAAACCGTAAAAGATACTATGGTGGGATTTCTGGTTCCCTCTGGGCTTGACGATTCTATGTCATTAGCCATTCAGGTTGATCGGCGTTTGCATGAACGCAAAACTGCACGAGAGGTGTTGCCACCTGTTGAACAAATGTCTGAACCTATGCAATGTGATAGAGTTTTGCCTAGGGCGCAACGTCAGGAGTTCAGAAGGCATAATAAGCTGTGTTTCTTCTGTGGTGATGCCTCGCATATTATTTCTGTCTGCCCTGAACGAGAGAAACGTTTTGCACACACATTTGCTGTGGGTGGTGTTCAACCTAAGTTTCTTCTGGCAATTACTCTGATCTGCTCCCTGTCCACATTTTCCGCTAAGGCTTTTGTGGATTCGGGAGCAGCTCTGAACCTGATGGACTTGGATTTTGCTAAACGTTGTGGATTTCCTATGGCACCTCTGCAGACGCCTATCCCTTTGAGGGGTATTGTTGCTACTCCTTTGGCAAAGAATAAACCTCAGTTTTGGACCCAGGTGGTAATGCGGGTCGCCCCAGACCATCAAGAGAATTGCAGATTTTTGGTGTTGCATAATTTGCATGATACCATTGTTCTGGGGTTTCCCTGGTTGCAAATCCATAATCCAGTTTTGGATTGGAAATCTGTGTCTGTGGTGAGTTGGGGTTGTCGGGGTGCCCTTAGTGATGCTCATGTTTTCTCCACCTCTCCCCAGTCGCATGATGTTCCTGACTATTTGGCTGATTATTATGAAGTATTTAGTGAGAGTGAGTCTGCGTCTTTGCCTCCTCATAGGAGTTATGACTGTGCAATTGAGCTGAGCCCTGAGTGTAAATTTCCCAAGGGTCGACTTTTCAATTTATCTGTACCCGAGCACGAGGCTATGCGATCCTATATTAAGGAGTCGTTGGAGAAGGGTCATATTAGACCATCCTCTTCACCCTTAGGTGCTGGGTTTTTTTTCGTGGCCAAGATAGATGGTTCATTAAGGCCTTGTATTGACTATCGTTCCCTCAACAAAGTTACTGTTAAATATCAGTATCCGTTACCCCTGATTTCTGATCTATTCTCCAGAGTTAAAGGTGCTTGCTGGTTTACAAAGCTTGACCTCAGGGGGGCGTATAATCTTATTCGCATTAAGCATGGGGATGAATGGAAGACGGCGTTTAATACTCCGGAGGGACATTTTGAGTACCTGGTGATGCCTTTTGGGCTCACTAATGCCCCTTCTGTCTTCCAGTGCTTCATGAATGATATTTTCCGAGACTTGGTGGATACATTTTTGATCATCTATCTGGATGATATTTTGATCTTTTCCAAGGATTGGGACTCTCAGGTGAAACATGTTCGGACTGTGTTCCGGATTTTGAGGGAGAATTCCCTGTATGTCAAGGGATCGAAATGCCTTTTTGGTGTACAGAGGATTTCATTTTTGGGATTTATTTTGTCTCCGTCAACTATTGAAATGGACCCGGCCAAGGTACAGGCCATTTATGATTGGGTTCAGCCCACTTCTTTGAAGGCCCTCCAGAAGTTTTTGGGTTTTGCTAATTTTTATTGTAAATTTATAGCTAATTTTTCTGGTATTGCCAAACCATTGACTCATTTGACTAAGAAGGGTGCTGATGTGCTGAATTGGTCTCCGGAGGCTGTTTCTTCCTTTCAGGAGCTGAAGCGAAGGTTCACTTCTGCTCCGGTTTTGCGGCAACCTGATGTCTCACTCCCGTTTCAGGTAGAGGTGGACGCTTCTGAGATAGGTGCAGGAGCTGTTTTGTCTCAAAAAGATCCTGTAACATCTAAAATGAATCCCTGTGCTTTCTTTTCCCGAAAGTTCTCCCCATCCGAACGTAACTATGATGTGGGGAATCGGGAACTGTTAGCCATGAAATGGGCATTTGAGGAGTGGAGACATTGGTTGGAGGGAGCTAAACATGAAGTCGTGGTCCTTACTGACCACAAGAATTTGATTTACCTGGAGTCGGCCAAACGCTTGAATCCTAGACAGGCTAGGTGGGCCTTGTTTTTCACACGTTTTGATTTTGTGGTCTCTTTTCTTCCGGGCACTAAGAATGTCAAGGCAGACGCCCTCTCTAGGAGTTTCTTTGCTGATTCTCCTGTTGTGACCAAGCCTGCTACCATCTTAGGTGAGGGGGTAGTCCTTTCTGCCATCTCGCCCGATTTGAGACGTGCTCTGGAAGAGTTTCAGGAGGACAAACCTGAGCGTTGTCCCATTGGAAAATTGTATGTTCCTGACCAGTGGAGGAAGAGAGTGATGTTTGAAGTTCATTGCTCTGCATTGGCTGGTCATCCAGATATTTTTGGTACTAGAGATTTGGTGA
Source organism: Dendrobates tinctorius (assembly GCF_039654945.1). Classification (NCBI taxonomy): domain Eukaryota; kingdom Metazoa; phylum Chordata; class Amphibia; order Anura; family Dendrobatidae; genus Dendrobates; species Dendrobates tinctorius. Next base: position 82,990,086 of record NW_027361738.1, on the reverse strand, counting down.
GTCGGTCTTTTTGGTGGCCCGCCTTGTCTCGTGATGTCAGGAATTTTGTGCAGTCCTGTGAGACTTGCTCTCGGTCTATACCTTGTTCTCGCTCTAGTGAGTTGTTGATGCCTTTGCCGGTGCCCAGGAGGCCATGGACCCATATTTCAATGGATTTTATCTCTGATGTGCCTGTCTCTCAGAGAATGACTGTTATTTGGGTGATTTGTGATAGATTCTCTAAGATGGTCCATCTTGTACCACTCCCTAAGTTGCCATCTTCCTCAGAGTTGGTGCCCTTGTTTTTGCAACAGGTGGTTCGCTTGCATGGGATTCCTGAGAACATTGTATCTGACAGAGGAGTTCAGTTTGTGTCTAGATTTTGGAGGACTTTCTGTTCCAAGCTGGGAATTCAGTTGTCCTTCTCCTCTGCGTTTCATCCTCAGACCAATGGGCAGACGGAGAGAACAAACCAGACTTTGTAGTCGAATTTGAGTTGTTTTATTTTTGCTGATCAGGATGATTGGGTTTCATTTTTGCCCTTGGCCGAATTTGCTTTAAATAATAGAGCTAGTTCTGCCACTTTGATGTCACCTTTTTTTTGTAACTTTGGGTTTCATCCTCGATTCTCTTCAGGGCAGGTGCAGCCTTCTGCCTGCCCAGGTGTTGACACTGTGGTGGAGAGAATGCACCAGATCTGGGACCAAGTGGTGGATAAGTTGTCTCTCTCCCAGGAAAAGGCCCAGCGGTTTTCCAACTGGCCTAGGACCATCGGTCCCCAGTTTAAGGTGGGTGATATGGTTTGGTTGTCATCAAAGAATATCTCTATGAAGGTGGCTTCTCCAAAGTTTAAACCTAGATTTATTGGACCTTACAAGATTTTGGAGATTCTTAATCCAGTCTCTTTTCGATTTGCTCTTCCTGTTACATTTAAGATCCATAATGTGTTTCATAAGTCTCTGTTAAAGAGGTTTGTTGAGCCAGTAGTTCCTGTGGTGGCACCTCCTGACCCGGTATTGGTTGAAGGTAATGTGGAATATGAGGTTGAGAAGATACTGGATTCTTGCCTGGCTAGACGGAGACTCCAGTATTTGGTTAAATGGAAGGGTTATGGCCAGGAGGATAATTCTTGGGTCCCTGCATCCGATATTCATGCCGAAAGATTGGTTCGTGCCTTTCATCGGGCCCATCCTGATCGCCCTGGTGGTGTGGATGAGGGTTCGGTGACCCCTCCTCAAGGGGGAGGTACTGTTGTGAGTTCATTTTCCCCTTCACCGTCTATGTCTGATGAACTCCCTCTTCTGGTGAAGGAAGGTAGTGAGGCTGATTACCAAACACCTGATCTGGTAGATGATGACTGGGTAACAGGAAATTCTGACTGGATATAAGGCAGCCGACACCCTTCTCAATCGCTGGTGATTTCTCTGCTGGATTCTTGGAGACCAGTCTGATTCCTGCTTCCCAAAGATAAGTTTTTGCTCTGCTATTGAACTTATTAGTTTTGTTTTGTTTACCTTGTTTTTTGGAGTTCAGCCATCCCGTCGGGGGTGTGCTGAGTTCCATTTTTGTCTCTGATCAGTTTGTCTCCTTGCTCTGTCTTCAGAAATTAACTGAGTGCTGATATAGTCTTTTTGAAGTCCTAGCGACTTCAGGGCCTGTTTTTCCTATCAGACGGTTGGGACATTTTTTGGTAGGGTTTTTTACGGATTGCAGACAGCAGCTTTTCTATCCTGTCCTTTTTAGTTAGCTTGGGCCCCATCGTTTGCTCAACCTATCTTTCTATCTGTGTTAGTGTTTTCATCTTGCTTCACCGTCATTATATGTTGGGGGCTGCCTATTGCTTTTGGGTCTGCTCTGGGGCACTTTAGATTTCCCCTTTCTATCTTTAGGCCTATTTAGTTCTCCGGCTGTGTTCGAGGGGTTTAGGGCATCGTAGGAGCCCCCCATGGCTACTGTTAGTTGTTGTGGATAGGATCAGGGGTCTGCAATCCGATAGCTACCAATCTCTCCGGTTTTCTGGACTTAGCTTGTATTTTTGTTTTTTCCTCCTTCGGTAACTCAATCATAACAGTGGTTGGGAAGTCCTCTTCGTCATCCAGATCCCAGACCGTTGACGGGGGGTCAGGGACCTGAGTGATCGGCTCGGGTCGCATGGGATCAGTGGACGCACAGGGGCGCAACATATTTCAGTGCTCAGTACGAGTGAGAGGGACACCGTCTCTTTCCGATTGTATTTCATACACAGGCCGTTGGGGCTTACCCGGCGCAACACTCGGTATGGGTTCTCCCCCACCGTGGTTCTAACTTGTTTTGGGGGCGTTGATCTAGTACGAGTACCCGATCCCCAGCCTGGAAGTCAATTGGTGGGGGCAGCGCTCCCCCCGGGTGTTCTAGATCCTGGAGCTTTGTATGGACGATTCGGTGGAGAGTCTGCAGCCGATGCAGGTGGTTTCAGACCCACGAGGATTCTCCAGTCCAGGGTAGAGGTTCCTCCGGGTTTAACTCCACTTCCGTGATTCTTTTGTCTTCCCGTCCAAACAGCAATGAGTAGGGGGTGTAACCAGTCACCCGGTGCACCCGGTTATTATATACCCACACCAGGTCAGGGATGTATTCAGGCCAGCGGACCTTTCGGTCGCTCTTCAGGGTACGCAGCATTTGGATTAGTGTCCGATTGAATCGTTCGCAGGCTCCGTTTACCTGCGGGTGGTATGGTGTAGTCTGAGACTTATCTATACCGTAGAGATGATGTAGTTCTTCCATGACTCTTCCTAGGAAGCATGCTCCTTGGTCCGAATGTATTCGTTGCGGGCAGCCGTACACTTGGATAAAGTTTTTACAAATCACATAGGCGGCCGACTCCGCTGTCTGGTCTCGAGTGGGGGTGACCACGGCGAACTTGGTGAAATGGTCCACCATAACGAGACAATGTTCATACCCCTGATAGGCAGGACCTATGGTCAGATAGTCCACCGTAATAAGCTCCAGAGGGGCTGATGTTACAATAGTTTGCACCGGGGCTCGTTGCGCGGGGGGGGTTAGCGAGCTCGCACGGGCGGCAGGTTCGACAAACTTCTTCTACAGCAGCGTGCAAGCGTGGGTGGTAAGCTATCTGCTGCAACCATTGAAAAGTCTTTTGAGCACCAAAATGAGCCCCCTTCTCATGGGCTTCCTGGGCCAGTTGGTTGAGATGGGCTCCAGGCATGATCACCTGCCATATCGTAGCTGACGTGGTTCGTAACATGGCTTTTCGATATAAAAGTCCCTTTTTGTTGAATAATTTTTCCCATTGGCGCAACATCAGCAACATATCTTGGGTCAAAGTCTGTCTCTGTGAGCCCGTGGGCAATTTACCGGTGGCCACCCATCGGCGTACGAGTCCAACTTCTGTATCTTCCTGTTGCTGCTGAATCCATTTGTCGCGGGGCTGTTCCAGCATCCCTCCTAGGAGTCCCGGATGAGGCGCTTCTTGCGTGTTGACTGTAAGAGCGGCGGTGGTGAGGGCGAACGGCATCTCGTCTGCTTCTAATTCGTCGTCTCGACTTCTTCCTGGGGTGGTGTATCGGATTCTGGAGAGCACGTCGGCGTGCACGTTTTCAGCTCCTCGTTTGTAGATGATCTTATAATTGAATTTGGCCATTCGAGCCACCCACCGCTGCTCTAGGGCCCCCAGTTTGGCATTCTCCAAATGGGCTAACGGGTTGTTATCGGTCTGCACTACTACTTCGGAGCCCGCCAGATACTCTGCGAATCGCTCGGTCATTGCCCACACTACCGCGAGGAGCTCGAGCTTAAAGGAGCTGTAATTGTCCGGGTTGCGTTCTGAGTCGTGCAGCGACCGGCTACCGTAGGCGATCACTTTCTCCCGGCCGTCCTGCACCTGTGACAACACAGCTCCTAATCCCTGGAGGCTCCCGTCGGTATGCAGGATGAACGGTTGCGAGAAATCCTCAAATGCCAATACCGGGGCGTCCGAGAGAGCAGCTTTGAGATCTTGAAACGCATCCTCTAGCGGTTGCTGCCACTGGATCTTCTGTTCATTCGCCCCAGCGGGAGCCCCCTTCAGCAGGTCTTGCAGGGCTCGAGCTCGGCGTGCAAAATTCTTCACGAACCGACGCTAGTAGCCGGCCAACCCCAAGAAGGTCCGCACGTCCTTCACCGTCTCGGGGGTAAGCCATCCCTGGATGGCAGCGACCTTTTCCAGGGATGGTCGGACGCCCTCTGCCGAGACAGTATGCTCCAGGTATTCGATCTGAGTGCGGAACAGGTGGCATTTCTGGGGCTTTACCTTTAGCCCATACTTCTGCAGCCGGCCGAGCACCTGCCCCAACCGCCTCAGGTGGTCCTCGAACGTGGCGGAATAGATGATAATATTGTCCAGGTATATCAACGTGGCTACAAAGTTGAGGTCTCCTAGACACCGCTCAATCAACTGCTGAAAAGTTCCTGGGGCGTTGGCCAGCCCAAACGGCATCCGATTGAACTCAAACAGTCCCATGGGAAGGATGAATGCCATCTTGGCTCTGTCTTCCTCCGACATCGGCACCTGCCAGTACCCACTGGCCAGGTCTAGGGTTGAAAAGTACGTCGCGTTCCCCAGGGCGGACAGAGACTCTTCTATGCGGGGCAATGGATATTAATCCTTGATGGTGCAGGCGTTCAACTTCCGATAACCCACGCAAAAACGCAGAGTGCCATCTTTTTTCCGAACCAGGACAATAGGGGCCGCCCAAGGGCTCTGGCTTTCTCGTATGACCCCCTTCCGGAGCATTTGGGCTAATAAGGTTTTCACTTCCTGGTATAGCTGCGGTGGTATTTGCCGATATCGCTCCCGGATGGGGGCCGCTCCTGCCGTGGGGATCCCATGCGTGATGGCCGTGGCACATCCGAAGTCGTCCTCGTGGCTGGTGAAGACACTGTAAAATTGTCCAAGAAGTGTCTCTACCTGGAGAAGCTGGGCTGGCGCTAGGCCGGAAAGTTCAGCCAGCATTCTCTCCAGGATGACTCGACCTTTCTCCTGGGTCGAGGATATGGCAGTCTGTTGGGTTTGTACCGTTACTGCCCAAGGATCTTCGGGCTGCACCTTCAACTGGACCGCGGGGTCCGGCAGCATCTCCTCCAAAGGCCTCACTAGTTTGGCCATTTCGGCCCGGGGCTTCAGGGCGATATCTTGGTCTTCCAGGTTGACACAACGCACCAGGATGGTCCCCTCCCGCACCGTGGACAGGGAGCAGGCTACCAGTATGCCAGGGTGCAGGCGCTCCGAGTAACATGGTTCCACCTGCACCTCCACTCCCTCCAGTGGCATCGGGGCGCGGATCGGCAGAGTTACCACCGTCTGCCCTGGAGGAAGCACGAGCTGGGGGCTGCCGGCGCGATGACCTTGCCCAGCGCCTCACCCTCCTGGCACTCCTGGAGCACTCGCGCCTCCCGCACCAACCGCTGGAAGACCTGCCCTTGGGCCGTGCGAGAACCCCAGTGGCTCAGAGTCTCTTGTGTGGGTTCGTTGAGGAGGAGGTTGCCGAACTCTCGTAGTATGTTCATACTCAGAATAACCGGATGTTTGCTGTTTGTGTCTCCCTGGGTCAGGACAACCTCCCCGGCGGCCGAGTGATTTGCCGCTTATCGAAATCTGCATCCAGGCTACTCCGACGACAGGAACTGGTAGCTGGTTGGCGGCTACCAACTTTATCACTGTCCCCCACTGAGGTCTCACTGCTTCGGGAAAATGCTGCTGAAAATAAGTCTCTGGCATGGTCGTAACCTGCGATCCCCTATCCACTAGGCATCGCATGGCACGGCCTTTGATCTCTGCACATACCACTGGGCACCGCGCGACCAGGTCTTCGTGACTTCCTCCACCCCGTGTGATGGGCTCCAGCTCCGGGCGGCCTCTCCACGGCTCAGGGTCTTCTGCTCTTCTTGGCCAGCGGGGCAAGTTTCCCCTGGAACGTGGGCACTCTCGGGCAGAGCATCCCAATTCTCCACAAGCGTAACAGACGAATGGTCATGGGGACCGACTTGGGTGCGAGCCGCGATGGTTCATGCCTCCTTTACCCGGCCCTGGCCGACTCCTTGTGGCCGCTTTCTTGGCTTCGGCCAGTTCACCTTTAATACTCTGTATCTCTTGCTTCACCTCTTGTACCCAGCGGGGTTCACTCAGGGCGCTTACGGATGCTTCGATACTCCGAGCCATCCCCACGGGGACCGTCACCTCTTGCTCCTGTTCCCGAACCCGTGCCTCCTTCCCTATCTCTGAAAAGGTCAGATGTGGGTCCCCTCGCACCCGCTCTCGCAAAGCCTGTCTTGTCAGAGTGTCTCGTAACCCGGTCACTAACAGGTCACGTAATGTTATGTCCACGGTCCCCACGCCGACTCCATCCTTCCTTTCAATGGCTAAAAACAGTTCCTGCAAAACATTCATATACTGGGTCACTGTTTCCCCCTCTTTCTGCATGCGTCCAAACATCTGGGTTCTCAGTTCCCCAACATCGGTCGGGTCCCCATAGGCCTCTTCTAAGATCTGTAACACCCTGACGAAGGCGGTTCGCTGCCCCCGCGTCCTCAACATTACGGTATCCGGGGCTTCCCCGTCCAACGCCATCAGGGCCACTTCTGCCTCTAGGTCAGGGGTAAGCGGATGCATTCTGAATAACCCACGCATTCTCTCTGTCCAATTCCACAGCATAGTATTGCTACCGGAGAACCTGAGTAGATTGCTTAGCATAGCCCCCAAAGAAATGCTGGGCCAGGCGCCCTCGTTGTCCGCGCTCGGAGACTGCGTCCTGCCGACTACGCCAAGTGTGGTGCTTGCAGGTACGCAGGATGCAGTGACGAGTCGCGAGACAATTTGGTGCTTTCTATAATAACGTTTATAGGACTAGAGGGAACTTTCCTCAGTCACGGCCTGATCAACAATAAGGGGTAACACGGATTGCCCTCGCAGGGGCTCTAAACAAGCAACCACAAACGGGTAGAACACGACTACGTCCGGCACTAGCCGGTCACTATAGGGCCGCGGTATGGCCGACTACGGGTCCTTAATTATATAGTCAACTTAGCCGTCCAGACGTCCCTCGCCGTTCGGGATGGTAATGGTGGTCTTTCGGCGTAGTAGTCGCTGGGCCCAGGTGCTGAGGCGTTGACGGAGTCTTTGCGTGCTCCGGCGCTCTGATGACACTGGAACCTCACAGGCCACGGCGGAGTCCTTGGACAGATGGGCCGCAGCCCCCGGGCTGGGGCAAGCGGCAGTGATGTGGGGTGGCGAAGGATAGGCCACCTGCACAGCTAACGGCTCAGACGGGGAATCCGCGGCAAGCAGAGGCTCGTCCCCTGCTGCGGACCGGAGCGGGACAGTGGTGGCCGCCGACGGCACTGGGCTTGCCGCGACCACGGTTGAGGGCAGAGCGGCTGCGGGCAGCGGGAGACAGGTCGCAGCTGCGGGTTGGAAGAAGGCGGCGGCTGACCGCGGGCAGGCCGCAGTCGCGGGCTGGAAGAAGGCGGCGGCGGCTGCTGGTCGTCTCGGACAGTCGTCTCGGTGCCGTCCCACTGATGTCCAGAGGAAGTGTCTCTCCTGTTTCTGACCTCCTTCCTGGCTCTGGTGAGTCACTCTGGCTCTCAGTCGCTCCCACAATCTCCTGCTCCTTCTGTCTCGTTCTGCTGACTCATCGTCCCGGGAATTCCCCGCCTCCTTTATACTGGTCCCTCCCCCAGCCCATCTGTCTGTCACAACGGTCCGTCCCCGAACTCTGTCCCCCGGAAACAGTTTCCCCCAGAACCAGGTGACGGTCCCCTTGGTTCCGACCCGGACACTCGACGGGGACCCTCTCTCCCACAAGGGGTCACACCCAAACCGATCAGAAATTGATCATCAGAAGATAGGCCATCAATATTAGGTTCCATAAAACCCCTTTAAGTCCTGTGTGATTTTCTTTCTGTATATCACTGAACTCTGTTCTTACTTTCTGGGTTAATACTTCAACATGAGGTATGGACTAGAAAGCTTTCTAGTAAGTATCTCGCACTAGATCTGAATTCACAGCTACACTGCTTTGTACTGCTAAATAATGTCCTCCTTGCTGCTGCTGCTTTTTCTGGGCATGTTTCTCATAGAGACAGGAGAGCAGAAATATCTCATGTCTGTGTGTGCTGTGTATAGGAGATATCACATGGGAGACAGAAGGAACAGCTGATTGAAGGTGGTGTCAGGTGTTGCGCCCACAATGCTCAGGCATTGACTACCTAACCTAAGCATAGCCAATTTACGTTACGTTCCAGAGAACCCCTCTATGTCCTGTGTGATTTTTATTTCTGAATAGAACCCAACTCTGTTCTTACTTCCTGGGTTAATACTTCAACATGAGGTATGGACTAAAAAGCTTTCTAGCAAGTATCATGCGCCATAGCTGAATTCACAGCTACACTGCTTAGTACTGCTGTATAACGTTCTCCAGGCTGCGGCTGCTGCATCTGAGCATGTTATTAATAGAGGCAGGAGAGCCGGAATATCTCATGTCTGTGTGTGCTGTGTATAGGAGACATCATATAAGAGACACCAGGAACAGCTGATCGATGGTGGGGTCGAGTGTTGCGCACACACCGATCAGGCATTGACTACCTAAGTTAAGCATAGGCGATCGATGTTAAAGTTCAAGACAACCCTTATATAGAGTCACATTGAAAGTATCTCCATCACTTTAGGATCAGTGGTTGAATAACCTCTATGACCCCTAAATAAAGGAGCGACGATTCTGATTCACCATTGTGGCCCCCTTTTTAGTTTTCCCTGTACAGGAGCCCTGTGAAATCGGTGAAGTGGACCCAGCGGTAGTAAGTAACGCTGCCGACCCTACATATTGCCAACTACTTTTCTATCACTGTTCATTTCATTGTTTCAACTGAATTGTACTTTTCACAAAGAAATTAAGTTCATCACTGTCACGTGGACCCGTCCTGTGTGACACGGCTTGCAGGCCGGTAACTAAAACAACAAGACAAGGGGTAGGGAAACAGTTACAACGGTGGGCCCTGCGATAGGGAAAGGGGACGTGGAGACCTCCTGCACTCCCCTGAGTCACTGTCCCTAACGCTCCTAACATTCCCTATGCCAGTTCCGCACCGGGCGCCGATCAAGAACCTGTCGCCCTAGCACACCCTACACCTATCCCTTGCTAGGGAACTGGGTGGCGCAGGCACTGACCCCACTGCTGTACTAATACACACTAAGGAGAAAACACAAACGGGGAAACACAACTTAGCTTTACTCTGTTGCACTTGCTCCTGGCAACAGAGTCCGCCACCAGCATGCAGCTGCTCTCCTGAATCGCTGCCACCAAGCTCTGTCAGAGCTACCAGGAAATCCCCGACTCCTTTCACACCAGGGCTCTGACTGAGCTGCCAGGACCTCTCTCTAGATCCTTCCTCCACCAAGGATGGTTGAAATGAACACTATCACCAACTCTGATTGCAACACCTGTGACTCTTTTATAGCAGAGCCAGCAATCACACCTGCATTAATATCATGTGCACTAAACAAAAGAAACTAGAGTGCAATGACGCTCACCACCACCGGGGGCAAACTTAGAACAAACGACACCACAGTGCAATAATCCTAATGGCCACCGGGGGCAAAAACACCTTAAGCACAGCTTAGAAAAAAAAAAAGGTTACCTGTGCTTTATATCAGTCATGATCCAGCATGGATCATGACAGTACCCTCCCCTTAATTTGGGGCCTCTGGACCCTCAAGACCGCTCCCAATCAGAGAACCACCTACAGCGGGGACGCCCAGACCCAGAGTTCACCCCAGCAACTACCTGCATGTCAGGTTGATGAGAAACGAGCCTGCTGGTATTGGCAACGTATGTTCTGGAGGCAACACACATCTCCGAAGCTCTGACCTGGGGAACGAGTTGTGTATGTGTATGTTTGGTATGAGCTGGTAACACTCCAGAACACCCATACACGCTCATTCACACACATGTCCGGACCTGAACGTTTATTGCCATACATTCGTTTGTCACAATTCGGTGAACTCTTTCTGGGATTGACAACAGAGGCGTCCCCCTGTGTCACCACACTCACACCCCCGCAATTCACCAAGGGGTACACCACCCTCCAACCCCTTCCACCACGAGGTCTGCGCCTCCCAGGGTTGGCTAATGGTGAGGGTTGAGATTTGCCCCTACTCTCCTGCAGTAGATCTGCTGCCCTCACCGGAGAGGAAGGGGTCCGTTGAAGAGAGACGGCAGAGACAGTAGTTCCTAGGCAGCAGCCCTCACACGAGTGCCCCCTGCTGACCACTTCCCTCGGCCGCCAATCCTTTACCTCCGGTACGCCGCCAGCCAACAACTCTGCTGACATAGTACCTTGGGAGGGCAAAATGGTGGAAATATACACTCCCTGGTCGCCTTCCTCCAAGCGACCAGGGGAATGCGGCTTCTGAGATGACAGATGATTTGGCGCGCATTGGGCAAGCCTTAAGGACATGACCAGTCTGCCCACAGTACAAACATGCCGACACCACTCCCCGAACTGTAGGCAGCTCCGTACACAAACTAGCTCCTCCTACTTGTATGGGTTCATCAGGAAACTTGGCACGCACAGGGCAGGCTCTCATGAAATGGCCCGGCTTCCCACAGGAAAAGCATACCCCCCCACCACGGCGAACCGCAGACAACCCCTTTTTTGTACCAACAACACCAGGCTGCTTGGGTTCCTCCATCCGCACTGGTGGGTCCTCCTCCCTAGCGAGGACTACAGGGGGCACATTTTGTGTATGTCTCTCCCTAAGGCGTCTATCTACCTGGATGGCAAGGGACATGGTGGCCTCCGGCGACCTGGGGGCGGCGTACTGCACCAGAGTATCCTGCAACTTTGGAGACAGACCCTGCACAAATTGACTCCTAAGTGCAGCGTCATTCCACTGAGTATTAGTGGCCCATCTCCTAAACTCTGAGCAGTACTCCTCAGCGACCCGGGCTCCCTGTTTACACCTACGGATTCGAGATTCCGCCAGGGCGATGCCATCAGGATCCCCATACACAAGCGCCAAGGCCGCAAAGAACTCATCCACGGACTCTAAAGATGGTGAATCATCCGGCAGGGAGAAGGCCCAGGATTAGGGATCTCCCTTAAGAAGGGACATAATGATTCCCACCCGTTGCTCTTCACTCCCTGATGAACGAGGGCGCAGTCTGAAATATAATTTGCAGGCTGGCTGAAATACCAAGAATTGATCTCTCCCTCCAGAAAACCTGTCAGGGAGTGATATCTTGGGTTCTGGCTGAGCCTGTCTTTGAACCAAGCCCCCAAAACCCACCAACAGCTGCAGTTGCTGCACCAACTCACCGCGCAGCCCCCTAATCTCATCAGTAAGGGTCTGCAGCATTTGGGCAAAGGTCTGAACTGGGTCCATGGCTCAGCAGAAAAAAAAGTGGGGGTTGGTGATAATGTCACGTGGACCCATCCTGTGTGACACGACTCGCAGGTCGGTAACTAAAACAACAGGACACGTCACGTGATACTGTCCTGTGTGACACGGCTCGCAGGCCGGTAACTAAAACAACAAGACAAGGGGTAGAGAAACAGTTACAACGGTGGGCCCTGCGATAGGGAAAGGAGACATGCAGACCTCCTGCACTCCCCTGAGTCAGTGTCCCTAACGCTCCTAACGTTCCCTATGCCGGTTCCGCACCGGGCGCTGATCACGAACCTGTCGCCCTAGCACACCCTACACCTATCCCTTGCTAGGGAGCTGGGTGGCGCAGGCACTGGCCCCACCGCTGTACTAATACACACTAAGGAAAAACACAAACAGGGAAACACCACTTAGCTTACTCTGTTGCACTTGCTCCTGGCAACAGAGTCCACCACCAGAATGCAGCTCTCCTCCTGATTCGCTGCCACCAAGCTCTGTCAGAGCAACAAGGAAATCCCCTATGACTCATTTCACACCAGGGCTAAGACAGTGCTGCCAGGACCTCTCTCTAGATCCTTCCTCCACCAAGGATGGTTGAAATGAACACTATCACCAACTCTGATTGCAACACCTGTGACTCTTTTATAGTAGAGCCAGCAATCACACCTGCATTAATATCATGTGCACTAAACAAAACAAACTAGAGTGCAATGACGCTCACCACCACCGGGGCAAACTTAGAACAAACTACACCACAATGCAATAATCCTAATGGCTACCGGGGGCAAAAACACCTTAAGCACAGCTTAGGAGAAAAAAAAGGTTACCTGTGCTTTATATCAGTCATGATCCAGCATGGATCATGACAATCATGTGGAAAGTCGGGAACAAACGTTACAATGAGTTTCCATTGAAGTCGCATTCTTTCAGGCATCTCTCTAGATACAAATAAACAGTGGTTCCTATGGAGCATTTACAACCTAGAAATCTTTAAAAAGACCTCGGGTATTTCAGTAGAGAAGAGAAAGAGACAATTTCAGAAGGAAAGAGAGGTCGCGGCGTGTTACTAGTAACATTCTCATCTCGGTGAAAGGAATTCAATAGCAATTTCTGTAGAACAAGGGAAAATATAGAAATTAATTAGTCAGAAAAGGAAAGCTGTTCAGCGCGGGAGATGCACAGAAGGCGGCAAGTTATACAGAGCTATCTATACTGCTGCTCTCACGCCTGCATTTACACGACCTTAAACCTTATCTCCAGATATATGTCATAGTGTAAGTTTATGCAATTGTTGCCATTTATTATAATTGTCTTGTTTTATATTTTGCAGAACATATATAATAATGTTGTGCCCCTATATACAAGAATATAACTACTATAATACTGCCCCTATATACAAGAATATAACTTCTATAACACTGCTCCTATGTACAAGAATATCACTACTATACTACTGCTCCTATGTACAAGAATATAACTACTATAATACTGCTCCTATATATAAGAATATAACTACTATAATACTGCCCCTATGTACAAGAATATAACTACTATAATACTGCCCCTATGTACAAGAATATCACTACTATAATACTGCTCCCTATGTACAAGAATATAACTACTATAATACTGCCCCTATATACAAGAATATAACTACTATAATACTGCTCCCTATGTACAAGTATATAACTACTATAATACTGCCCCTATGTACAAGAATATAACTACTATAATACTGTCCCAATGTACAAGAATATAGCTACTATAATACTGCCCCTATGTACAAGAATATCACTACTATAATACTGCTCCCTATGTACAAGAATATAACTACTATAATACTGCCCCTATATACAAGAATATAACTACTATAACACTGCTCCTATGTACAAAAATATCACTACGATAATACTGCCCCTATGTACAAGAATATAACTACTATAATACTGCTCCTATATATAAGAATATAACTACTATAATACTGCCCCTATGTACAAGAATATAACTACTATAATACTGCTCCTATATATAAGAATATAACTACTATAATACTGTCCCCTATGTACAAGAATATAACTACTATAATACTGCTCCCTATGTACAAGAGTATAACTACTATAATACTGCTCCTATGTACAAGAATATAACTACTATAATACTGCCCCTATGTACAAGAATATAACTACTAGAATACTGCCCCCTATGTACAAGAATATATCTACTATAAAACTGCTCCCTATGTACAAGAATATAACTACTATAATACTGCTCCCTATGTACAAGAGTATAACTACTATAATACTGCTCCCTATGTACAATAATATAACTACTATAATACTGCCCCTATGTACAAGAATATAACTACTAGAATACTGCCCCCTATGTACAAGAATATATCTACTATAAAACTGCTCCCTATGTACAAGAATATAACTACTAGAATACTGCCCCTATGTACAAGAATATAACTACTATAATACTGCTCCCTGTGTACAAGAATATAACTACTATAATACTGCTCCCTATGTACAAGAATATAACTACTATAATACTGCCCCCTATGTACAAGAGTATAACTACTATAATACTGCCCCCTATGTACAAGAATATAACTACTATAATACTGCTCCCTATGTACAAGAATATAACTACTATAATACTGCCCCCTATGTACAAGAGTATAACTACTATAATACTGCTCCTATGTACAAGAATATAACTACTATAATACTGCCCCTATGTACAAGAATATAACTACTAGAATACTGCTCCCTGTGTACAAGAGTATAACTACTATAATACTGCTCCCTATGTACAAGAATATAACTACTATAATACTGCCCCTATGTACAAGAATATAACTACTAGAATACTGCCCCCTATGTACAAGAATATATCTACTATAAAACTGCTCCCTATGTACAAGAATATAACTACTAGAATACTGCCCCTATGTACAAGAATATAACTACTATAATACTGCTCCCTGTGTACAAGAATATAACTACTATAATACTGCTCCCTATGTACAAGAATATAACTACTATAATACTGCCCCCTATGTACAAGAGTATAACTACTATAATACTGCCCCCTATGTACAAGAATATAACTACTATAATACTGCTCCCTATGTACAAGAATATAACTACTATAATACTGCCCCCTATGTACAAGAGTATAACTACTATAATACTGCTCCTATGTACAAGAATATAACTACTATAATACTGCCCCTATGTACAAGAATATAACTACTAGAATACTGCTCCCTGTGTACAAGAATATAACTACTATAATACTGCTCCCTATGTACAAGAATATAACTACTATAATACTGCCCCCTATGTACAAGAGTATAACTACTATAATACTGCCCCCTATGTACAAGAATATAACTACTATAATACTGCTCCCTATGTACAAGAATATAACTACTATAATACTGCCCCCTATGTACAAGAGTATAACTACTATAATACTGCTCCTATGTACAAGAATATAACTACTATAATACTGCCCCTATGTACAAGAATATAACTACTAGAATACTGCTCCCTGTGTACAAGAATATAACTACTATAATACTGCTCCTATGTACAAGAATATAACTACTATAATACTGCCCCCTATGTACAAGAATATAACTACTAGAATACTGCCCCTATGTACAAGAATATAACTACTATAATACTGCTCCCTGTGTACAAGAATATATCTACTATAATACTGCTCCCTATGTACAAGAATATAACTACTAGAATACTGCCCCTATGTACAAGAAAATATCTACTATAATACTGCTCCCTATGTACAAGAATATAACTACTAGAATACTGCCCCTAGGTACAAGAATATAACTACTATAATACTGCTCTCTATATACAAGAATATAAATACTATAATACTGTTCCTATGTACAAGAATATAACTACTATAATACTGCCCCCTATGTACAAGAATATAACTACTATAATACTGCTCCTATGTACAAGAATATAACTACTATAATACTGCCCCTATGTACAAGAATATAACTACTAATTTGCTCTATAATATTCTTTATACATTAAATATATAATTCTCTGATCATTTCTTCTTCATTTAAAAGTATAATTCACGTTTGTGAAGATAAGTTACATTAGTATCGTTCAGGCACTTGACATTCACAGATTGATACTTCTGGCTCAGCTGCTACTTTAAGCTATGCAGAGTGAAATGTTGGACAATTGTCTTGGTCCCTAGAATATTATTACCTCTGTATTATACACACATTTGCCATCCGCTAGGATCTGCTGACACTGACAACTTCCTACAAGCTTGGAAGCCTCTAGAAGCTACTTAGAAAGCAGCATTATTGTCGGCCATCATCTGCCCTGTCTTTATAATGAATTGATTCCCGAGCGTTTCTTTTGCGTTTCAAGTTTATACCTGACAACAATGACACACGAAGCGCTGGGGTGACTGATGTTAACGTATTATTTATGTGTCACTATTCAGTAGCTTTACTTGTGCATGCGGGAAAATAGATAAATCAATTCTCTTCAAGTCTTCATGTAATAGAATAAATGACAGAGCTGCCAGCATCATGTAGTGCAGAATGCAAGATAGACAGATGCAGTAGATAGGAAATACACTGGATGCTGATCAGTTGTGCATTCTGACAGGTGAGTTGGACTCTGGCGCTGTATTTGGTTGCAGTTTTCCCTCCTGTTCATCAGAGTAATTCTTCTCATCCTCCTCTGATTCTTTCATTGCCACTATTCTTCACATGCTCCTCTGCTCTTTCCATCGAAATGATTTTTTACATCATCCTCTGACATCTTTCATCAAAACGATTCTTCACATCCTCCTCTGATTCTTTCATTACAACTATTCTTCACATCCTCCTCTGATCCTTACATTACAACTATTCTTCACATCCTCCTCTGCTCTTTCTATCGGAATGATTCTTTACATCATCCTCTGACCTCTTTCACGAAAACGATTCTTCACATCCTCCTCTGATCCTTTTATATCAACGATTCTTCACATTTTCCTCTGATCCTTACATTACAACTATTCTTCACATCCTCCTCTGATCTCTCCATCAGAATGATTCTTCACATCATCCTTTGACTTCTTTCATATCAAGGATTCTTCACATCTTTGTCAGGGACAGAGTAACCGCCCTGCTGTCCAGGTGACAAGGACACCAATAGCAAGTATGTGGAGGCTCCTTACCCACAGCGATGAGAGGTAGGAGCACAGCGCGGGTATGAGTAACCCAGCTCCAGGACCTGCGGGGAGGGCGGAGCGATAGTAAAGCGCTCGATGCCCGCAGGACCTGCGGCCACGTGACTGCGCGTCAGAGGGCTGGGCGGGGCTACAGCGGAGCTCCTGCAGCGCCGATGACAACACTGGTAAAGAAGCGGTGCAGAGAAATAACAATAGTCAGGCAGGCAATAAGGTCATACACGGGGCGGGCAGCGAGGTACAGGAGGGATACTCAAAGGAGGCTCAAACCTAGCCAAAGGTCATACACAGAACGGGCAGTGAGGTACAGGAGGGATGCTTAGAAGGGAAGTCAGAACGTAGCCACTAGTCATACACAGAACGGGCATCGAGGTACAGAATCAGCAGACAAGAGACCTAAACCGTGACGGGACCGGATCAAACACCAAGCAGACAAACAACGATTTGCATGAAGGACAGACAGAACAGGGTCAGGCACACTCAGCTAAGAGTATAAACGACAGGGGACGGCTCTATCATGAGGCTATAAGAACCCTCCCTGGATCCACAGAGAGGCTTTCCATGTTAACTCTTACCACACCTACCCTGATCTCTCAGTAAACCATGACAGTGCCCCCCTTTCAACGGGGAGCCTCTGGACCCCCAGGTCTGTCTGGATATCGAGCATGGTATGCCCTAACCAGGCGATCAGCGTGCACCAATCTGGCCGGTACCCAAGACCGGTCCTCCGGACCGTACCCTTTTCAATGTACCAAGTACTACAAAGACCCGCGAACCCATCGAGAATGTACAATCTTTTGAACTTCAAACTCCATATGCCCATCAACCAATACCAGAGTTGGAAGGGACCCTGTTTCCTCTACCACCGAACCCAATGGTTTGAGCAAGGACCTATGGAACACATCATGGAGTTTCTAAGATGAAGGGAGAAGTAAGCGATAAGCTACCGGGTTAATCTCCTCGGTTATCTCATAAGGGCCAATGAATTTCGGCCCCAGTTTGGCGGAGGGTACCCTTAGTTTTATGTTTCGCGTAGAAAGCCACACCTTATCTCCACACCGTAGCGTCTGACCAGAGTCCCTCTTACTATCTGCAAAATATTTATATTTCCCTTGTGCTTTGGAAATATTCAAACGCACCTTAAACCACAGATCACTGATCCGGTTGAAGCAGTCCTCAGCCCCCGGTTAGTTAGAATCCAGACGTGAGAATTCACCGAAATGAGGGTTTAATCTGTAATTAATAAAAAACGGTGACCTACCAGTGGATTGATTTATTCGATTGTTGAAGGCGAATTCCTCCAACGGCAAGGCATCGCACCAGTCATCCTGCAAAGTGGAAGTCAAGCACCGGAGAATCTGTTCCAGCGACTGGTTCGTGCGCTCCGTTTGTCCATTGCTTTCTGAGTGGTAGGCTGAGGTGAAAGACAGAGATATCCCCAGCTTCTTGCAAAAAGCCTGCCAAAATTTAGCTACAAATTGAGTCCCTCTATCAGATACAATGTTCATAGGAACCCCATGAAGAGGAACCACCTGGGAAAGAAAATGTCTAGAAAGAACTTCTGCTAACGGTAACTTAGCCATAGGTACAAAGTGTGCCAACTTGGAGAATCTGTCCACAATTACCCAAACCACAGTATTACCCCGGGATGGAGGGAGATTAGTAATGAAGTCCATGGACAAATGAGTCCATGGTCTTCTTGGGATTGGTAAAGGCACCAATTCCCCGGCCGGCAATGAGAGCTCTTGGAACGGGCGCATACCCCACTGCTGCGACATAACTCTTAATCTCTGTAGACATTAAAGGCCACCAAAAAACTCTTCTTACTGCCTTGCATGTGGCAGTAATACCTGGATGAGTGCCTAATTTTGAGTCATGGAATTCCCGCAGGAGATTGGTGCGCAAGTGTTGTGGAACAAACAATTTATGTGCAAGTTTGGACCTTGGAGCTAAAGATTGAGCCCCCACAATCTCTCACTCCAATTCCTATGACAGCTCTGCTATAACCACCCCGGGTTGAAGAATGGAGGACGGCGGGTCAGGGGCGGACAACGGCTCAAAACTATGTGATAATGCATCTGCTTTCACATTTTTAGACCCTGGACGAAAAGTAATAGAGAATTGAAACCTGGAAAAAAAAGTGACCAGCGGGCCTGCCTGGGAGTCAATCTTTTGGCTGTTTTAATATACTCTAAATTTTTGTGATCAGTGATGACCGTGATAGGGTGAGCTGCCCCCTACAAAAAATGCCTCCACTCTTCGAACGCCATCTTGATTGCCAGAAGCTCTCTATTCCCAACGTCGTAGTTTCTCTCTGCTGGAGAAAACTTTTTTGAAAAATAGGCACAAGGCCTGAGGTTAGTCAGAGTAGCTGGCCCCTGAGACAACACCGCCTCCACCCCCACCTCTGAAGCATCAACCTCCACGACAAATGGCAAGGATGGGTCTGGTGGAACCAATATCGGGGCAGACATAAAGCAATTCTTCAGAACGAGAAAAGACTGTCTAGCTGGAGGAGACCAATTCCTAATATCCGCCCCTTTACACGTGAGATCAGTAAGAGGCTTAACTATCTGCGAAAAGCCTTTGATGAACCTGCGATAATAGTTCGCGAATCCCAAGAAGCGCTGGAGTCCTTTCAAGTCTTGAGGTTGGACCCACTCCACAATGGCTTGTACCTTCTTGGGTTCCATCTGAAAGCCCTGTGGCGAGATTATGAGCCCTAAGAATGATAATTCCTGGACAAAAAATGTACATTTTTCAAGCTTGACGAATAGTTGATTTTTTCTGAGTCTTTGAAGTACCGTTCTGACTTGCAATAAATGAGAATCCATGTCAGCAGAATATATTAGGATATCATCTAAATAGACAACAACAAAGTGGCCAATAAGGTCCGCAAACACCACATTGATGAAATTTTGGAAGACAGCTGGTGCATTAGTGAGACCAAATGGCATCACTAAGTTTTCAAATAAACCCTCTGACGTGAGAAAAGCTGTCTTCCATTCGTCTCCTTCTCTGATTCTTATCAAGTTATAGGCCCCTCTAAGATCCAATTTGGAAAACCACTTAGCCCCAGAGAGTTGGTTACACAATATTCTGGAATCAGGGGTAAGGGGTATGTATTCCTGACGGTAATCTTGTTGAGTTCTCGAAAGTCGAGGCAGGGACGTCGGCCACCATCTTTCTTTTTAACAAAGAAAAATCCTGCTGCTACTGGGGAAACTAAAAGTCTGATGTGCCCTTTACGGAGACTTTCAGCGATGTATTCCTTCATAGCAAGACGCTCCGGGCCTGATAAATTGAACAAACGGGCTTTGGGCAATTTGGCCCCAGGAATCAGACCAATAGTGCAGTCAAATGGCCTGTGCGGGGGTAATGCCTCTGCCTCGCTTTCAGAAAACACATCCTCAAAATCCTTAAGGTACTCCGGAATACCCTCCAGACAGACAGAAGACTCAGACAGATATTGCGGGTGTCACACAAAAAACGGATTTATGGCAACAGTGAATACATTTCGAACCCCACTTGACAATTTCCCTTTTTTCCCAATCAATCACTGGGTTGTGCCGTTGAAGCCACGGCATGCCCAATACCAGCCCTGCGGGCAATTTGTCCATCACAAAACATTTAATTTCTTCTGTATGAGAAGAACCAATCTGCGGGGAAAAACTGTCAGAAACATAAAGAATCCCTGAACGGGTGAGGGTGGAAAAGTCAATGGCCATGATTTTCAGTGGGGTCTCCAGCCTGACTGTCCCTATCTTGAATTGGGAGATGATACAGGAGCTGACCAGATTGAGTGATGAACCGCAGTCCACCACTGCTGTAGAAACAAAATGATATTTGTCTACCACCAGTTCAACTTTAAGCAAGATTTTAGGGCATGAGGAAAAAAGTACCTGAAGGTCTGGGCAGCCTCCTCGATCACTACCCAGACCTAGTAGTTTCCCGTCGACTTAGAGGATGACGGACACGATGGGCAATCCCTCCTCCAATGTCCCGATTCTCCACAATAGAAACAGAGCTGCTTCTCTCGGCGGCGTTCTCTTTCTCCTTAACTGAGGTGACGCCAATTTTCATGGGCACCGGAGAGGCATCAACCTCTTTACTGCCAGAAAATAAGGAGGTTTCCGAGTGCATCACTCCTCTGGCTCTTAGCCGGCGATCCATCCGCACGGCTTGGGTCATGGCATCCTCCAGGGTATTAGGAGGTGGATGCAAGGCCAGGGCATCTTGAAGGCATTCTGACAGGCCTCTACAGAATAGTCCCCGGAGAGCTGCATCATCCCAGGAGACCTCTGCTGCCCATCGTCGGAACTCTGAGCCGAACCACTCCGCTAAGTGCCTACCCTGACGTGCATTCATCACCATATCCTCACCCATTCGAACCCTAACTAGTTCATCATAAATGCGACCCAGGGCCTCAAAAAATGCATCAACAGTCATTCGTTCCGGGGCCGTGGGAGCGAGAGAAAATGCCCAGGCTTGTGGGGAACCCCAAAGCAGAGAGATTATCATCTCCACTCTCTGGAATTCTCCCCCTGAAGAATGGGGTCTCAGGGAGAAGAACAATTTGCATCCTCCCCTGAAAGCCCTGTATTCTCTTTTGTCCCCAGAAAAAGAGTCCGGTAATTTAACAGGAGACTCAGGGGACATAAGTGACACATCCTTACTCTCAGGACCGAGAGCCCCTGCAGCGACAGCCCCTTGCACTGTGTCTACCAGATGCTGCTGGGTATGGGCCATCGTGCGCTGCTCCGCATTTAACTTCTGGAACATTTGAGTCAGGTGTTTTACCTGGTCTGACAGCATTTGCATGGGGTCCATGATACAGGTTTGTGATAACCAAACACACACACACTCTTTTTTCCCTGAGAGGAGAGGAGGGGAGAAAAAACTGTGACAGTCGTTTATAATGTCAGGGACAGAGTAACCGCCCTGCTGTCCAGGTGACAAGGACACCAATAGCAAGTATGTGGAGGCTCCTTACCCACAGCGATGAGAGGAGCACAGCGCGGGTATGTGTAACCGAGCTCCAGGATCTGCGGGGAGGGCGGAGCGATAGTGAAGCGCTCGATGCCCGCAGGACCTGCAGCCACGTGACCGCACGTCAGAGGGCTGGGCGGGGCTACAGCCGAGCTCCTGCAGCGCCGATGACGACACTGGTAAAGAAGCAGAGAAATAACAATAGTCAGGCAGGCAATAAGGTCATACACGGGGCGGGCAGCGAGGTACAGGAGGAATGCTTAGAAGGGAAGTCAGAACGTAGCCAAAGGTCATACACAGAACGGGCAGCGAGGTACAGAATCAGCAGACAAGAGACGTAAACCGTGACGGGACCGGATCAAACACCAAGCAGACAAACAACGATTGGCATGAAGCACAGACAGAACAGGGTCAGGCACACTCAGCTAAGAGTATAAACGACAGGGGACGGCTCTATCATGAGGCTATAAGAACCCTCCCTGGATGCACAGAGAGGCTTTCCATGTTAACTCTTACCACACCTACCCTGACCTCCCAGTAAACCATGACAATCTTCCTCTGATCTCTTCATCAGAACGATTCTTCACATCTTCCTCTGACCCTTTCTCTGGCTGTTTTTCATTAAGTACACTAGTCTCAGTATTCTCTCCACACCAAAAAAAAACCCCAGAGGGTTTACAGTTCTTGAAATACTCAACCCTATTATACGCGGCTCCAGCATTGATCACCACGGCTATTTGAAGTTGACCCGATTGAATTTTCAATCCTAATGTGGATTTAGGCTGATAATGACCCACTTCGTTTTATACTGCCCCCCTGGGGTCACATGTCTAATTTACATTCAGAGATTCAATTATGAAAAGGCAATTGTCTCTAATAATATGGCCACTGAGTTTATATATCCAGGAATGACTGAAAGGGGGCAAATCCACCACTTCACCAATTTTGAAGTTACTTAGGAGAATTATTTCCAACCTTCACGGGTAGTTCATGTATGAAGAAAACCAGTAAACAATCAAGGCTTATGTTAACCTGTATCCATATTTTAATCCACAGGGCAATATTGCAACCGGACCTGGGATGGATGGCTGTGCTGGGATGATACACCGGCAGGAACCAACGTCACACAGAACTGTCCCGACTATTTTCCAGACTTTGACACCACCGGTAAAAAATATTTTTCTACATCCTCAATACTCTCATCCCATGTTGGGCCTTGGAAAAAGCAATTGAAGCCTTTGGGACTTAGTTAGGGATTACCTCTAGTTAGTTTGTTATCTTTCCAAACATAGTGAGTCTAATGGTATGTTCACATGGAGTATTTTGGTTTGCTTCAAAAATGCCCTAAAACTTTCGTAAAGACACTTTCTATTCATTTCTATTGTAGAATGGCTGTACTGTTCATACTTTCAGTCTTTTCAGCTTTTTCTTTCCACTTCAGATTTTTTAACATCATCTGGTTGGAAAACAGTAAGTGCATGTCACTTGTGTGGAGCGGCTCCTGATGGAATCTGCTCCAAACTAGGTTTTGTCCAATCAGATGGCTGGAAAAAAAGAAATCATGTCAGGCACAATAAAACTCTTCCAAAACGTTTAAAAGAAAAAAACTCTTCAAAACCTCTTCAGGAATTGCAAAACCCTTCCAAAAACTCCCCTAAAGAAGGAGCATTTTCCTAAAGCTCTTCTCAGTTGAAAATTCATAGTTTTTGACTAACTCAAAAAAAAATTTGTGTGCTCATACCCATATAGTTCATATGGATAGAAGGTGTCATAATAGTTCTCCCTTCCTTATTTACTAATTTTATGAAAAACATTAGCCAAGAGGGCAAAAGAGGTGACCGTTTCCTTGATGACCTTTATATAATGAATGTCCGTCCATGCACTGCACACTCTGACGCTGTAAGGCCATGCAGGTGTTGTGACCTTTCTCGTCCATGCTCCTGCGTTGGCTGTATCTGCTGTCTGTCTCTTGTGCACTGTGGGCATTTCTGATAACAGCAAAGGCTGGGATGACTTTATCACTGGACATCAAATTCACCGTCCAGCATTCTCAGCTATTAGCTCTTCCAGATTATTTTCTCCTCCTGCTAAGCTGCTTTCCTGCTGCCACAACAAATACTAATATATTAATAAGAGGTTCTGCTGCCCAGCCAATCACTGGAAAAACTAACATACAAATGACCGCCTGGGTTTCGGCACCGAATGTAGGTGCCCCCATTTAAATCCCCTTTTATCCGCTCCTGGTATAACCTAATCGGTTTGCCCAATTATATTCTGTTACTTGTCTGATGTCATGGACTCGACACCAGCTATTTCCTAGTTATATACCATATGGAATATGATTCTGACATTACCCTAGCTTCTCTGGTTCTGATCCATCTAGCTAACACCTCTTCCTTAAACTCACTCCCTTGACCAGCAGCTACGCCATGAACACAACCGGGAGGCCTCTGCAGAAGTGGCCAGATCCCGTTACGGGAGGCCTCTGCAGAAGTGGCCAGATCCCGTTACGGGAGGCCTCTGCAGAAGTGGCCAGATCCCGTTACAGGGCTAAATGGGCCACTACCAGAGTGCCCTTGGGTCCTACATGCGCCAATTATGTCCGTGCATGCCCTTTTTTGTGTTGATGGTTGTGCAACAGTAGGGACACACTTTAATTACTAGAGTAGTGTTATGCAAATTGCCTCTTCAGTAGTGGTATCATCCGGTTGTCAATTGATTCATACTTTTCCAGGAGGAGTAACAGAGGAATTACACAATGCAGAAGTCTTAAAAATCATATGGAGATATTTTAAACAGACTGGTTAGGAGAGATGATTGTAAACTTTGAGCTTTCAATGATAAATAAAAATCAAAATCGGTGTAAAACAAGGTCAGTCTGTGATTACCACTTGTCAAATGTGTGTGTGACTGAATGCAGATCACTACCCGGGGAGGCAGGAAATGCGCAAAAAAAAAAAAAAAAAAGCAATACTTGACATTTCTGTTGTTTTCTTGACTGGCTTAGACATAATGCCGTGCGTGCTCCTGTTTGTGCTCTACCACATGCAGGCAATAACGAGAATGCAAATACAATTTATCCTAATAATGTTTTTATCCTATAAATAAAAAAGACTCATATTAAAGGAGACATGATGCCACAATACGGCAAACAGGATTTTATTCAGGTGTAGAGCCATAACTTAAAGCCCCTAGACCAGGGATATCAAACTCTACTACACAGAGCTTGTGATCTATTAAAAAAAAAAAAGTCTACAATTGAGAAAGTTTTTTTGTTATCAACTATAACAATTAACTTTTTGATCTGGAAACAAACTTAAAGGGGTTGCACATTTTAATTAATAGTTCTTAGAATAAAATATTGGAATTATATAATATTTTATGTAAGAGCAGTAAAACGTATGTGGCCCAATGGCCTAATTTAAATATGTAATAAAGGATAAAAAATCTTGAATAATACAGATAATAAAGTGCGATGCAAACAGAAGTGCCCCCCAAGCACAGATTGATACGCCCACAGTACCCTCCACACGCACGGTATGATGACCCTACTGTAACCTCCCTCACTCCCTCCGACAAAGAATGGTGACCCCATCACAGTATAATTCTCCAACTGTAATCCCCCACACAGCCCTCCATACAATATAATGGCCACAAAAAGTGCTCCATTCAACACAGTGGGGAAAAAAGTTTTTAGTCAGCCACCAATTGTGTAAGTTCTCCCACTTAAAAAAGATGAGAGAGGCCTGTAAATGACATCATAGGTAGACCACAACTATGAGAGTCAAAATGAGAAAACAAATCCAGAAAATCTCCTTGTCTGATTTGGCAAGATTTATTTTGCAAATTTTGGTGGAAAATAAGTATTTGGTCATTAACAATGGTTCATCTCAATATTTTGTTATATATCCTTTGTTTTCAATGACAGAGGTCAAACGTACTCTGTAAGTCTTCACAAGGTTGGCACACACTGTTGGTGGTATATTGGCCCATTCCTCCATGCAGGTCTCCTCTAGAGCAGTGATGTTTTGGACCTGTCGCTGGGCAACAAGAACTTTCAAATCCCTCCAAAGGTTTTCTATGGGGTTGAGATCTGGAGACTGGCTAGGCCACTCCAGGACCTTTATATGCTTCTTATGATGCCACTCCTTCATTGTCCTGGCGGTGTGCTTGGGATCATTATCACGCTGAAAGACCCATCCACGTTTCATCTTCAATACCCTTGCTGATGGAAGGAGGTTTGCACTCAAAATCTCACAATACGTGGCCCCATTCATTCTTTCATGTACACGGTCGTCCTGGTCCCTTTGCAGAGAAACAGCCCCAAAGCATGATGTTGCCACCTCCATGCTTCACAGTAGGTATGGTGATCTTTGGATGCCCACTCAGCATTCTGTCTCCTCCAAACTTGGCTAGTTTTGTTTCTACCAAACAGTTCTACTTTGGTTTCATCAGACCATATGACATTCTCCCAGTACCCTTCTGGATAATCCAGATGCTCTCTAGCAAACTTCAGACAGGCCCGGACATGTACTGACTTAACAAGCAAGCAAAGGTGTGCAACAGCATCATGTGTACTAAAAATATTGGATGCCGACAATGTTGGATAAACAAAGGATCAGTCGCTTAGAGCGCATACCATAGGGGATGTGGAAACCACAAATTACGACCGAAGATCCAATAGCAAAAACCCATATATACTTTATTAGGGAAAATACACAGAACGGGAAAATGGGGAACATATGCTTAGGAAAGCAAAGTGCTACAGTTCAAGAGGACACGCGACCTAACCCTGACCAAATCTACATATATAGATATATACATAAATAAATAAAGATAAGTCCCATCTACACTGAAGGCCTATAGCCTAAAACCCTTAGATATATAAGGAGACTAGATCCTCCTTGGGCATAGTATCCATCCCTACATCTAGCACATACTCCGCCCACCCACATAGAAGTGAACAGTGCCGGAGCGGAATTAATACCTCCAGGGAAGAAAAAGTAGATGGCCGGACGGTCAGCGCGTCACCCCGTCATGTACTGGCTTAAGCAGGCACTGGCACACGTCTGGCACTGCAGGATCTGAGTCCCTGGCAGCATAGTGTGTTGCTGATGGTAGCCTTTGTTACGGTGGTCCCAGCTCTATGCAGGTCATTCACTAGGTCCCCCCCGTGTGGTTCTGGGATTTTTGCTCACCGTTCTTGTGATCATTTTGACCCCACGGGGTGAAATCTTGCGTGGAGCCCCAGATCGAGGGAGATTATCAGTGGTCTTGTATGTCTTCCATTTTCTTATTATTGCTCCCACAGTTGATTTCATCACACCAAGCTGCTTGCCTATTGCAGATTTAGTCTTCCCAGCCTGGTGCAGGGCCACAATTTTGTTTCTGGTGTCCTTCGACAGCTCTTTGGTCTTCACCATAGTGGAGTTTGGAGTCAGACTGTTTGAGGTTGTGGACAGGTGTCTTTTATACTGATAACAAGTTCAAACAGGTGCCATTACTGCAGGTAATGAGTGGAGGACAGAGGAGCCTCTTAAAGAAGAAGTTACAGGTCTGTGAAAACCAGAAATCTTGCATGTTTTTAGGAAACCAAATACTTATTTTCCACCATAATTTGCAAAATAAATCTTGACAAATCAGACAAGGAGATTTTCTGGATTTGTTTTCTCATTTTGACTCTCATAGCTGTGGTCTACTTATGATGTCTATTACAGGCCTCTCTAAACTTTTAAGTGGGAGAACTTGCACAATTGGTGGCTTACTAAATACTTTTTTCTCCACTGTATAATGGTGCCCTCATAGTCATAAAAACAGTATAACGGGGCCCTGTGTTGCCTTCCATACAGTATTATGGCCTCACATAGTGCTCTATATAGAATAATGGGCCCTGCATAGTGCGCCATACACTATAATGGCCCTATATAGTGCTCCATACCGTATAATGGCCTCATATAGTGCTCCATATAATAGCCCTGCATACTGCTCCATAAAGCATAATGGTCCCACATAGTGCTGTGCTGTATAAAGTATAATGGCCTCACCTAGTGCTGCATACAGTTTAATGGCCCAATAAAGTGCTCCATACAGTATAGTGGCCCCACACAGTGCTCCATGTAGTATAATGAGCCCCACATAGTGCTCCATACAGTATAATGGCCCCACATAGTGCTCCAAATAATAGCCCTACCTACTTCTCCATACAGTATAATGGGCCCAGCATAGTGCTCCATACACTATAATGGGCCCCACATAGTGCTCAATGCAGTATAATGGGCCCACATAGTGCTCTATAAAGTATAATGGGCCCCACATTAAATACTTACATCTGTCTGTTCCCCTGCTTCTCTGCTCTCTGCATGGTGTCTTCAGATCTTCTGCACATCTCAGGACAGGGGGTGCGTTGTAATGACGTCATCCCTCCTCCATCATTGCTTTCAACTGTATTAGCATCTAGGATATAGGTAAAAAAATAGATCGATATCCGTCAGATGTATAATTGTGTCGGACATGTGTAGGTACGTGTGCCGACTGGGTGTGGTCCCTTTTTTGCCTCGGACAGACTGGAGACAGAAACCGATGTGCGTTCAACAGGTCCTCTTTATTGGCCATCCTCCCGACGACCACAGCAACACAGCAGCAGCACGACAGCTTCTACACACAGGCCCCGGTACCTTTCACCTTCTCTGTCCTTTACAGTGACATCCCTCGTGGCTCTTTCACTGTGGCTGCCTTAGGCCTACCACCACAGCACTTCACCTGTCCGAGTCCGTCTGTCTGGTACCCCCAGGCTTCCTCTGTCCTGCGGCTCTCCTGTCAAGGCCACCCCCCTGACTGTTTCTCCCTCCAGTCCCTCCCGGAGTTCTTCCTCTCTGTCTATTCCCTCTTCAGTCTCCTGCTCTGCTGAACTCCTCCTGGATTGTCTGGCTTCTGGAACTCTCTGCCTATGTATTCCCCTCCCTGGGAAATCCCCTCTAGAGCCCCTGTAACTCCGCCCACCATGACTATGCGGTTTCCTAGCCTTAAGCTGCTGTTAAGCCCTTTTCTCACTGCTCTCTGCCTCCATCTTGTGGCCAAACTTTAGTACTGCACCATCTCCTTTTCCTGCTGTTCTTGGTCTCCCCCTAGTGGTCAAAATCCAGTACTTTACCATCTTTCACTGTCTCTAGCTGTCTCCCCACATACATATACACCAGGTCACGTCAAGTACTTTTACGGCACATCTTGCATTCACCTTCCTGCTACACACAGGTCCATAGGTCAGTCCATTTCCCTACACATGTGTAGCTTAATGTACAGGAATTAAGTTAAAAAATAAATGAAAAAATAAACGTCGGGTCCCATCATTTTTGGTAACCAAGGTAAAGCAGACAGCTGAGAGCTAATATTATCAAGTTGGAAAGGTCCCCTCTAAAGGTCCCCCAACCTAAAATTACAAGCACACAGCTGCCCCAGAAGTGGCGCATTACATTAGATTCCTCTGTTGTAGGTGTTTCCCAAGGCTGTTGTTACCAGACATTCAAAGGGCTCACTGGGTAAGTTGGATCTTCTAAGCCCAAGGTGCCGGTTACATGGGCCATGGGAGTTGGTGCAGCAGGTTGGTGAGTGGACTGGAAAGCCAAAGGAAGCACATGGAGTGCAGGAAACTGCAGGCAGGCAGTGGATGTGAGGAAACCACAGGCAAGCATGTGAAGTGCAGGAAACTACCGGCAGGTAGAGGACATCAGGAACGCGTATGCAAGCAGACAATGTCAGGAAACAGCAGAAAAGCAGGTGGAAAGCAGGAAACCGCAGGCAGGTAGCAGATAACACTCAGGAGTAACGGGAAAGTCAGGAACCAAGGAAGCCCAGACAGCCATGAAGTCGTTCTAAAAATCTGCAGGCGGACACAGAGAAGAGGTACTGAAGACCCTGGAACCAGGGATGAGAAAACATGAGCTGTAAAGTTCGGGGTTCGTACCCGATCCTGAAGTCAGTGTTACTGTTCAGAATTTGGAAATGAAGCCGGTGGGGTCCATGTTTTATCCCCTGTTGGCTAAGTCTTATCGTTGTGGAAGCCATACTCATTTCAAGTACTAGGCAGTCCATGTAATGTATGAACAGCCTGGATCCACCAGAAGGCACACAGAGCTGGGGGTCCACACTGACCCTCTTACAACCTGACTCATCTACACATCTCATTGTAACATAAATGATCCGGATCGGTGATAACTTATTACGATTGAGATGTAACGCCGACCCTTCTACTATAACTTCAAGATCTGGTTTCCAGGTAAAACTGCTGAATTCACTCGCTCCTCCCGACTTTTATCCTATCTTCAGCAAATCTGAAGAAATATCTACAGAAGCGTTAATGTTTATCTCAGTTACCGCCACTGCGACCTATTACTCAAGCTCAACTACGTCGAAGACTTTCTTACTAATTTGATCTCCTTTTCCATTTGGAGGAGAAAACAAATGAATGCATAAACTCCGCATGATTGAGCTTCCTTAGAAGTCACGCGCAGTAAAATACCATCAGCGCGCTTTTAATATATTCCCCGCACATCGCCAGCCGGCTATGCTGTTTGTGAAGGAGCTGCAGAACCTATCAACATTTTAATTATAGCCAGGGGTGAAGGGAAATGTTATTTGTGAGGATGATCTCTATGAAAAATGAGGCCGAGAAGAAAACCTTCTCGGATATAAAACGAGACTTTCCCAGCAATAAACTTCTGAACTCTTTTACTCTTTGACGGAACCTTGTAGGTCCAAAGACGAGCGACAACGGTGACGTCACTCACGGCCATCCATTATAGGATTCTGTTATTTTGTACCGTATATCGTTGTGTATCTCATGTTATACGGAACTCTCTATGGAAATATATGGCAAAAACTATATATTTTGGGGCAACCTAGGGAACAATATTTGTCACCATCGGATGATTTTCGAACGCCATTGTAGTGCGGTTTTGTGGGAAACATATTTTTTGATGATCATCCCATCAACAATACCAATGGATAAAGGTGTTGCTCAGTCACTGAATTACGGTTTTTCATTTAGTCCCATTGCCACAGGTATATAAAATCCAGCCCCTCACCATGCTGTCTGCCTTCACCAAAATGTATTCTAAAGAACCCACTGAAATCCAGCGTGGTTCTATTGTAAAAAGTCCGCTCGTGACATTTCTTCCCTTTTAAAGGGAATCTGTCACCGGAAGTTGGCGGCCTATGTAAATGGCCTGTGTCCGGTCCGATGGGCGGTGTTTCTTCTTCTTTCTTCACCCCATCCGTGGCCCCCATCCACGATCTTTGCCGGTATTAGAGAAGTTCAACTCCATAGTTCGCGCGTGCGCAAAGCAATCTTGCTTCGCACATGCACAGTATGCTTTGCCCAACTGCGGGCAAAGCCGAAAATCATTACTGCGCATGCGCCGTTGCACTATGTCCCGGAAGTATTTTGCTGTGTTCCGGGACATAGCGGATGGGGTGGAGAAAAAAGAAGAAACACCGCCCATCGGACCGGACACAGGCCATTTACATAGGCTGCCAACTTCCGGTGACAGATTCCCCTTAAATAATCCAACATCATATGTGATTCCTTCATTCAGTAGTCTCCTCCGTCTTCCTTCCAACCAGATGTACTTTATGGCTCTGATTTATGAAAGCAATTGTGCCAGAATTCTGACCTAAATTGCTTTGAAAGGTCACAGAGAATTTTTGTGCAATGAGGAGTTGCACAACAATTTTGGAACTTTTAGCATTTTCACACCAGTTTTGGCCAGCTCTGCAAAAAATTGGCATAGCTAGGGGGCGACAAGGAAGCTGAAGTGGGCATAACACAACTTATCTAATTCATGACATGCTGTAGCATGCCATAGGCCACACATTTTACTCCAGTCCTTGACAGGAGTAAGAATTGTGACAAAGTGCAAGGAGCCTCCAGCACATCCTCTTATCAACACCAACATGCAAATCAGTGGGTGGTCTTGACGAATAGGGGTCTATGTCTTTACATACACAGATACTGGCTGGTGATTGGTTAATGCAGCTTTATGTGTACTGCACTATTTTCTATTAAAAAAATATTGCAACATCGTGCATATAACAATTAATGGATTCAACAGATGGATTAGATGACTTATTATCCAATAAAGCTATTGAACTCACACCGATCTGTAGAACAAAGGAGCCAGTGATGTCCTTCTGAGCCGACTGAACATTCAGCTCTTGTCAAAAGTCCAATATCATAGCTCAAGCCAAAGTCATAGCAAGGGTGGAAGCACAGAGATGGTTTTCCCCAGAGCCAAAGTCTTTGGGGGCGCAACTGTTACGGATCTGCAACATAGGACTAGGGTAGAATGGGGAAAACTGACCCTGCACCATGACTAGGCTGATACCCTACGATGGAGTGGGCGACCCATTCCTTATGAATACACCCACCGACGATCCTAGGTTAATCTGAAGCGAAGACCTATAGATAGGGGGAAGGGGGTCCCTGAAAGATCTAAAGACTGGGTACAAAAACGGGTGACCTCCTAATAGAAAACAAAAAGAAGGCTGCAGAATCAAAATGAAAACAGAAACTAAGACTAGCAGAACCAGAGGTCCCAGCACTGCACTAATTAAACACACAGAAGGCAAAGCAAAGCTCCAAGCCAGGACTCAAGCGGATTAACACTGTTGTCCAGCAAGGACTGGGAGGGAGGTGCAGGTTAATAAAGAGTGATACAATCACCTGACCCAAGACAAACCCAGCACCAGAGGAAAAGGACCATCAGCCAGAACACTACAAGAAAATGGCGGATAGTCACAAACTAAACAGATTCTAACAGCAACATTCTGGCTAGGGTTAAGGCTAGGGTTAGGGATAAAGATAGGGTTAGGTTAGGGATGGAGTAAGGGTTAGTGATAAATATAGGGTTAGGGATGGAGTAAGGGTTATGGATAGAGAGGGTAAAGCCCCCGTTACACATAGCGATATCGCTAGCAATATCGCTGTAACGTCACCGATTTTGTGACGTAGCAGCGATATTGCTAGCGATATCGCTGTGTGTGATACTTACCTCCGACCGGCTCCCCCGCTGCTCATCGCTGGTCGCGCGAGAACGTTCTGGACCGTTTCTCGTCGGGCGCTTCCTGCTGAGCTTCCTGTGGCGCCGACGAGCGACGCGTGGACGCGGGCGGGAGGACGTCAGGATCGCCTCGTCTGACAGGTAAGTAGCGACCCCCGACCCCAGCGATGTCGCTGGTGAGATCTGCCTGTGTGGCAGCTCACTAGCGACCACTTAGCGATGCACCAGCGATCCATATCGTTGTCGGGATCGCTGGTGCATCGCTAAGTGTAACGGTACCCTTAAGGCCCTTTTACATTTAGCGATGCACCAGCGATCCGACCAGCGATCCGACCCGGTCAGGATCGCTGGTGCATCGCTAAATGATCGCTAGTGAGCTTTCATACAGAAAGATCTCACAGCGATGCAGCAGCGACGCAGCGCACAATACTTACCTTTCACACACAGCGATCCAGACGTCCTCCCGCCCGCCTCCACGCGTCGCTCGTCGTCACAGCAGGAAGTCTCAGCAGGAAGCGCCCGACGAGAAATGGAGCCGGACATTCTCGCGCGATCAGCGATGGACAGCGGGGGAGCCGGTCGCTGGTAAGTATCAGACATAGCGATATCGCTATAACGTCACAAAACCAGAGACGTTTTAGCGATATTGCTAGCGATATCGCTTAGTGTAAAACCCCCTTTAGGGATGGAGATAAAGATAATGATAGTGATAAGTTAAGGATAGAGATAGTGAGAGATTCAATTATGAAGGAAAACTTGCGTCAGTCATCGATTTATATGTGCTTTATTCCAAATTATTTATGCATCTCCATAGTGACAGACTACAAACAAGCCCTGTGTAGTCTGATGCAGAAATCATAGCCCTTTCTGTCTGTCCCGTTTTTTTTTTTTTTTTTGTTAACACAGACGTCATAGGGGATAGAAAAAAAAATTGCAGCATGACTGGTGGATCCGGCTACAAGTGGTTGTAGTCTGTTACCGTGGTAACACATTTTAAATTTAAACTGTTTGCAAAGTTGCTTTATTTTAGAATGTTGAAGCTTTTTATGGAATGGGCTCACAAACATTGAGGAGCTTGATTACCATGTCTAAAAACAACTATCGATATATGTGTGTGTGTGATAAGTGTTGTGTCTTTTCTGAGTATGTGACAGCGCGGCGACTTTGCTTCATCTGCAGTAATAACGGCCATTCACAGCGCAATTAGTCGTGGATTGAATACAGCCCCCCGGCTATTACAACCGCATTTGTCATAAATAGGAATTTTATGACTTTTAACGAACTACACTGATTTAATGCTCTTTATTAATAATGTGACGGCAGGACTGATATTATTAGCAAAAATGTCTCTGTTAAATGGACTGTACAACATTAGCAAAACACGGCTGTCCATGGGTCGTGCCTGAAATTGCAGCTCGCTTCCATTACAGTGAATTGGGAGGAGCTGCAGTACCACATGCAACCTGTGGACAGGGGTGGCACTGTTTTTGAAAGACAGCACATTTGTGGTTTATTGCCTTTTATTTTTTTGCCGATGTAAATTTTTTTAATCCTTTCACAATCTATATTGAAAATATGAAAAAAGAAATCTTGTAATTTTCACACTGCCCACTTGGGCCTATTGTTTTAGGAAACAGCACATGTACATTAGCCACAATGGTCGGATCAAGACCCTATATTTTGTATTGAAGCATCTAATGAGCGTGTGTAAAGCTCATAGTGAAGGGAGGAGGAGCAGGATCAGCAGTGATTGTGATTGGTGATCAGCTGTGTATAGAGGTGTGTTACCTGTCACTATAATCCTGCCTCTGATGATAGTGAGCCTGCTGAAAACTCATCCTGAACAGACAAGAAGTATGAGTCTAAAAAATGCCCCAGTGGACAATGTGAAAATTGCAGGATTTTTTTTTTTTTTTTAAATAAAGATCTTAATATAAAAAAACACATTAACAATCATTTTAAAAAAAGAAACACAAAAAGGTAATGTTATGATGATTCCTTCCATTTTATTCTGTGCAATACCCTTCAATTGGAACCCATGCTGTAAATAAAAGGATGTGAACTCATTTATTTAACATAAATGCATGAACTTTGGGCTAAATATAATGTTTTGCCATTGGGTATCATTAGAAAAACAAAAACGTGCACTTTTTAGATTTTTAAAGCTGATGGTTTTTCTGCACACTCCTGGCTTCAGCATGAGTCATCATAGAATCTGTCAGTGAGTTTGTAACTCTTTTGAGTTTTAGTCGAGCTCCTATCAGCTGATCATTTATGACCACAGACCGCATCAAAGGAGAACTGAACTTTCATGTGGTCAAATATCAGCTCAGTAAGAGGCAGATAATCAGAATGAGCTCACTGATAGATTCTCAGATAACTCACTCTGCAGCTAGTGATAGATATTACAGCACAGAGTGTATAGAAACTGCAACATTTTTAATAAAACCGAATTGCAAAAAATTATTTTTAGCCCAAAATACATGCATTTAAGGGAAAATCAAGCCCACATAGTGTGAATATCCTTTAAGCGTGTTTGTTGGGGTGCTTGTGCTCCAGTTTTGTACTGGGGTCTTCACGTCATATTTCAGTCACTAACAAGTTATCTTCTCATTTACAGAAAAGGCTTCAAAATATTGTGACGAGAAGGGGAACTGGTTCCAACATCCGGAAAGTAACAGGACCTGGTCCAACTACACCATGTGCATCAGCTTCACGAAGGAGAAGCTGAAGGTAAGCAAGTGGCCGCACTGTTATTGGGGTCTCGTGGCTCTTATGGTTATGGGGGTACTGTGTGTGGTTGTTACTGATGTTGGGCTTCCTGTAGCATTTACTTATATGGAGGTTTAGTATTTGGGGGATCTGTGGCTCTTCCTGGTTATTGTGGTTCCAGGACAGGCAGTTATTGGGGTCCTGTGGCTCTTCCTGGTTATTGTGGTTCCAGGACAGGCAGTTATTGGGGTCCTGTGGCTCTCCTGGTTATTGTGGTTCCAGGACAGGCAGTTATTGGGGTCCTGTGGCTCTTCCTGGTTATTGTGGTTCCAGGACAGGCAGTTATTGGGGTCCCGTGGCTCTTCCTGGTTATTGTGGTTCCAGGACAGGCAGTTATTGGGGTCCCGTGGCTCTTCCTGGTTATTGTGGTTCCAGGACAGGCAGTTATTGGGGTCCCGTGGCTCTTCCTGGTTATTGTGGTTCCAGGACAGGCAGTTATTGGGGTCCCGTGGCTCTTCCTGGTTATTGTGGTTCCCGGACAGGCAGTTATTGGGGTCCCGTGGCTCTTCCTGGTTATTGTGGTTCCAGGACAGGCAGTTATTGGGGTCCTGTGGCTCTTCCTGGTTATTGTGGTTCCAGGACAGGCAGTTATTGGGGTCCTGTGGCTCTTCCTGGTTATTGTGATTCCAGGACAGGCAGTTATTGGGGTCCTGTGGCTCTTCCTGGTTATTGTGGTTCCAGGACAGGCAGTTATTGGGGTCCTGTGACTCTCCTAGTTATTGTGATTCCAGGACAGGCAGTTATTGGGGTCCTGTGACTCTCCTAGTTATTGTGATTCCAGGACAGGCAGTTATTGGGGTCCTGTGGCTTTTCCTGGTTATTGTGGTTCCAGGACAGGCAGTTATTGGGGTCCTGTGGCTCTCCCGGTTATTGTGGTTCCAGGACAGGCAGTTATTGGGGTCCTGTGGCTCTTCCTGGTTATTGTGGTTCCAGAACAGGCAGTTATTGGGGTCCTGTGGCTCTTCCTGGTTATTGTGGTTCCAGGACAGGAAGTTATTGGGGTCCTGTGACTCTCCTAGTTATTGTGATTCCAGGACAGGCAGTTATTGGGGTCCTGTGACTCTCCTAGTTATTGTGATTCCAGGACAGGCAGTTATTGGGGTCCTGTGGCTTTTCCTGGTTATTGTGGTTCCAGGACAGGCAGTTATTGGGGTCCTGTGGCTCTCCTGGTTATTGTGGTTCCAGGACAGGCAGTTATTGGGGTCCTGTGGCTCTTCCTGGTTATTGTGGTTCCAGGACAGGCAGTTATTGGGGTCCTGTGGCTCTTCCTGGTTATTGTGGTTCCAGGACAGGCAGTTATTGGGGTCCTGTGGCTCTTCCTGGTTATTGTGATTCCAGGACAGGCAGTTATTGGGGTCCTGTGGCTCTTCCTGGTTATTGTGATTCCAGGACAGGCAGTTATTGGGGTCCTGTGGCTCTTCCTGGTTATTGTGGTTCCAGGACAGGCAGTTATTGGGGTCCTGTGGCTCTTCCTGGTTATTGTGATTCCAGGACAGGCAGTTATTGGGGTCCTGTGGCTCTTCCTGGTTATTGTGGTTCCAGGACAGGCAGTTATTGGGGTCCTGTGGCTCTTCCTAGTTATTGTGATTCCAGGACAGGCAGTTATTGGGGTCCTGTGACTCTCCTAGTTATTGTGATTCCAGGACAGGCAGTTATTGGGGTCCTGTGGCTTTTCCTGGTTATTGTGGTTCCAGGACAGGCAGTTATTGGGGTCCTGTGGCTCTCCTGGTTATTGTGGTTCCAGGACAGGCAGTTATTGGGGTCCTGTGGCTCTTCCTGGTTATTGTGGTTCCAGAACAGGCAGTTATTGGGGTCCCGTGGCTCTTCCTGGTTATTGTGGTTCCAGGACAGGCAGTTATTGGGGTCCCGTGGCTCTTCCTGGTTATTGTGGTTCCAGGACAGGCAGTTATTGGGGTCCCGTGGCTCTTCCTGGTTATTGTGGTTCCAGGACAGGCAGTTATTGGGGTCCTGTGGCTCTTCCTGGTTATTGTGATTCCAGGACAGGCAGTTATTGGGGTCCCGTGGCTCTTCCTGGTTATTGTGATTCCAGGACAGGCAGTTATTGGGGTCCTGTGGCTCTTCCTGGTTATTGTGATACCAGGACAGGCAGTTATTGGGGTCCTGTGGCTTTTCCTGGTTATTGTGGTTCCAGGACAGGCAGTTATTGGGGTCCTGTGGCTCTTCCTGGTTATTGTGGTTCCAGGACAGGCAGTTATTGGGGTCCTGTGGCTCTTCCTGGTTATTGTGGTTCCAGGACAGGCAGTTATTGGGGTCCTGTGGCTCTTCCTGGTTATTGTGGTTCCAGAACAGGCAGTTATTGGGGTCCTGTGGCTCTTTCTGGTTATTGTGGTTCCAGAACAGGCAGTTATTGGGGTCCCGTGGCTCTTCCTGGTTATTGTGGTTCCAGGACAGGCAGTTATTGGGGTCCCGTGGCTCTTCCTGGTTATTGTGGTTCCAGGACAGGCAGTTATTGGGGTCCTGTGGCCCTTCCTGGTTATTGTGGTTCCAGGACAGGCAGCTATTGGGGTCCTATGGCTCTTCCTGGTTATTGTGGGTTCCCGGACAGGCAGTTATTGGGGTCCTATGGCTCTTCCTGGTTATTGTGGTTCCAGGACAGGCAGTTATTGGGGTCCTGTGGCTCTCCTGGTTATTGTGGTTCCAGGACAGGCAGTTATTGGGGTCCTGTGGCTCTCCTGGTTATTGTGATTCCAGGACAGGCAGTTATTGGGGTCCTGTGGCTCTTCCTGGTTATTGTGGTTCCAGGACAGGCAGTTATTGGGGTCCTATGGCTCTTCCTGGTTATTGTGGTTCCAGGACAGGCAGTTATTGGGGTGAGTCGCCCTCGCACACCCAGGGCAGCGGGGTACTCGGTACCGGGCCGGTGTCAGGCGGGCATGTGTCACAGCAGCGGCGACCCAGTCCGTGGCCCTGGGCGCCCAATATCAATGGCGGTGATGTTGTTAAAGTTTATTAGTATAGTTCTTGACTCCACCCGTGGTGTTTGGCAAGTAAGGTGTTGAGCCAACGCTGCGTGCAGATCCGCTGGGACTGATGGTGTGGTGCAGCAGAGATGGTATAGCTCCCCACAGGTGGAGCTGTAGTCCCAGGGCAGTGTAGGTGCAATGGATGAGGAGAGGCGCAGAATGGTATGAAGGCTGGTACCCAGGTGTAGTGGTGCGGGAATAACTGGAGGACACCAGAGTATGCGGTTCCAAAGCTTTACTCACTGTTTGCAGTTCACACAACTGCCTGCCTTCGTACTGTGTTCTCCAGGTCAGGGCTCCAGCCAACCTCCAGGCAGGATAGGATTCTCCCCTCCACACTCCGCCAATATGTACCTTACTGAACGACTCCTCCAATGCGCCTTTAGGTGCGAAGCACTCCAGTACTTAGTTACCCTGGAATGCCTCTCTCTAGGTGTTCCTAGTCTTTACTTGTATGACAGACAGCTGTAGCCTGCTTCGGGGACTCCTCACTGCGTCCCGGCGCTCTATTCAGTTGCTGTTGTGTCCCAAGTCTATGATGGGAGCAAGGCGTTAGCGGCTCACTACTCCTCCGGTGTCTGTTGCCGGACATAAAGATCCAATCAACCTTGGGGACCGGGCCCCGGCCTTTGCGCTCTCTGGACTGGAAGGGTTCTCTATCTTTCTTCAACCTGCTTCCCACCGTCCTTCTATTCTCCTTCGTTCAGATCTGTTCTCTCTCTCTTATGGAAGGTTAGGTTATCAATCTTATCAGTCTCTTTCTCTGGTCTTTCTCGTGCCAGCAGCCCAGATCACTGGGACCTGCTGCAGCACGTCCCTCAGACACCCCTCTTCTCTCTCTCTCTCCAACTAACCAACTCCCCTTAACTTTCACTCTTCCCACTCTTTTATATCATCTCACTCCACCCGCCTCCCAGCACATCTCGTGTTACGAAGCAGGGTTCCACGAGGGGTGCTCTGCTAACCCCCAGCCTGAAGCTGTTAGGTGGCCCCACTGAACTACCCTGTGTGTGGAATGCAGGTGTGGAGCGTGGTCAGGAGTTCCCACCCTACCTGGATGATGGGGCACTACACCTTAGAAGGTGCAGTACCTCTGTGGTGACTGAAGCCTCAGGGGCGCCACAGGGGTCCTGTGGCTCTCCTGGTTATTGTGATTCCAGGACAGGCAGTTATTGGGGTCCTGTGTCTTTTCCTGGTTATTGTGGTTCCAGGACAGGCAGTTATTGGGGTCCTGTGGCTCTTCCTGGTTATTGTGATTCCAGGACAGGCAGTTATTTGGGTCCTGTGGCTCTTCCTGGTTATTGTGATTCCAGGACAGGCAGTTATTGGGGTCCTATGGCTCTTCCTGGTTATTGTGATTCCAGGACAGGCAGTTATTGGGGTCCTGTGTCTTTTCCTGGTTATTGTGGTTCCAGGACAGGCAGTTATTGGGGTCCTGTGGCTCTTCCTGGTTATTGTGATTCCAGGACAGGCAGTTATTGGGGTCCTGTGGCTCTTCCTGGTTATTGTGGTTCCAGGACAGGCAGTTATTGGGGTCCTGTGTCTTTTCCTTATCGCCTGTGACTTTCAAAGTTTTTGAGGCATCTGGGCAGTCATTAATATGGGAGCTTGTGACAATCCTTAAAGGGGTTGTCCGGTCCAAACCGCCAAGTCTGCAGTCCCTCTGTGTGACTGCACACTCATGAATCCCCCCAGCTCACGCAGTGTGCCATGCAGGGATTTGCCAGTTTTTGAGCTGGATCCAGAAGATACGTATACTTTATACATACTCCCGGCCGGTTCCCGTCCAGTATGTGTGGCCTCGTTCTATACACTTGTGTTGAGGGAGGTTGCACCCCGTCCTGTGATGTGACCCTCCAGTGTATGGAGAGTGACGCTGGGGATATGTATAACTCATACATACCCTCCGGTCTCAGGACAGAACGCAGCGAATCCCCGCAGCACATAGTACGTGCACTGGGGGGAGTAATAAGTCTGCACAGGGTGACTGCAGACTTATCCATTTGGACCAGACAACCCCTTTAAAGAGCCAAAAAGTGCATCACAGATTGTGGTTTAATCTGCTCCAAACTAAACACTGTCAAGTCGAAAGGCTGCAAAAAAAACTGCTACAGGGATAAAACACTTCTGGAACGCTTCAAAACAACTTCAGGAAAAGAAAAACTTTTCCAAAAACTTCACAAAAAATGAGTATTTCCTGTAGCCGTTTCTGCTTGAAAAAGGCATAAAAAAAACTTTTTAAACTCTTAAAGAAGTAAAAAAAAATAGTAGTGCGCTTGTGAATTTTTTATTCTGTGCAGTAGTTTTTGAGGAGGGTCACGTTATTATACCAATGATGTAAATCCTCTGTATTTTAGCCCCTTTATTTCCACTATTTGCCAGTGCTCGTACCCACTAAGCACAATCTGCAGACCCTGCAGCATCTCGTGTGTGGTCTTCTGATATCCCGCCACGCTGCTCAGTGTTATTATTTCTCCAGCCCCATCGTTGAGAACTGTAAACAGTCTCCGAGCCAAGTACAATCCTGCAAAATGCTGGGGCTCCGCATGGTAATGACAAGGAGATTGTCTTGTACTCGGAGTCAATCCTCTGTGGCTTTTGTTTTCCTCCGGTAACACTTGGTGTCAGCAATTACGTCGCTTCCCTTTAAGATTTGTGACATCTAATTGTACTCAGATTGTGGCGGAGTCTTAGTTAATCCTGTATCGGGAAGTTTTATGCACAGATTTGCATCTTCTTCCTGCATTCTGAAGACGTAACAGCACCAGATGTTCTTTCTTATTGACTCAGACTGTTCAAATATCGGATTTTATGCATATTATTTGCTTTGGAACAAGTTCTTACTCGCACATTTGGGATGTTGTTTGCTTTCATAAATCTGGAAAAAAATAAAATGTCTGTGCAGCCGCCATTACGGCTCCCTCACCCATCTTTCCCAGTCTCCTGAATAGCATATCTATCTAGTTATTCAGTGTCTGCTCTCTTGACGGGTCTTTTTAAGTAAATACACTTATATTCCAGAACATACACTACTGTTCAAAAGTTTAGGGTCACTTAGAAATTTCCTTATTTTTGAAAGAAAAGCACAGTTTTTTCCAATGAAGCTAACATTAA
Organism: Dendrobates tinctorius; assembly: GCF_039654945.1. Lineage (NCBI taxonomy): Eukaryota > Metazoa > Chordata > Amphibia > Anura > Dendrobatidae > Dendrobates > Dendrobates tinctorius. The sequence continues at coordinate 82,948,540 of NW_027361738.1, read as the reverse complement.
ATGATTCAGAAATACACTCTATTGTCACGTGGACCCGTCCTGTGTGGCGCGACCAGCAGGCCGGTAACAAGACGTGGCACGTGATACTGTCCTGTGTGACACGGCTCGCAGGCCGGTAACTAAAACAACAAGACAAGGGGTAGGGAAACAGTTACAATGGTGGGCCCTGCGATAGGGAAAGGGGGCGTGGAGACCTCCTGCACTCCCCTGAGTCAGTGTCCCTAACGCTCCTAGCGTTCCCTATGCCGGTTCCGCAGCGGGCGCCGATCACGAACCTGTCGCCCTAGCACACCCTACACCTATCCCTTGCTAGGGAGCTGGGTGGCGCAGGCACTGGCCCCACCGCTGTACTAATACACGCTAAGGAAAAACACAAACAGGGAAACACAACTTAGCTTTACTCTGTTGCACTTGCTCCTGGCAACAGAGTCCACCACCAGAATGCAGCTCTCCTCCTGATTCGCTGCCACCAAGCTCTGTCAGAGCAACAAGGAAATCCCCTATGACTCCTTTCACACCAGGGCTCTGACTGAGCTGCCAGAACTTCTCTCTAGCTCCTTCCTCCACCAAGGATGGTTGAAATGAACACTCTCACCAACACTGATTGCAACACCTGTGACTCTTTTATAGCAGAGCCAGCAATCACACCTGCATTAAATCACGTGCACTTAACTAAAGAAACTAGAGTGCAATGACGCTCACCACCACCGGGGGCAAACTTAGAACAAACGACACCACAGTGCAATAATCTTAATAGCCACCGGGGCAAAAACCAACCTTAAGCACAGATTAGGAAAATAAAAAGGTTACCTGTGCTTTTTATCAGTCCTGATCCAGCATGGATCATGACATCTATACATTGTTAATGTAGTAAATGACTATTCTAGCTGCAAAAGTCTGGTTTGTAATGCAATATCTTCATAGGTGTATAGAGGCCCATTTCCAACAACCATCACTCCAGTGTTCTTATGATACTTTGTGTTTGCTAACTGTAAGAAGGCTAATGGATGGTTAGAATACCCTTGAAAACCCTTATGCAAGTATGTTAGCACAGCTGAAAACAGTTTGGCTGATTAGAGAAGCTATAAACCTGACCTTCCTTTGAGCTAGTTGAGAATCTGGAGCATTACATTTGTTGGTTCCATTAAACTCTCAAAATGGCCAGAAAAAAAGAACTTTCATGTGAAACTCGACAGTCTATTCTTGTTCTTAGAAATGAAGGCTATTCCATGCGAGAAATTGCCAAGTAACTGAAGATTTCCTACAACGGTGTGTACTACTCCCTTCAGAGGAGAGCACAAACAGGCTCTAACCAGAGTAGAAAGAGAAGGGGGAGTACATTAGAGTCTGTAGTTTGAGAAATCGACACCTCACAGGTCCTGAACTGGCAGCTTCATTAAATAGTACACGCAAAACGCCAGTGTCAACGTCTACAGTGAAGAGGCGACTCCGGAATGCTGGCCTTCAGGGCAGAGTGGCAAAGAAAAAGCCATATCTGAGACTGGCTAATAAAAGGAAAAGATTAATATGGGCAAAAGAACACAGACATTGGACAGAGGAAGATTGGAAAAAAGTTTTATGGACAAACGAATCCAAGTTTGAGGTGTTTGGATCACGAAGAAGAACATTTGTGAGACACAGAACAACTGAAAAGATGCTGGAAGAGTGCCTGACGCCATCTGTCAAGCATGGTGGAGGTAATGTGATGGTCTGGGGTTGCTTTGGTGCTGGTAAAGTTGGAGATTTGTACAAGGTAAAAGGGATTTTGAATAAGGAAGGCTATCACTCCATTTTGCATCGCCATGCCATACCCTGTGGACAGCGCTTGGTTGGAGCCAATTTCATCCTACAACAGGACAATGGCCCAAAGCACACCTCCAAATTATAGAAGAACTATTTAGGGAAGAAGCCGGCAGCTGGTATTCTATCTGTAATGGAGTGGCCAGCAGTCACCAGATCTCAACCCCATTGAGCTGTTGTGGGAGCAGATTGACGGTATGGTGCGCAAAAAGTGCCCATCAAGCCAAACCAACTTGTGGGAGGGGCTTCTGGAAGCATGGGGTGAAATTCCTCCATATTACCTCAGTAAATTAACTGCAATGCTGGAATTGCTGCATAGGGAGCATTCTCTGACGAAAGCAAAGTATGAAGGAGAAAATTATTATTTCAAATAAAAATCTTTTTTTCGAACCTTGTCAATGTCTGGACTCGATTTTAAACTCATTTGGCAATTAATAAAAGTATGAGTTTTCATGGAAAACACAAAATTGTCTGGGTGACCCCAAACTTTTGAACGGTAGTGTACGTTCTTAGAATTTTGTGTTCCTCTGTTATTCTTCCTGGAAATGTATGAATATGTTAACAACTAGGCAGCACACTGGCTCAGTGGTTAGCGCTGTATTGTGGCTCAGTGGTTAGCACGGCTGCTTTGCAGCCCTGGGTTCAGGTCCCACCGATGGCAACATCTGCAAAGGGGTCAGTATGTTCTCCCCATGTTTGTGAGGGTTTCCTCCGTGTTCTCCGGTTTCCTCCAAAGACATTCTGATAGGGGATCTAGATTGTGAGCCCCAATGGGGACAACGATGAAGATGTCTGTAAATTACTGTGGAATTAATGGCTTCTTGTAAGCGAGTGAACAGGTCTAACAGCCACGAATCATGCAGCCACGGGGACTCGAACATGTTATTTGATCACACCCAAGATATTCGGATAACACCCGAGCATGGCGGATAACAAGATGTCGGAGCACGCTCGCTCATCATTAATAATTACTCAATAAAAAAAGGTCTTCTTACTTAAACTGATGGGTCAGGAGACCCGATAAGCTCTATTTATACGGCAACCATATTAATTGGCTTATAGGGAATGTATAGTAAGAAAATGACCTATTGTTTACATCAGATTTTAATTTTTTAAACCATTTTTAAGAATTTTCGTATCACAATTTGTATTTTAAAAATATCTTGCTATTTTCACACTTTCAGTAAAAACTCCCTGTTCCTTACAGAAGGCTTGTCAGCATACTCATTATAATTGCAGACAGGAGTAAAATGACTTATAACAACCCAACACACACAGGTGCTAACACAGGATCTACCATTCACAATAGATGATATCACAGCTCACCTCCTCCTCCTGTACAATGACTGATAACACCCCTATATACAGTAGATAACACATGACCCACCATTCACAATAGGTGATGTCACAACTCACCTCCTCCTCCTATACAATGACTGATAACACCTCTATATACAGTAGATAACACAGGATCCACCATTCACAATAGGTGATGTCACAGCTCACCTCCTCCTCCTGTACAATGACTGATAACACCTCTATATACAGTAGATAATACAGGATCCACCATTCACAATAGGTGATGTCACAGCTCACCTCCTCCTCCTGTACAATGACTGATAACACCTCTATATACAGTAGATAATACAGGATCCACCATTCACAATAGGTGATGTCACAGCTCACCTCCTCCTCCTGTACAATGAATGATAACACCTCTATATACAGTAGATAACACATGATCCACCATTCACAATAGGTGATGTCACAACTCACCTCCTCCTGTACAATGACTGATAACACCTCTATATACAGTAGATAACACAGGATCCACCATTCACAATAGGTGATGTCACAGCTCACCTCCTCCTATACAATGACTGATAACACCTCTATATACAGTAGATTACACAGGATCCACCATTCACAATAGGTGATGTCACAGCTCACCTCCTCCTGTACAATGACTGATAACACCTCTATATACAGTATATAACACAGAATCCACCATTCACAATAGGTGATGTCACAGCTCACCTCCTCTTCCTGTACAATGACTGATAACACCTCTATATACAGTAGATTACACAGGATCCACCATTCACAATAGGTGATGTCACAGCTCACCTCCTCCTCCTGTACAATGACTGATAACACCACCATATACAGTAGATAACACAAGATCCACCATTCACAATAGGTGATGTCACAGCTCACCTACTCCCCCTCCAGAACAGTGATTGATAACACATATGTAAAGATTTTGGATTCTTTAAAAAAAACATTGTGGAGAATTTATCCTTAAAATTCAGTGTTTTGCTTCGTTCCCACGACTGTATTTTCAGTCCGAGTGCAGTACGTTAAGAAAAACTGGCAGTACTCAATGTTATTCCATAGGGCCGATCTGGAGTCCACGTGCAAACTATCGCATCATGCGCATGACAGTAGGCAATTTTTTTATACATTCTTGTTCATTTAACCTTCCTCTGTTATTCCTCCTGGAAATATGTAACTAAATTAACAGTGAAATATTACAACTCCTTCTTGTGAGGACAACAGACAAATGACCCAGTGGTTAAATAATCAATAATATAAAGAAATATAAAAAGAAATAAAAACATTAGTAAATCATGTGATCGGCATACAAAAAAATGAATCCCGTAGAACACATTAAATAAAGAAAAAATATGAAAATCGAATTTCTCCATCATTAGTAAAAAGAAACTCTATCACCTGGGTGACAGCATCAATAGTTCTGCATAATAACCCATGACATATACTGAAGCCATTTAGCAACTACCAAAGCAAAGCTCCCTCCATATCTAAATGCAGTTTCATGAGCGTGCTGGATACGAGCAACAGGCTAATGCAACACATAAATTACCAACCAATTAAGTACAATTGATGCGTTACAGACGGGAACTATAATAATGAATACTTCCATATCCTGCACATTATACAAAGAAAGTTGTGACCACTAATGTCCATGGGGGGAGAACCAGTGAATATGTACTTTAATGTATTTTAATGTATTTTAACTGAATAGGTCTAAATTTATGTGCTGAATAATTTCTTAGTATATGCTTGAAGCAAAGATTTAATTGAGATACTGAGGGGAAAAAAACTAACCCTGTGTAGGCAGAGTAAAAAAAAAAATACAATTATTATTGGCTACAGTAACCACTAGAGGGAGCTGAGGAGCTTAATGCATACGGTCTATCCATCAAACTCAATAATAAATCTTAATTATAAATATATAAATATTTGCGCTAAAAATTGTGTCCTAAAGGCCAAAGACAAACACCCTAAAATTTGACATACAATACCCATAAAAAGTAACAGACGAGAATAAAACCCTAATGTGCCTGAAGATATAAGCTCAGGGAGGTTTTAAGATAAAACACAATTATGTTAGGACTTTAGGACACAATTTTTAGCGCAAATATTTATAATCACTATTTTACTGTTTAGACAGAGGTGGTATTGTCTTTTTATTTGCTGCTTTTGTGTTCCCCACGCAGCGCCCCAAGCTAAGCGATTATCAATAATAAATCTGTATGCGCTGAATCCTTTAAGGGAGTTACCAGATTCATCATATGATGGGCGACGTTAATTCCACCATATAGTACATAACAACAGTGCTATACCATGTTAAAATAAAATTGGAGTAAAAGTAATATCTTACATTTAAGGTGGGGAACTGTTTATAGTTTATTTTAACAAGTTACACATAAAGGCTTATAGTTTAAGTAGGTTAGGGATTTCTTTTCCGCAGCACTTAACAAACATTATCATCGCCATCCCCCATTGACGCTCACAGTCTAGATTTCTTATCAGTATGTCTCTGGAGTGTGGGAGGAAACCCATGCAAACATGGAGATGTTGTCCTTGGTGGGATTTGAACCCACAACCTCAGAGCTGTAAGGCAATAATGCTAACCACTGAGCCACCGTGCTGTAGGTTCATCACCCTCTGATACCATACAATAGTATAGTAAAGGAGAACACTGTGTATTATAATAATAAAGAACAGCACTGTTAACAATATTCAGGGAGAATACTGTGTGTAATAAAAAAAAAGCTATACAAAATTAGGGAGGACACTATGTTTGATTAAAAAAATGCTATAATAAGTGAGGACACTGTATGTGATAAAAGACAATACTATTCATAATAAGGAAGGAAACTGTGTATTATAATAATACAAATAAAGGACAATACTGTATATAGTATCAAGAGAGAACACTGTATGTAATAAAAAAACAATATTCAAAATAAGGGAGGCCATTGTATGTGATAAAGGACAATGCTATGCATAATAAGGAAGGACACTGTGTATAATAATAATAAAAGACAATACTGTATAAAGTATCAAGGGAGAACACTTTGTAATAAAAACAACAATATTCATAATAAAGGAGGACATTGTATGTGATAAAAGACAATTCTATGTATAATAAGTGAGGACACTATATGTAATAAAGGACAACGTCAACTCCCATTATATTTTGTCTACAGCCACTCTTCTGGTAAATGACTCCAGCAAAAGTGCATCTAAATAATACAGAGTTTTTAATAATACTGTTTTTGATCAAAAGTAGCATGAAAGCCATCCCACCACGACACGGTAACTCTGTTCGGGATAGTCCTACACTGTCTAATATTAAAAACCTTGCTTTGTGTCAAAGTTGACTCAATGTGTGAACAAGGGCAGACAAAAGGACTGAGTCCCAAACAGTAGACACCAGTCTGGGGAAGCCTTATATACAATTTCCAGCTCAGGAGAGGGAGGCCACACCCCAGCTTGCGCAGAATGCATAAAATACAAAGTCCTTTTGTCTGCCCTTGTTCACACATTGAGGTCAACTTTGACACAAAACAAGGTTTTTAATATTAGACAGTGTAGGACTATCCCGAACAGAGTTACCGTGTCGTGGTGGGTTGGCTTTCATGCTACTTTTGATCAAAAACAGTATTACTAAAAATTCTGTATTATTTAGATGCACTTTTGCTTTTACTTATTTAGTTACAGCAGGGTTTTTGCTCACGTTGCCTTTTGCAGGTTTTATGTTTTATGGCCAATGTCAACATGCATTTATGTGCTGCATGTGTATCAACTCAAACCATGCTCAATTTTTGTGTTTTTTATTAGAAGACACCAGTATTATAAAATGGCTCATGGTTGCTGATTCACCTTTAGCAGCTGTTCTCCTGAATCCAGCAATATTTTTCTCTTGTTCCTGCGTCTCTCCATTGTTGAGATATGGTCCTTTTTTCCCTGTATGTAAATCCAGTCTTGTTAGTGAAGTGGGTGTGGCTAGCAACTCTTCTTTCTCCTTGTAGGCCACGCCTAGTTTGCTAAAAAGACCAGATTTCCATACAGTGAAAAAGGGGCCATATCTATGGAATAGAGAGGCTCAGGAACAAAGGAAAAACATCGCCGGATTCTGGAGAACAGCGGCATTCACAGCAATATAATAAATTACATATTTATAGATAGTGACACATCCCCTTGAAGCATAATGTTTATTGTTTCTGCCCCTGAGTCATGTCTCTCTCCATCTCTTCTAGAATGCCTACATCCTGTACTATATGGCCATAGTAGGACACGCCTTGTCCATCGTCTCATTGTTAATTTCCCTTGGAATTTTCTTTTATTTCAAGTAAGTGCCACCCCTCCCCCCAAGCATAATCATGATTATAGTTGTTTGCTTCTGATTTTATGATCTTAATAATAATAATATTAATAATGTAAAAACTGAAGGGCTGAATGCTGACGTATGAGCAGAAATAACAAACGCTCGGTGGGTAATGGAAGTCGCTTGCTTTGTAGATCAAGGGCAACCCACAAAACACAAAAGTAATTTTATAAATTGAGGCTAGAATTATTATTTTTTTTAATACTTAAAGGGAATGTCTCAGGGATGTACTGTAATTTCTGCTTCATTCATTAGATGTGAATCTGTACAAGAGAATTAACGTGTTGTTCTGTTTTAATAACTGTAATTATTTTCTTAATTATTTCTCTAATTTTGTAATTTCTCCTGGTGGCAGCCATTTTGGAGACTCACACTTCCTTCTTTACAGCAGGGTTTGTGTGCTTTATGGTAGCTGCATTGTTGCTATCCTACCATATATAGACATCCAGTCATGCAACAAATCGTTCATTAAAGGGTTGTAGGACCTTAGGATAGGTCATTAATAGGTGTCCATCACTCGTGATAGCTGAAAGCCACAACAGAAGTCCATATTGTATAGCGCTGATGTACCACAGATCTGTACACTGTGTGGTATCCGTTCTCAGCTTCTACAACTTAATTGAAGTGTTCCCATTCCATAATTTGTGATCTTCCATCAGCCACAGCTCCAGGTATCAGCCAAGCGGTGCAGTTTCCAGGTGTTGTAACCTCACCCATGTGATATTGATAAATTTTTGTTCCGTCCATTGATATGACTCTGGAAACTCTGTCCCAATCTATACAGCAAAGCTGACAAATGAGTTGCAGAAAGCAGGAATTGTCATTCTAGTGGACAATGTGAAAATCGGAATATTTAAAAAAAAAATTTGAATGCATAATCACATAAAATGATATAAAACTACAGTAGTAGGAAAAAGATTTGATACTGACACAAATGTTGGTTTTCACAAAGTTTACTGCTTCGGTGTTTTTAGATTTTTTAGACAGATGTTCTATGGTTGCTGATATATTGTTCCTGGATAGTTGGGAGAAGTTGCTCTTTGAAGAGGTTTAGATCCCGTTCTTTATTCTTAGCCGTGTTTTTACGGAAAACCGTTAGTGATTCGCCTTCATGGATGAAAAGTATCTCCACACATGAATGGTGGCAGGATTCTTTTACTGTTGGCAGACACAGGACTCACCTTTTCTTCTGCCGACAATCATTCCTAAAGATGTCCCAAACAGACTGAAGGGGGCTTCATCAGAGAAAATGACTTTACCCCCATTCTCAACAGTCCAATCCCTTCACTCCCTGCAGTTATTTTCTCTGATGCAGCCCCCTTCAGACTACTTGGGACATCTGGAGGAATGATTATCCAGAGAAGAAAAGGTAACGTTACCATGAGTCATGTGTCTTCCAACAGTAAAGCCTCCTGAGACCATTGAGGAGGCTTTACGGTTTCATCCATGGAGGGGAATCACTCAGATTTTTCAGTAAGAACGCTGTCAGGAATGAGGAATGAGACCTTATTGTTCTCCAAGACCAACTTCTCTCATCATCGAGGAACAATTTGGTGATGAACATTGCTTTTTTTCATCATGACGGAAGGAAAAAAGTGATAACTAGGCGTCTCGGTGACCTAATCATTGATATTTTGGGTCCATGGTCAGGAAACTCCCCAGATATCAATCCCATTGAGAACCTGTGTTCAATCTTCAAAAAGCAGCAAACAAAAACACAAACATTGTGATAAACCCCCAAGCGCTGATTAGGCAGTATGGGCGGCCATCAGTCAGGATTTGGCCCAGCTGCCCGGGCGAAGCACAGAAGTCTGGAGAAATTTTGAGGCTTTAGAAAAGCTTGATGTATTTGCAAATAAATGTTTAAAAACGTTTAGAATTGTAGTTTAGCAACTATAGAAACATTCAACTAAAAGATCGAAAAACACCGAATCAGCAAAATGTGAAAACCCAAATTTTTGTCAATGTGAGAACTTTTTCCAAATACGGTAGTTTATAATAAAGTAGGTATTAAATAAAACGAAGATCTCATGCCACCTGTAAGTAAATAGTAAAGGTCTATCTTTTTTTTTGTCTCAGATGCCTAGGGCAGGGGGTCACAATTTAGTTGGTCTACCTACCATCTCAATAGGTGGAGTGCACTTTCTCAGGGTTTCCACTGTCCACAGGCCCTAAAATGAGAATTAATGAGGGACAACTACGTAGCTCAAGAGCCCAATTTTGATTTTTAGCTACGAGACGCCCTTCCCTCTATGTATGCCCCAATACTAGGTGCATTTGTAGACGACATAAACCTCTGTACTTCTGCATTTTGCTTGTGTGTAAATGAAATCCCTCATCTTACAACAATTTAATTAAATATGGCTTATATTCTGTCTTTTAGGAGTCTCAGTTGCCAAAGGATTACGCTTCATAAAAATCTGTTTTTCTCTTATGTTCTCAATTCTCTGTTTACAATCGTTCATCTTACCGCTGTGGTACCAGATTTAGACCTCGTGAAGAAGGGCCCTGTAAGTACATATTCCTATTAATACAATTATTGATTTGGATATGTAAAAAAATTACATTACATCAATTTTCATTAAATTAGAGAAAATCGGTGGAAACTCATCCTATGGCCTCCTGCGCAGTTTTTTTCTCAAATTTTCCATATGGAGTTACTCAACCTCTAGTGGCTGCCGTAAAGGCCTCATCGAAAGCTGAAAAGAGAGTTATTGCATCGCATTTAGGGGAAGATATAGGTGGCAAAAGACAGAACATGTACAGACAGAAATGATTCCTGTGCCGTATACGCTCTTGTGCACACAACTTCTCCGTGGGGGGGTTAAAAATAAAAAAAAAAGAAATAAGCCTTTTTTTTTTTTTTAGGAACTAGTAATCCATGTCTGGAAATGTGATTAATGTAAATCCTTGTTCCGTTACATGAACACCATAGACATTAAATACATTTCCTTGATGGAAGGAACGCGCCAAGTCTGTTGGGTTCCCAGAGGCATCCAATTGAGAATCCATCTTCGAACCCCATGGTCCATGTATAGGCACATATATACTAAGTACACCCCTCATCCTGGTATGTCAGGTTGGAAAATTTAGATTTAATTTATCGGTCACGGTGGGAAGAAAAGTCATTACAGTCTTTGCAAAGTTTTACAAAAGAAAAAAAATAGGATGAGAATAAAAATTCAGTTCATGCCACGTAAAAAGCCGAATCAAGTACCCCCAAATGTATATTAAAAGTGTGGGGGCTGGCGGATCTATACATTTTTATCAGAGTAGAACAAATTACATTGCAGTCAATCTGATTTTTCTCATTATTGCACTCAATGAAGTAGATAATTAACAATATATAAATAAATGATGGGAAAAGAGAACAGGACCAGGTAAAACTCCACTGAAGAATTGTGTGTAACACGGCCAAAGTAAAGTGCCGCGCCTTTCTTACACACTGAAATCTATGGATTTGTCGTTATTTTGGGGGTGTTTTTTTAAGCCATTTTTCCTTTTTTTTTACTTTGAGGTATTTGTTCATGTTTTTTTCTGTGCCAAACTCTTCAAAATGGCAGACGTGGTTCATGAATTTTGCTCAAAATAACACAAAACTCTTTATTTTTGTTCTTAATCTGGTTGGTGACTTTTTAGCTCCACTAAAATGTTGCAAGAATTGGAACAAAAATTTGAGACGCACATAAAATCACTCCAGTGGGGATCCTAAAGTGCATCCGTGCAAAAAAAAAAAAAAAATTTCTTTAAAAAGTTGTAATTGATGAAAAAGCCAGAAACATCTGGAAAACCCAAACCTCACACACAATGACCAATGTGGAAAGAAAAAAACACAGGTGAACACTAGTGATGAGCAAACGTGCTCAGATATCATGTTATCAGAGTATTTTAGGTGTGCACAGATTATGTACTCGAGTCCCTGTGGCTGCGTGTCTCGCGGCTGTTAGACAGTCACAACACATTCAGGGATTTCTTGCCTGTTTGGCAATCTGCGCATGCGTTGCGTCTGTCTACCGCCTCAAAACATGCAGCCGCTGGGTTTCGAATATATTATCTGCGTCTGTCTACCGCCTCAAAACATGCAGCCGCTGGGTTTCGAATATATTATCTGCTTCTGTCTACCGCCTCAAAACATGCAGCCGCTGGGTTTCGAATATATTATCTGCGTCTGTCTACCGCCTCAAAACATGCAGCCGCTGGGTTTCGAATATATTATCTGTGTCTGTCTACCACCTCAAAATATGCAGCCGCTGGGTTTCGAATATATTATCTGTGTCTGTCTACCACCTCAAAATATGCAGCCGCTGGGTTTCGAATATATTATCTGCGTCTGTCTACCGCCTCAAAACATGCAGCCGCTGGGTTTCGAATATATTATCTGTGTCTGTCTACCTCCTCAAAACATGCAGCCTCTGGGTTTCGAATATATTATCTGCGTCTGTCTACCGCCTCAAAACATGCAGTCGTTGGGTTTCGAATATATTATCTGCGTCTGTCTACCGCCTCAAAACATGCAGCCGCTGGGTTTCGAATATATTATCTGCGTCTGTCTACCGCCTCAAAACATGCAGCCGCTGGGTTTCGAATATATTATCTGCGTCTGTCTACCGCCTCAAAATATGCAGCCGCTGGGTTTCGAATATATTATCCGAGCACTCCCAAAGAACACGGAAAACACCCGGCATGCTCGGATAGCACGATATCCGAGTACGTTTGCTCATCACTAAATTAGGCACAAATGAAAATCAGATGAAAAACTCAAAAAAAACGACAACAAATTCAGTAATGAATCTTGCCACATATGAGTAGGATGTATAAAAACACTAAACTTAAAAAATACTCAAAAATATAAAAAGTCCCTTCTATTCTACCCTGGCATGGGGTCTGTAGCAGTAAAGGCATCACAAATGAGAGGGGCTACCATTTCCCCCATGTAGAGATCGCCAGGGATGACAGGTTATTTGGGCAGTATTATGCCATTATTACTTAAGATTTGCGCTCACGACATAGATATAGTACTTGCATACATTAAATTGTTCCATGTACTTCCAGAGATCTTGAGCCTTCAGGTGTCTCCAGGGTTACATAGTATCCACTGACCGATATCAGGTGTATTCCGTCTCTAGCTGCGACTGATTACAAGTAATGGGGGCGTGGCTTTGTCTTTCTTCAGGAAATGGGGCGGGCCTTATCACTACAGGAAGTGAGGAGGCTCTTTACCTCTACAGGAAGTGGGGGCGGGGCTGCGTCTCTCTACAGGAAGTGGGGGAGGATCTTTACCGCTACAGGAAGTGTGGATGGGTTTGTGTCCTGCTCTCTTGTCTGTCATAATTCATGAAGGTATAATACAGAGACGAAATTTGCGTTCAGGGCAGGCAAGCAATTGAAAAATGGCAAAAACAAAGTATGCTGGGAAATGAGAAAATGGACTTTCCAGCACCTATAGTACTGGCAGAATACTGATGAAGGGGAAAAACCCGTTCAAAAAAGTGAGGATAGCAATTTATAGAGAATGGGAATCAGAACAGTTCTTGGACATATTAAACTGGTATGTATATCCAAAACAGAAAGACGATACGTTTCTACATATTTTGTGCAAAAGGATAGGTGCGACTTAAACCTCTTTGATGCATTCTAAAGACCTGGTCTTCTAAAAATAGATGGACAGCATGCATTATCTACCAGCAGAATTCACTTCCATGCAGAATTCATCCACCTATTATAGATTTCTCTGGCAGGGCCTCAGGCTGAGCAGGGGACGTCTTCACGCTCTTCTTATTTCCTCACATACTCTCGATCAGTGAGCTGAGAAACTTTCCTGACTTTCTTGTCACAATGTTGTGCTTTTGCCAGACAACTCAATCTCTTTGCAACTCATCACTTGTAATACACCTCTAGGTCTCACACTGTTTCCTTTCAATTTCCGTCTACGCGGATAAAGAACGCCTCTAAGACAAGATGAGAGGTACAGACGCTGACCCGTAAACCCTTCACTGCAAATCTCAACTGCTCAATGGAAGTAACAAAAGTGAATGCGGTCACCACAAAGCCCAAAGCTGAATTATTCGTTCCTGTACAGTGTATCACGATGACATAAAGGAGTGTTTCTGTCTCATAAAGTCAATGAAGGGGCAACAGCACAGTGATGGCATATCTCTAGAATCTGCCCAAGGTTACAATGGGTGGAGGTCAAATCAAAGTCTAGGACCCCAACCGAACCCGAGAATGAAAGGACCACAGCACAAAGCGACGGCATAGTTCTAGAATGTGCCCAAGCTTACAATGTGTGGTGGTCCAACTTCTGGGACCACAACCTTTCCTGAGAATGAAGGGACCACAGCACAAAGTAATGGCATATCTCTAGAATATGCCCACGGTTACAATGGGAGGAGGTCAAATCAATGTCTAAGACCCCAACCGATCTCGAGACTGAAGGGACCACAGCACAAAGTGATGGCATTAGAGTTGAGCGGCTTTGGTCGGATCGGGTTTCGTGAAACCTGACGAAACAAAATTTGAGTCGGATGAAACTGGTCCGACTAGTGCAAAAAAAGTCGGAGTTTTGTCCGAAACCCGACCCCAATGCAAGTCAATGGGGCATAAAAGTCGGCATTGAGTGGATGAATGTCATCCGCTCAATGCCGACTTTTATTTCTCATTGATTTGCATTGGGGTCGGGTTCCGGACGAAACTCTGACTTTTTTTGCCCTAGTCGGACCAGTTTCATCCGACTCAAATTTTGTTTCATTCGGGTTTCACGAAATCCGATCCAACCAAAGCCGCTCAACTCTAGATGGCATAGTTCTAGAATCTGCCCAAGCTTACAATGTGTGGTGGTCCAACTTCTGGGACCACAACCGATTCTGAGAATGAAGGGACCAAAGCAAAAAAGTGGTGGCATATCTCTAGAATCTCCCCAAGGTTACAATGTGTGGCGGTCCAACTTCATGGACCACAAGTGGTCACAAGAATGAAGGGACCACAGCACAAAGTGATGGCATGTCACTAGGGTATGCAGTCATTTATAATCAGCCTTAACTTTGGGACCCCCATAATGAAGCAGGCCACAGCCCTAATGAACCCCTTCACAATCTGTCTCGGCACAGCTGCACTCTGGCAATAGAGGAACCGCAGCACAGTTCTATTCATGTGAATGAGACCCTATACAGCCAGCACCTTAGCCTTACTGCTGCAAACAGAGCTATCTCCCATCGCAGCAGCTTCATCTCTTAGATGCTGCTCTTCCAACGACCAGTCGACATCCTACTCACCCGAACCATGATTGCAGGGTGCTGTTGGCATTGCCGTTGCATATTTGTACATTTCGCAGTCGATGTCTGGGCTTTAGAGAAGAACGGTGATTTTACAATACATTGCAATATTCCAGTATGGCAGTGCATTGTGCCAAGGATAAAGTGATCACAGGATCAAGCCTCATAAGGAGACAAGAACATATCTAAAAAAAAGCTAATATTTTTTAAAAAGATATTCCTGAAACATAAAGCAAAAAAAATGCATAGTTTCGCACTCAGCGATATCAAATATTTGAGCTAAAATATAAAAATATTAATCCCATAAAAGGAACGTAAAACCAAAAAATAAAGATCGAACTCACAGAATCTGATTTTTTGGGTTGACACTGCCTCTAATAAAGATAATAAAAAGAAGTTTAGAAAGTCGTACCAATCCCAAAATTGTATTAATAAAAATTACATTGCATAAAACAAACTTTCGCCCAGCTCCATCAACGAAAAATAAAAAAGTGACAACTCTTTAAAATGGAGGAGGAAAATTAGAAAGCGAAGAGGGGCCCAGTGGGATAAAATAACTACCGGCCATGACTGTGATGCCCAGAAGAAAATGGCAGTGGTGCTAGGAGAATGTTGTGCTATTTTTTCCTGTTAGCTATCTTCTAAGGATCCATGATGAGCCCATTTAGTCATTCAAGCGGCTGAGTAAAAAGTGGCACATGCAGGGGTATAACCATTGCGGTCTCAGAGGGTGTGACCGGGCCCGTGCGAGAGGTGGGCCCTGCCTGCCATGCCAATTTCACCTGGACGTGCACCCTCAGATGGGGACATTATACCAGGATGGGGGATAGTATAACGGAATGAGGACATTATACCAGGATTGAGGACGTTATACCAGGATGGGGACATTATACCAGGATAGGGATATTATACCAAGATGAAGGACATTACAACAGAATGAGGATAATGTGGTAGGGGCCGGGCTAGGGGGGTGGACCACTGCTTACCAGACGAAGCAAAGACGAGACGGAGACAGCTTCCACTTGTAACAGTTCCGGATTTATTTGTTGTCCTCCTGACGACCACCAAACACGCACCGCAGCTTCTTTACACCACTGTATCGCCAGGCCCGGGTACCTATTCTTCAGCTCCAGTCGCAGTAACGCACCTCGCGGATCTTTCACTGGGGGCTGTCCTAGACCAATCTACCCCCAGCGCTTCACCTGCCCGAGGTCGTCTTCCAGTCGGTACCCCCGGGGCCTCGTCTGTCTTGCAGTACGTCGAGTCAGGGTCTCCCCCCTGGCTGCCTCTTCTCCTTGCCTGTCCTGCAGTCCGTCGGGTCAGGGCCACCCCCCTGACTGTCTTTGCTTGGTCCGTCCCCCTGGCCGAGCTCTTCTCACTTTCTCCGTCTTCTTCTGAGCTCCTCCCAGGACTAAACTCTCCTGGAGCCCCGCCTTCTTCTATTTATCCCCTCTCTCACAGGGGAATTTCCCACCCGGGCTCCTATCTCCCCGCCCCCCATGACTAAGCGGATTCCTAAGCCCTAAGCTGATGTTAAGTCCTGTACTACTCTCCTCTGCCATCTTGTGGTCATTTCACGGTACTGCACTCCCTTTTCTGTCTTTCCCTGCTGTTACCTTTCTAACCTGTCAATCTCTCTGTCACTAGTGCACAAACCGTCCCCTCCTTCTACCAGTCACGTCCGTCCATCAAGTCACCTTCCCCACACTATTATAACAGAATAGGGACATTATACCAGGATGGGGACGTTATACCAAGATGGAGCAAAACACAAGCTGCGGAGGCACCATCACATGTTTCTCAACGCAAGCAATGACTAGCCAGGTCTTTCCCCGGGAAGGAACAACCATGGGAAGGGCAATCTCCAATGAAGGAAACCACCTATGCCAAAACATGGTATCCATCCACAGACAGCTGTTTCGGGGTATTGCCCCTCATCAGTGAGGAGTAGGAAACTGGCTAGTAGGAGCAATGCCTAGTAAAAGACTGTGAAAAATGAGGATGAATTTTTACATATTTCCCATAAGGGATGGGGGCATTGCTCTAGAATCACTGCGTTGAGAAACATGTGATGGTGTCTCCGCAGTGTTGGATGTTGATCTCCATGAGTTCATTCATCCTCATTTTTCACATACCAAGATGGAGGACATTATAACAAAATAGGTTATAGGGTTCATGCCCAGAATAATTGGACATTGGTGGAATATCCTAGCAAGTGCTGACAATGCCTTTTGCTACTTTGGTGCTCATTGCAATTCTAATTCCATATGATTCAGATATTAATTCTTTCCTCTGCTACAAGAATGATGCGACCAAAGGGTAAACAAGTCAACGTAGCCTGGAAATTCTGTCCTGCTCTTTGTGAATTGTCTCTTTAGTGCTCATCATATACCAGAATGGATCATAAAATCCTAATCGCTCTCCGGTCTATTCCTGACGCACGTAATCTGAGAATGTTAACGTAATTATTAGCACTGGTTTATGAGTCATTGTAGTCAAACTACAGTTTTATGAAGCACAACTGTGCCCATTCTAGGTAATACAGTACAATGACATCACGTGAAGAATAACTCCGGAAAACAAGTAATAAACCCAATAATAAGAGTAATAAACCCAACGATAAGTCGTTAGACAATAATACAGGAAATTAAATTTGTGCAAGATTGCAATGAAAGGTATGACCGCAATTAAACAGCTGAAGGCAGATAACGCAAGAGCAGTGGCGGATTAAGTGGACTATGGGCCCGGGGCTGTTCATAAAACCTGGGCCCCTGTACCCCCCTTCCCACCTGAGCGCTGCGGTCCCCGTGCGGGAATTGACAGCCGTACGGACCGCAGCACTTGGTTTGCTGCGGGTCCATACGGAAAACCCGCCACCATTCCACCACGTGTGGACATGGCCTAAAAAGACGTTGCACATAAGCTGTAGGCCTACGGCCAATACGCACGAAATCGCCCAACGTGATCCTGGCCATAGGGGATCCACTTTAATGTCCCCACTTTAATTTGAAGTCCCCTTACTTCATCCATTGCAGTCCCCTATCACCCACTCACTTCATCTGCAGTGCCGCTTCATCATTTGCAGCCCCTTATCCCCCCTTCCATTTCATCATGTGCAGTCCCCTTCCCCCCCAACTTCATGTGCAGCCCCACTCCCCCATCATCATGTGCAGTTAATTTTACCCCCACATCATGTGCAGTCCCCCTTACCCCCACTTCATGTGCAGTGCCCCTTACCCCCACTTCATCATGTGCAGTCCCCCTTACCCCCAATTCATCATGTGCAGTCCCTCTTACCCCCAATTCATCATGTTCAGTCCCACTTACCCCTTAATTCATCATGTGCAGTTCCCCTTACCCCCAATTCATCATGTGCAGTCCCTCTTACCCCCAATTCATCATGTTCAGTCCCACTTACCCCTTAATTCATCATGTGCAGTTCCCCTTACCCCCAATTCATCATGTGCAGTCCCACTTACCCCTTAATTCATCAAGTGCAGTCCCACTTACCTTTTAATTCATCATGTGCAGTCCCCCTTATCCCCCACTTCATCATGTGCAGCCCCACTTATCCCCCACTTCATCATGTTCAGCCCCACTCACCCCCCCTTCATCATATGCAGCCCCACTCACCCCCCCTTCATCATGTGCAGCCCCACTCACCCCCCTTCATCATGTGAAGCCACAGTCACCCCCCTTCATCATATACAGGCCCCAGTCACCCCCCTTCATCATATACAGGCCCCAGTCACCCCCCTTCATTGTGTACAGCCCCCAGTCACCCCCCCTTCATCATATACAGGCCCCAGTCACCCCCCCCTTCATCATGTACAGCCCCAGTCACCCCCCCTTCATTGTGTACAGCCCCCACTCACCCCCTCCCCCATTTAATTCATTTTATAAATAAAAAAAAATAAAAACAGTTCCCCATACTTACCTCACAGCCGGCTCGCTCCCCAGCAGCGCCTCTGCTTTCAGCATCCTCCGGGACATGTCGGCGCGTGCACGATGACGTCATCGCGCACGCCCGACATCTGACCCGGAAGTACAGCCGGAGGGAGCCGGAGCTGAGCAGCCATCAAGGTGACGGCCGTGCACAGCTCCCGGCCCCTCATAGAATGTGACGCGGGCGGCTGTCTGCTGCCGGCGGCGTCACAGCACAGGGCACGGCCGGCCCTGTACAGGTGCTGGGGGAGCGGTCCGGGGGGGCATTTGCCTCTCTGCCACCCGGCCCAGCCCACCCCTGCCCCTGGGCCCCCAAAAAATCTTGGGCCCGGGGCGACCGCCCCATCCGCCCCTATTAAGATCCGCCATTGCGCAAGAGCACAACACTGACGATAGGAGATTGGGGCAGCTCTTCCTCTCTCTCCCTGCACGTTGACCTCTGCACATTTCACAGAGCATGCCCACAATACTGTCTCTTAGAAGTCAAAAACTCATTTTTATAAGCATAATTAAAAATGAGAAAACACCTCGATAAAGGTAATGTATTATTTTGTTCTCTCTATTGTTTTTTCTAAATGGAATTTCAATCCTAAGTTAAATTAAAAAGCTATAAAAACATGCTTATGTTACCAAACCTATCTGCTCCTCTTTTAAAACTGTCCATGTCTCCTTTGTGCCTTCATGATTACTCTTCTGGCTGGGACTGACATGTGATCAGCGGCCATAGAGGTGACTGAAGCAGGTGGGAAGGAAGCCCTCTGACTGCTTCCATAATGATTGGGTAGATCTCTTCCTGATCACTGAGAGAACTGTGCAGCTGTTCATAGCTGCACAGTTCTCCTTCTCCCTACATGGAAGATACTGTATGATCACAGACCATCAATATTCCAGTTTTGAAACCCCCTTTAAAGTTGTACAATCTGATACTCTCACGAACATCTAAGGTCCTGTTAAAGATAAGGAGTTCAATGATTGTCTAGGCCATGAAAAGGTCTTCCTAAAAGAGATTGTTTGAGTTTATAAAAAACAGGGCTGCTTTCTTCCAAAAATCCACCCCACTCCTAGCCTCATCTTGTCTGCTGTATTGCGGCCCCATTCACTCCCGTGGGACAGAACTTCTATTCCCAGGCACAATCTGTGAACAGGTGTGTTGCTGTTTATAGAAGAAAGAGGACATGTTTTTCTAATACTGGACGGCCCCTTTAAGTGAAGCTGGAATTCCTTTAATGCAGACACATACTAAATTGTACCATATGATTTATTTATATTTGCTGGTTTCCTTGTGTCCTCGGAGAATAGTTGACTTCTTCGTATAATATCAGAGGGTCTGAATTTTGACGAGTTCATGTCTTTCATCAATATTGGAAATAAATAAGAAAGGGAAATACTTCACATTCCCCTCATGTGTCTTGGCAATGTTACATGGAGACGTAGCTAAGTCAAAAACAACATCAAGAAATGTGTCAAATAGAAAAGATGAATATGCAATGGTCCACTGGCTGCTTCTGTTTACTTAGTGGAAGGCGATGGTGCCTATCTGTCCTTGTTACTCCTTGCTGTCCCAAGTTACAAATAAAGTGTCACAACTCTGTTGTTGGAGTACCCAGGGCTCCTTCCCTGTCCCTAACGCTGGGGGAGCCCTAGCTATCCATGATTCCCAGATTTCTTCTGATGGTGAAGACGCTGGGGTCACGTACCTTGCTGAGCTTCTGAATCAGCCCTATATCTCTTCCCCTCCCCCAACCAGTGAAGGTGGGAGTAATAGTGTTTGTATATACACAAACAAGGCTAACAAGGGAAGACTTAGGGCCACATTACACATAGCGACGCTCCAGTGATCCCAACAACGATATGACCTGTTAAGGATCGCTGGTATGTCGCTACATGGTCGCTAGTAAGCTGTCAAACAGGCAGATCTTCTCAACAACGCAGCAACGATACGGCGATCCTCGGCGGTCGTTGGGACCTTGTCACACAGCAGCTATTCTGACGACACAGACCTCGATAGACGTGCTTCAACGAGGTCACTCGTCGTTGTTATGGTGTCAAACACAGCGATGCATGCTGGCCAGCGGGACACCAACGATCCAAAAATGGCCTAGGACGTTCGAGCACGATCAGTGAGATCGCAGCGGGGGCCCGGTCACCGCTGCGTGTCACATGTAGCGAGATTGCTGGCGAGGTCACTGTTGCGTCACAAAACCTGTGACGTTCCAGCAATCTCACTAACGATCTCTGTTGTGAATTCTCTTTCTGGCCTACCTCTGGTTACTAGTGAAGGTAGTGGAGCTGGTTATATTGGCAGAGGGGTCACGAGTTCTTTTGCTGGGCTCCCTCTGGTAGTTACTGGAGGTAATGGAGCTGATTTGATTAACAGAGGCTTGCCACCTGATAATGAGGAGGACCATTGGAGATCTGGAGTTTCTGACTGGATGTAAGACAGCCGACTCCCTCTATCCCTGCTGGTGATTTTTTTCCTGCCTCCTGAGGTCTTAGTTTCCAGCTCAGTGAAAAATGAGGATGAATCAACTCATGGAGATCAACATCCAACACTACGG
The DNA here is from genome assembly GCF_039654945.1 of Dendrobates tinctorius. NCBI lineage: Eukaryota > Metazoa > Chordata > Amphibia > Anura > Dendrobatidae > Dendrobates > Dendrobates tinctorius. The sequence continues at coordinate 82,927,268 of NW_027361738.1, read as the reverse complement.
AGACACCATCACATGTTTCTCAACGCAGTGATTCTAGAGCAGTGCCCCCATCCCTTATGGGAAATATGTAAAAACATGCAAAACACAAGCCGCGGAGACACGATCACATGTTTCTCAACGCAAGCAGTGACTAGCCAGGTCTTTCCCCGGGAAGGAACAACCACGGGAAGGGCAGTCTCCAATGAAGGAAACCACCTATGCCAAAACATGGTATCCATCCACAGACAGGTGTTTTGGGGTATTGCCCCTCATCAGTGTGGAGTAGGAAACTGGCCAGTAGGAGCAATGCCTAGTAGAAGACTGTGAAAAATGAGGAGACACCGGTGATACCCCGAAACAGCTGTCTGTGGATGGATACCATGTTTTGGCATAGGTGGTTTCCTTCATTGGAGACTGCCCTTCCCATGGTTGTTCCTTCCCGGGGAAAGACCTGGCTAGTCATTGCTTGCGTTGAGAAACGTGATGGTGTCTCCGCGGCTTGTGTTTTGCATGTTTTTACATATTTCCCATAAGGGATGGGGGCATTGCTCTAGAATCACTGCGTTGAGAAACATGTGATGGTGTCTCCGCAGTGTTGGATGTTGATCTCCATGAGTTCATTCATCCTCATTTTTCACAGTCTTCTACTAGGCATTGCTCCTACTGGCCAGTTTCCTACTCCACACTGATGAGGGGCAATACCCCGAAACAGCTGTCTGTGGATGGATACCATGTTTTGGCATAGGTGGTTTCCTTCATTGGAGACTGCCCTTCCCTTGATTGTTCTTTCCCGGGGGAAAGACCTGGCTAGTCATTGCTTGCGTTGAGAAACATGTGATGGTGACTTTGCGGCTTGTGTTTTGCATTAGTTTCCAGCTCAGTCCAAACATGCTCAGCTAAGTGTTCTTTTGCTTTTGTTCACATTTGATCAGGTTTTGTCTATTTCAGTTTTGTGTGGTCAGCCAGCTCCGGCTGGGGCTGTGCTAAATCTCCATCCATATGTTACTGCTTGTGCCAGTTTGTTTTTGTCCCTTATTAGATTGGCCTCTTTTTGCTCTGCTTTCAGAATATACCAGTGTGCTGATATAGTGGGCAAAGTCGTGTGACTTCAGTATTTTTCTATCAGACGTGTTGGACATTTTTTGCAGGTTTTTTTGCGTGATTGCAGACAGTATCTTTCCTGTCCTGTCTAGTTAGTGAGGGCCCCATCGTTTGCTCAGTCTATTTTTCTACCTGCGTTTGTGATTTCATATTGTCTCACTGACAATATATGTTTGGGGCTATCTATTCCTTTGGGGTCTGCTCTGGGGCAGTTTAGATTTCCCCTTTCTTGCTTTAGGCTTATTTAGCTCTCCGGCTGTGTCGAGGCGTCTAGGATCATCGTAGGTACGCTCCACGGCTACTGCTAGTTGTGTGGATAGGATCAGGGGTCTGCAATCCGCTTAGTTTCCAACCTCTCTGGTTTTCTGTGGCTTAGCTTGGTCTTGCTCTCCTCCTCGGTGACCCAATCATAACAGATCTTGCTATGTGTGAAATACCCTTTACAGAAATAAATGAAAACACTAAACATACAAATATGCACTCACAAACAACAGAGAGGTACACTCCCTGAAGAAAAGAGAGGTAAACAAAATAGGAGAGGATGATGAATCGCACATAGCAGAAACACCTAACAACAGTCACAGATCAATACTGCAATCGCCTCTACCAACAACCTCCACTCCACACCAGGCAGAGGGGAGTGGTCAAATCTGACCAGCTGAGATCATCCAAGCAGGAAAGATTCAGAGACTCTCAGCTGAACAGTTTAATTCCTGCACTGCTAACAGAAACCTGCACCATTTAATATGAAGGTGAAGTGCTTTTAATCAGTGCAGAAGTACGTAAAATCAGACGCTGCAGTCTTCTGGCCCCTCTCTGTCTCGGTAAACCTATGACACTAAGTCATTTTTTCTTTTGAAGCTTCCTATAGTAAGGGTGGTTAAAACACGACCACTTAGATCACATACTTTAACACCATAGTATAATAATACACTACACACGTGGTAAAAATTGTTGGTACCCCTCGTTTAATAACAGAAAAACCCACAATGGTCACAGAAATAAATTGAATCTGACAAAAGTAATAATAAATAAAAAATCTATTATTCTCCATCTACACCTTCGGCTTGGGACAGCTCATAGAATCCCACGGTTTGCAGTATCACCTCTACGCCGATGACATGCAGATCTACCTATTTGAACCCAACCTCTCCTCCTTACTGACTGAAATCCCACAATGTCTGCTATCTCATCCTTCTCTGCTCGCTTTCTCAAACTGAACATGGACAAAACAGAATTCATCATCTTTCCCCCATCTCACTCTACCCCTCCACCAGACCTATCCATCAATGTCAATGGCTGCTCTCTATCCCCAGTCCCGCATGCTCGGTGCCTTGGGGTGATCCTCGACTCTGCGCTCTCTTTCAAACCACATATCCAAGCCCTCACCTCCTCCTGCCGCCTCAAACTCAAAAATATTTCCCGGATCCGCTCATTCCTCAACCACGAAACCACAAAACACTAGTGCATTCTCTTATCATCTCCTACCTCGACTACTGCAACCTCGTACTCTCTGGCCTCTCCTCTAGCACTCTGGCACCACTCCAGTCCATCCTTCACTCTGCTGCCTGAATAATCCACCTGTCTCCCCGCTATTCCCCAGCCTCCCCCCTATGCCAAGCCCTTCACTGGCTTCCTATTGCCCAGAGGCTCCAATTCAAAACCCTAACCATGACATACAAAGCCATCCACAACCTCTCTCCTCCATACATCTGTGACATGGTCTCCAGGTACCTTCGATCATCTCAAGATCGCCTTCTCTACTCTCTCCTTATCTTTTCCTCCCACAACCGTATACAAGACTTCTCCCATGCTTCCCCCATACTCTGGAACTCGCTGCCGCAACACATCAGACTCTCATCATCAACGGAAACCTTCAAGAAGAACCTGAAGACCCACCTGTTCCGACAAGCCTACAGCCTGCAATGATCCTCGGTCTACTGAAACACCGCACGACCTGCTCTACCTTCTCCTACTGTATCCTCACCCATCCCTGTAGACTGTGAGCCCTCGTGGGCAGGGTTCCCTCTTCTTATGTACTCGTGTGTCTTGTCTTACACATGTTTATTATACTTGTCTATATTTCCCCTTTTCACATGTAAAGCGCCATAGAATAAATGGCGCTATATAAATGCATAATAATAATAATAATAATAATAATAATAATAATAATAATAATAATAATAATAAAATGAACAAGTAAAAGTCAGACATTGCTTTTCAACCATGCTTCCATGGAATTTTTTTAAAAATAAAACTCATGAAATAGGCCTGGACAGAAATGATGATTCCTTAACTTAATATTTTGTTTCACAACCTTTTGAGGCAATCACTGCAATCAAACGATTCCTGTAACTGTCAATGAGACTTCTGCACCTCTCGACAGGTATTTTGGCCCACTCCTCAAGAGCAAACTGCTCCAGTTGTCTCATGTTTGAAGGTCGCTTTTTCCAGATGGCATGTTTCAGCTCTTTCCAAAGATGCTCAATAGGATTTAGGCCCATAGAAGGCCACTTCAGAATAGTCCAATGTTTTCCTCTTAGCCATTCTTAGGTGTTTTTAGCTGTTGTTAGGAACCCTGAAGGTGAACCCACTGGACCACGGCAACGAACCTCCGCTGGGCGAGCGGACCAGGTGGACCACCCCCTATACAGGGAGTGTTAGGGACAGGTCCAGGGGAAACTATTACCGCGGCAGCTGGTACCTAGGGCAGAAGCACAGAAGACTGGACTGGGGTAGAACGGCAGGAACACAAGAGACTGGACCGGGGTAGAACGGCAGGAACACAAGAGACTGGAAGACTGGACCGGGGTAGAGCGGCAGGAAAACAGGAGACTGGACCAGGGTAGAGCGGCAGGAACACAGGAGACTGGATCAGGGTAGAGCGGCAGGAACACAGGAGACTGGACCAGGGTAGAGCGGCAGGAACACAGGAGATTGGACCATGGTAGAGCGGCAGGAACACAGGAGACTGGACCAGGGTAGAGCGGCAGGAACACAGGAGACTGGACCAGGGTAGAGCGGCAGGAACGCAGGAGACTGGACCAGGGTAGAGCGGCGGGAAAGCAGGAGACTGGAGCTGTGGGCTGGCAAGGCAGGAACACTGGAACATAGAAGAGAACAGGTAACAAATGTGAGAGCAAGCCAGGGGACGAGACGTGGAGGTAGCGGCGGCGAACGCCAGTAAGAGGGGCCAGAATCACAAGGGAAGGCAAGTGACGATCAGGCAGCGTCACTAGGGAGCGACGGCCTGATATGGGAGCATGGGGAGGAGCTCCCGGGTCAGGGTCCTCCTGACCATAGAGAGGACCAGCAAGAGTGACCAGCTCAGAGAGGAGGAAGTGCTCGTGCATGGAGAGAGCTGCGGGGAGCGCGCGCCCGGGAGGAAGCAAGCACTGTCGTCAGAGCAGGGGAACAGACGGGGACGCGCCGGGAAGCTGCAATCTGGTGAGGCTGACTGGGCACAGGGAGCGGTGGCATGGCAGAAGGAGGCGGTGACGTGACTGTACCCCCCTCCTTACGCGCCCCCCTCCCAAGGCTGGAGAGAAATCTTGCCAAAATCCGGGGAGCTTGAATGTTCTCCCGAGGCTCCCAGGATCTCTCCTCAGGGCCAAAACCTTTCCAATCGACCAGAAACAAGGTCTTTCCCCTTAGCCTTTTCATGGCGAGAATGTATTTAACCTCAAAGACATCATCGGCGGAAACAGGCTGGGGGGTGCGGGTGGTAGTGGCATGGAATTGGTTGAGGACCACAGGTTTCAGAAGAGAAACATGAAACGAATTGGGGATGCGAAACGAGGCAGGGAGCTTTAACTTGTAAGAGACGTCGTTGATGCGAGACAAGACCTCGAAGGGTCCAACATACCGGGGACCAAATTTGTGCAAAGGAATCCTAAGGCGGATGAACTTGGAGGATAATCACACTCTGTCGCCAGGATGATAGAGAGGTGGGTCCAAGCGCCTTTTGTCTGCGTGTCTCTTCATCTGAACCTGCACTTGTTCGAGAGCGGTTTTGGTCTCCTGCCAGATCCTGGAGAACTCCCCAGACAGAAGATCAGCGGCCGGCACACCCGAGACAGGAGGAACTGGTAGAGACACGCCTGGATGTAGCCCGTAGACGATAAAGAAGGGAGACTTGTCAGAAGATTCGTTGGCGTGGTTGTTATACGCAAACTCCGGCCCATGGAAGCAAGTCAGACCAGTCGTTCTGGTGAGCGTTGGAGAAGTGACGGAGGTAATTAACCAAAATTTGATTAGTACGCTCTGCTTGACCGTTGGTCTGAGGGTGATAAGCGGAGGAGAAATCCAGCGTGATGTTCATAAACTTGCAGAGCGCTTTCCAAAATCGGGAGGTGAACTGGACTCCTCTATCAGAGACAATACGTTGAGAGAAGCCATGGAGACCAAAAATATGGTGGATAAAAATCTTCGCCAATTCAGGAGCCGAAGGGAGTCCAGACAGGGGGATGAAATGGGCAATCTTGGAGAATCTATCCACAACGACCAAAATGACTGTACATCCAGAAGAGCGAGGTAGGTCAGTGATAAAGTCCATAGCAATGTACTGCCAGGGGGCCGAAGGAACTGGAAGCGGGTGCAAGAGTCCAGAAGGTAATTGCCTGGGAACCTTGTTTTTGGCACAGGATGGACACGAGGCTAAAAAGCTACGAACATCTAGGGGAAGAGTAGGCCACCAATAGTAGCGTGAGACCAGACAAAGGGTCTTTTTCAACCCAACATGGCCTGCAATCTTGGAAGCATGACCCCAAAGCAGGACTCATTTCCGGTTGGTCACTGGGACGAAGGTCTTACCCGGTGTTAGGGTAGACAACCAGAGGGGTGCCACTGTGATGATCTTGGAGGGATCCAGGATGTGCGTAGGGTCTTCCTCGGCATCGATCGCAAGAAAGGATCTGGACAACGCATCAGCCTTGATGTTCTTACTACTCGGGAAAAAGTGCAATTCAAAATCGAACCGAGCGAAAAACAAAGACCATCTTGCTTGTCGTGGATTTAGTCTCTGTGCCGATCGGATGTAAGCCAAGTTCTTATGGCCCGTGTAGATCTTAAAATGATGCACAGCTCCTTCCAAAAGGTACCGCCACTCCTGCAACGCCATCTTGATGGCCAAAGTGCAATTGACACTGGTTAAGGAACCCCCTGCACAATCGGGGATCTCCGCCATACTGCGGAGGCTTAGCTAAACGGGGAGGTGGGTGTAGAAGCGGCGCCTGAACGGGGGCAGCCACGGCAGACTGGAGAGAGAGGAGTCGATTGTCCACCGAGGCCATTTAATTTAAAATATGGCCCTGAGTATCGCGTTGCTGGACCAGTTCCTGCTGGAGACTGGCCAGCTGAGAGGCACTACCGGGATCAGAGGGCTGTAGTGCCGATAACCGGGATTCCATAGACTTTAAGAAAGCCATAATGCGGGCCTGGTTGTCTCATAGAGTCGCCAGTTCCTTCTGGGTGGCTGCTGAGGCACCAGCGGGATTCATGGCCTGATCGTACTGTTAGGAACCCTGAAGGTGAACCCACTGGACCACGGCAACGAACCTCCCCTGGGCGAGCGGACCAGGTGGACCACCCCCTATACAGGGAGTGTTAGGGACAGGCCCAGAGGAATCTATTACCGCGGCAGCTGGTACCTAGGGCAGAAGCACAGAAGACTGGACCGGGGTAGAAGGGCAGAAACACATAAGACTGGACCGGGGTAGAACGGCAGGAACACAAGAGACTGGACCGGGGTAGAACGGCAGGAACACATGAGACTGGACCGGGGTAGAGCGGCAGGAACACATGAGACTGGACCAGGGTAGAACGGCAGGAACATAGGAGACTGGACCAGGGTAGAGCGGTAGGAACACAGGAGACTAGACCGGGGTAGAGCGGCAGGAACAAAGGAGATTGGACCAGGATAGAGCGGCAGGAAATAGGAGACTGGACCAGGGTAGAGTGGCAGGAACCCAGGAGACTGGACCAGGGTAGAGTGGCAGGAACGCAGGAGACTGGACCAGGGTAGTGCGGCGAGAAAGCAGGAGACTGGAGCTGTGGGCTGGCAAGGCAGAAACACTGGAACATAGAAGAGAACAGGTAACAAATGTGAGATAGCAAGCCAGGGGACGAGACGTGAAGGTAGCGGCGGCGAACGCCAGCAAGAGGGGCCAGAATCACAAGGGAAGGCAAGTGACGATCAGGCAGCGTCACTAGGGAGCGACGGCCTGATATGGGAGCATGAGGAGGTGCTCCCGGGTCAGGGTCCTCCTGACCATAGAGAGGACCAGGAGGAGTGACCGGCTCAGAGAGGAGGAAGTGCTCGTGCATGGAGAGAGCTGCGGGGAGCGCGCGCCCGGGAGGAAACAAGCGCTGTCGTCAGAGCAGGGGAACAGACGGGGACGCGCCGGGAAGCTGCAATCTGGTGAGTCTGATGGGGCACAGGGAGCGGTGGCACGGCAGAAGGAAGCGGTGACGTGACAGCTGTGTGTTTTGGGTCATTATCCTGTTGCAAGACCCATGACCTGCGACTGAGACCAAGCTTTCTGACACTGGGCAGCACATTTCTCTCTAGAATCCCTTGATAGTCTTGAGATTTCATTGTACCCTGCACAGATTCTAGACACCCTGTGCCAGATGCAGCAAAGCAGCCCCAGAACATAACAGAGCCTCCTCCATGTTGAACAGTAGGGACAGTGTTCTATTCTTGATATGCTTCATTTTTCCATCTGTGAACATAGAGCTGATGTGCCTTGCCAAAAAGTTCCATTTTTTTCTCATCTGTCCATAGGACATTCTCCCAGAAGCTTTATCGCTTGTCAAGATTGTGGTTTAGCAAATACCAGTCTGGCTTTTTTATGTATTTTTTTTCAACAATGGTGTCCTCCTTGGTCGTCTCTCATGAAGTCCACTTTGGCTCATACAACAACAGATGGTGCGATCTGACACTGATGTTCCTTGAGCTTGAAGTTCACCTTTAATCTGTTTAGAAGTCTTTCTGGACTCTTTTGTCACCATTCGTATTATCCGTCTCTTTGATTTGTCATCAATTTTCCTCCTGCGGCCACGTTCAGGGAGGTTGGCTACAGTCCCATGGAACTTAAGTCTCTGAATAATATGTGTAACTGTAGTCACAGGAACATCGAGCTGCTTGGAGATGGTTTTATAACTTTTACCTTTAACATGTTTGTCTATAATTTTCTTTCTAATCTCCTGAGACAACTCTTTCCTGCACTTCCTCTGGTCCATGTTGAGTGTGATACACACCATGTCACCAAACAGCACAGTGAGTATCTGTAACCTCTATACAGGCCACTCACTGATTCCAAGATTGTAGACACCTACGATACGATACGATACACTTTATTGATCCCGAGGGAAATTATGGTATCACAGCAGCGTTACAACAGCATTACAAACAAAACATTAAGAACAGCATTACTACATTACAAACAGCATTACATAGAGTAATTACTAGACACAGATCCTGCACTACTTAACAAGCAAAGGTACACAAATCTCTGATCATTTCCATTAAGGTACTGTCACACTAAGCGATATCGCTAGCAATATCGCTATAACTTGTGACGTTATAGCGATATTGCTAGCGATATCGCTGTGTCTGATACTTACCTACAACCCGCTCCTCCGCTGCTTATCTCTGACCACATATGAGGTATCAGTGTACTCAGGAGAAATTGCCCAACAAATTTTAGGATCCTTTTTATCCTGTTCCCCATGTGAAAATGAAAAAATTGAGGCTAAATGTAAGTTTTTGTGAAAAAAAAAGTACTTTTTCATTTATACGGAACAATTTGTGAAACTCCTGGGGGTTCAGAGTGCTCACGATGCATCTAGATAAGTTCCTTGGGGGGGTCTAGTTTCCAAAATGGGGTCATTTGTGGGGGTGCTCCAATGTTTCAGCACACAGGGGCTCTCCAAACGTGACATGGCACCCGCTAACAATTGGAGCTAATTTTCCATTCAAAAAGTCAAATGGCACTCCTTCCTTTCTAGGCCCTGCCGTGCACCCAAACAGTGGTTTATGACCACATATGAGGTATTGGTGTACTCAGGAGAAATTGGCCAACAAATTTTAGGATCCATTTTATTCTGCTGCCCATGTAAAAATGAAAAAATTAAGGCTAAAAGAAAATTTTTGTGAAAAAAAAGTACTTTTTCATTTTTACGGATCAATTTGTGAAACTCCTGGGGGTTCAGTGTGCTCACTATGCATCTAGATAAGTTCCTTGGGGTGGTCTAGTTTACAAAATGGGGTCATATGTGGGGTAGCTCCAATGTTTCGGCACACAGGGGCTCTCCAAACGTGACATGGCACCCGCTAACAATTGGAGCTAATTTTCCATTCAAAAAGTCAAATGGCGCTCCTTCCTTTCTGGGCCCTGCCGTGCGCCCAGACAGTGGTTTATGACCACATATGAGGTATCGGTGTACTCAGGAGAAATTGCCTAACAAATATTAGGATCCATTTTATCCTGTTGCCCATGTGAAAATGAAAAAATTGATGCTAAAAGAAATTTTTTGTTGGAAAAATTAAAATGTCCATTTTGTCCTTCCACGTTGCTTTAGTTCCTGCGAAGCACCTGAAGGGTTAATAATCTTCTTGAATGTAGTTTTGAGTAGCTTGAGGGGTAGAGTTTTTAGAATGATGTCACTTTTGGGTATTTTCTGCCATATAGACCCCTCAAAGTGACTTCAAATGTGAGGTGGTCCCTAAAAAAATGGTTTTGTAAATTTTGTTGTAAAAATGAGAAATTGCTGGTCAACTTTTAACCCTTATAACTTCTTAACAAAAAAAAATTTTGTTTCCAAAATTGTGCTGATGTAAAGTAGACATGTGGGAATTGTTATTTATTAACTATTTTGTATCATATAATTCTCTGGTTTAACAGAATAAAAATTCAAAATTTGAAAATTGCAAAATTTTCAAAATTTTTGCCGAATTTCCATTTTTTTCACAAATAAACGCAAAAATTATCGACCTAAATTTTCCACTAACATGAAGCCCAATATGTCACGAAAAAACATTCTCAGAATCGCTAGGATCCATTGAAGTGTTCCTGAGTTATTACCTCATAAAGGGACTCTGGCAGAATTGCAAAAAATGGCCTGGTCATTAAGGTCAAAATAGGCTTGGTCATGAAGGGGTTAAGGATTTTTTTTTTTTTTACTAAAGATAAGCAAATCAATTTGAATTTGCTTTGAAAATCACAGACAGTTCTGATTCACCGGAATCCAATTTTTTGGCTTTTCGATGCTCTTGAATTCAGAAAAATAGCTGCCGGCCATCTGCCATTTTGCTTGATTAATTCTTGGGCTGAGAAGGGATTGAAAAAAAAAATTAATGAATATAATACTTCCAGTGGCGCGCGCCTAAGCAGTGTCGGATGGGGGAGCCAAGAGCCCTCCAATTTATTGACTCTAGGGCCCCACTGTTCATTTATATGCAAATATTACATTTTTTGCCTATGCTCAGATATAATAATTAACCGGACAGTTTATTGAATGATTTGATGCTGCCTTTGTCTGTAAATAGTGAATCACGTGCATTAAAGTAATTACTGCTCATAAAGAAGGATGTGGGACACATTACTGCACAGCGGCCCACCGGGAAATTCTCCTGTGCCCGTGGGCCAGTCCGAACCTGCGCGGAAGAGCCATGAAAAGTAACGTTATGTTTTTTTGTTTTTTTTTACTCTATGTTTATTATGCTCTTGAGTCTTGAGGGACCTCAGAGCATAATAAACATCCTTAAATGTCAATTTCAAATCGCATCTAATCAGTTCCATGCAAATTGAATTTCCCAAACTAATTCAAGTAAATTTGCCGACTTGGAATTTCGTCTGATTCTCTCAGCTCTAGTTTTTACCAAGTTTGTAAATGATCCCCTATACTGTAAAATAGATGATAACTTACTGATCCCTGGGGGCCAAACTGCTGGGATCTGCGCTGATCCTAAGATCAGAACTCTGATGAATAATGTGGAAATTGTGAACGCGCCATTCATTGTCTATGGGACTGCCATGGGTACCCGAGGTCAGGCTCCTATAACTTACACACGTGGTAATGCCTTTTTATGGGCTTTTATATCCTATACCAAAATAAAATATTTGCTAGCAGCTTTTGATATATTTTTAGTCCTTTTCTGAATTGGAAGCCGTCTGGCATTACGTACTCGAGTCCTTTATATGATAATATGGTTGCTGCGACGCGCGCTGGCTTCGGTGATCATTCTTCCATCCACATCCAATTAGTTTTTCATACATCTCTGGTTTTTACTAAGCTCCGCTATTGATTTCCTAATAATTTCCAAATTCAGTGTCTGCGTTGGTGATAAACACAATAAGACCACGGTGGATACTGGCGGCTGGCGAGGGACTGAAATTATGTCAGATTCTTAAACTCCATTTTCTTACTGTCCGGATGCTCTAACGTAAGGACATGAGATCCTCTAATAGTCGCCTATTTTTTACAGGGTCTTATTTGACCAGAAATCTAATATATTAAATATCATGGTGTCGTTATAACAATTAATAACTGTTCTACTAAGGAAAAGGGAAAATCATAGGTAACATTGAGAATTGTGAAGAATTTTAATCATCATATAGCAAATTATAAACAGAATAAAGGAAGAATAAAAAATAAAAGAGTACAGACTCTCAGAACCCAAACGCAACAATTTTTGACATCCCTGTTGTTTTTCATGGGTGACAGCACAGAAGTAATTCTCTTTGGCCATTGATTGACACATTTCTACGACATTGTATCTTCCAGGTCAGCTGCAAGGTTCTCCAGTTCTTCCACCAGTATATGATGGGATGTAATTATTTCTGGATGTTGTGTGAAGGGATCTATCTCCACACGTTAATAGTGGTGGCGGTATTTGCTGAAGAACAGCATCTACATTGGTATTATCTCCTTGGCTGGGGTAAGGCCACAATTTGCATCACTTTATATTATGTAAAAAGAACCCGTCATGTTCTATTAACATATTTTTAACCTGGTGTAAATGCCGCTTTTCTCCTGAATCCGGGGCTGTTTTCCTTTTGTTCCTGCTCCTCTCCGTTCCTGAGATATGGACCATTTTTCCTTGTACATAAATCTAATATTTTTAGCCAACTGGGTGGCATTATAAAGAAAAAAGAAGAAAAATGCAGCACTCACCAATAGAGCTGAAAAACTGTGCGCCTTTATTTCACATGAATTCCATCAACAGGTATGTGGACATGCAGGACGTTAGAGCAGTGTTCCCCAACTCAAGGCCCACCAACAGGTCATGTTTTTAGGATTTCCTTTGTATTGCACAGGTGATGGAATTATCACCTTGGCAATACTAAGGAATTCCTGAAAACATGACCTGTTGGTGGGCCTTGAGGACTGGAGTTGGGGAACACTGCGTTAGAGGAATGCTAGGGGAGGGAGGTGCCGGACAACGGCCGTTTCGCGATTACTCGCTTCTACGGAATAAAGACGCACAGTTTTTCAGCTCTATCGGTGAGTGCTGCATTTTTCTTCTTTTTTCATTATACATTGAAATATTCATGTTTCTTCATGCAAGCGCCTCCGTTTTTTGACTGAACTATACACCGCAATACTTCAGATAAACAGCTCCATCTGTGGTGATTTGTGTGCCCTAGCTTGCCATTCATCTGTGTGCTTTTTTGCTGGACTTATAAAGAAGACACCCCCTGAGATTAGTTGCGGATCACACCCATTTGGCTAACAAGACCAGAGCCAAATACAGAGAAGAGAGAGCCATATCTCAGGAACGGAGCGGCGCAGGAACATAAGGAAAACATCACCAGATTCAGGAGAACAGCGGCATTTACACCAGGTTAAAAAAATACCCCTGCCCCACTTTAGAAGAAATGAGCTGAGGATGGCTTCCCACGGCAAAAATCTGCTTTTTTTTCATGGTCGCTCTGAGCTAAACCTTAAGAATTCAGCTAATCAATGTGGCTTGAACCCAAATTGCTGTGGCACAACCCCTTTAAGGAAATTATTTGTAAATGCATCTTATTTATTCCTGTTTTTCAGGGTTCCCGTTAGTGCCTACATCAATTCATGCCTTTGCAAGAACAAAATATTTTAATGACAAGTAAGTAATGAATTCTTTTTTTTATGCTTAAATTATTTATTTTATGTGCATTATTAGTACAAATATTCATCGACCTGAATTTCGGACACTCGTCTTTTAGCCATAAGCGGGGAGCAGATACAAAGAGCCCCTCACTCTCTGGAGAACCTAGATTACATAGACTATGTATTAATGTGAATGGGACTGTGTAATGCTTCATTTCTCCTGTGGTGGCGCTATAGGAAATCTAAACACTTACAGCCCCATTCATCATTTGCGATTTATTGAAATCACTTTTCTTTATTTTTGTATTTAACCAGTTTTTGCTAATATTTGCAGAAGCAAAAGTTGCAAATCTTTTTTTATAAAAAAAAAAGTAGCAAAAATGTGCCAAATTGAAAACTACTCCAGGCAGGGACTGGAGTGAGATGAGACAATAAAATGTGACATTTTGGTAAAAGTCACATTTCATGAATCTGTCTAAAACATCTGGATAAGCAAAGTTTTCAAGGAAAAATAATTTAAAAAAAGACTTAAAAAAGAAAGACATTAAAAAGTGACAAAACCTTGGAGAATAATAATGCAAACATTAAAACAGAGCAAAATGCTACCGAAAAGTGGAGAAACAACAGTGATGAGTTCTCCTATAGAGCACTGATCGCTGATGGTTTGGGAGGGGAAACAGTTTTTGATTCCTACTCCCCAATGGATCTGGTCTGACTAATTGGATTCCCGCTTCAATGTTTCGCTTTTTCTTTTATTCTATTTCATATTTGTAAATAAAACTGTCACTTTTTGCTTTATTACAGCTGTTGGATGAGCGTGGAGACACATCTCCTATACATTGTGCATGGGCCAATCATGGCTGCACTGCTGGTAAGAGTCTTATATTCTGCTAAAGGAGTGAGAACGAAATGATACCAATGATAGTAAATAAAAATTCCATTTGTTTAAATTCCTGTCGTCTAGAGGTGACCAATAATCTGGAATTACGCAAAATGCTTTGATCGTTACAAATGTACATTATGTTATCAAGGCAATCACTGTGGTCTGTTTTTATACAGACTTTACATCTCGACCTTCATTAGAACCATTGTGGCTCAAAACGCGTCAGTCTGAATGTACTGGTTTTCCTTAAAGAGTATTGTCTGAGTATGATGGAGTCTTACAGGCAGTACTCCAGGGGAGAAAAGTATGCAAAATAGTTCTCTTGGAGAGCAGAAGAGACTATCTCGCAAAGTCTAATATAAGAAGGCCACTCATATTGGCATTATCCAGGGTTCTGTGCAGATTGAGCAGAGTATGTCAGTATAATCAAGTAAGGGAAAAGTCGCCACTCCATCCTTCTTGAGAAAATTCTGTAACTTTATTCCATACGTGCTAAAACCACTGAATACAGATCCTCAAACACTGACGCGTTTCGGAAGTAAATTTCCTTATTCATAGCATATGGAGGAATGAGGACGTTTACTTCCAAAATGCATCAGTGTTTAAGGATCTGTGTTCGGTGGTTTAAGAACTTATGGAATAAAGCTACAATAATCACGGAATTTTCTCAAAATGGACGGAGTGCCGGATTTTGTCTTACATGGTTTTCTCACAAAGTATCACCTTGAGCATGAATGTGTTTAATAAGCCTTGACCAGGGAGGAATACCTACAGACTGTTTCGGGGTGTTTGCCCCTCATCAGTGTAGAGCAGAGTCCAGCTGACTGAAAGCGATGCCCTTTAGGCATCGTGGAGAAAGAACCTCTAAGCAGGTTGCCTGTAGATTAGTTTTTGTTTGGCATTTAACTCTGGTCTTGTCGTAAAACTTGTTAAGTGTCAGACATTGACTTATAGGGTAGCTAGCTGTACTAGGTGGTACTTGTGGCAGAGCGATATGGATAAGATTTAGCGGAACTCTGAACTGCCAACAGATTTGGTGCGATGGGGTTGTCTGAACTCAAAGTTATCACTTCACTCCAATAGTCCCATAGAAAGTGAATCCGTGGCATTTTGGAGCCCCATTCTTATACTGTTCATAGGCCATATTCAGCTTCATGTAGGTCCCGGAGCCCGAGAGAGTCCAGAAGGTCCCATTACCTATATTAGGGCAGCTCTAACTCCAACCAAAATGTTTATTATAGTATTCAGTTTATGGCCGGAGAGAATAAGAAATGCAAAATTTGTGATTTCTAATAATCTCCAGGGGCTTGCCGGAGAGTTCGTTCATTTCATACCTTTCATGAATATAGGCATTCTGTACATAAATTTAGATGGTTCATAACAAATTGCAAAGAACAGATTTAAAAGCTGCATATTAAGTCAGAGACGCTCCCTGCGACCACCCAGCTAAGTGACGTCTATCAACAGATCTTGGGAGAATTACGACCCCTTGTAAGATTGGAAGGACAGAAAACATTCTTCCTTAATCTAACACCTATAAGAGAGAAGACCAGTATTATAAATTACTTATGGTAGTTTGTGGATGACATATTGCATTTGCATGTGAATTAAAAAGCTCATTTTTCAGGAATGCAGCAACAGATAGAAGATATTAAAGGTCTTGATGGATTTACATTTCAAAGACCTTTAACTTCTATCTGTTGCCACATTCCTGAGAAATTAGAGTGCTCATATATATGCGGTTTGAGTGGTGTTACAGAACCCCCCCAGCACCCCGAATAGAAGATGCATGTATGATAGGTGTAATGTGAGATGTATGCCCTTAATGCAGCAACCGACCGGCTGCCCCCCTGGGCAGAGGTAAACGAGATATCCCACTTCTGATCTCCCCCCACCTTTGTAAATCCCACGGCTATTGTAATGTACGTCTGGCATCTTAATTGGAGCCTGTTATCTACTGGCCCGACACACATTGATTGTCCTTCCCTCTGTATGTATATATATTCTGAGACCAGTGAGTAAAATGTTGTCACACTGGAAATACGTGGAGTAGCAGTGATCTTTTATATGTTTCCATGTTACAAAGCCTTTCAAACCAGCCTCCTTCATTCAGAAGTGAGGAAAAGCAGAGTGAACCTCCTGAGAAACGGGGGTGGTAATGTAAGAGGTATTACAGCACAGAAGACCCCGTTACATACTGGTGGATTCCCTTTAATGTAGATTTATACTTTTAGTTAGTGACAAAAATTTCCAAGATGATAAGTAAAATAAAAAATATAGCAGAGATACGTTAAATTCCCTTAGACTAAGGCATTACATTTGACAGATACTGGCACACGTAGCTGTAATAGAAGACTGATTATTGTTATTTTGTGGGGAGAAGATGCTGGTGCAAAATCTCTTTAGTACAACATCTCAGCTTTGAATGAACATACAGAATAACCGGTAAATTACCTGGTAAAGTCTTTCAGGAAATTGATTCAGGATTTGGGTATAACACAGGATTAGAAGGATTTTCTTTCACTGATAAATCGCAGATATTTTCTAATTTGACTTCAATGAGTCTTGGAAATGAAGTGTAGGAATTGTGAAGTAGCCGGCAGATGATGGCTAGGTTGCCCTGATTATGAGATCATTCATGGAGAACTCATGGTTATTTCTGGAACGTAACGTTCCGGCAGAGAAGAAATTAAAAACATTCAGTGTGGAAAACAGATAATATCTAACAGAGAACGCGGGCCATAGAACTCTTAAAAGGACAGATATACTGTATATTTTTTAGCTTTCACACAGCAGAGCGCTTAAAGGGTGAGGAAAACCATTGCAACAATAAAAATTAGATACCCTAAACTAACAGAGACCCTTTCCAGCATACTTGCCAAAATTTTTAGCTGACTGTCCGGGTAATAAATGTTTGTGATGTTATAATAACCGTGGCCTTTTTGAGGTCATCCATGTCTAGTCGCCATCCCTTATACTTCCCATTGACCGCTCTACCCCACAAGCAATTCAACGCTGGAACTCCATCTTATCACCAAGAATTCTCGTGTTGTATACGGAAGACCTGTGGTTTTCGGGAGGCTTAAGCTGGCCATACTCATTAGATGGCTGTTGGTTGAAGGATCGTTCAGCTGATAGTCATCTCAGCCGACTCTTCCAAACGCGAGAAGATGGTCATCTCGGCCAAACGAGCGCTCCTGTGTTCCCTAAGAGAAAGGCCCCGACTGACACGTCAGGGAAAACTTTGCAATTGGCAGACCAAAATCAGATATGCCTAATTGTCATCATTCCTGCCCATTTTTTGTCCTGCACCTCCATAGTCATTAAATTGTCGATATCGGCGGGTTCGGCAGACTTAAGTCTAATGTGTATGGTCAGCTTTAGCACTCGTAGGTGAATGCAAAATGTGCAAGATTTTATTCACAGTGGTCACCACACTAGAAATGTAACAAAAATAGATGGTTCTGAAGAGAGCAGAAAGCAAGCAACGTTTCGACACAATCCTGAGTCGGTTTCAAGCATTGCTACAAGAAAAGGTAATTAGTGTGTGTGTGAGATTGGAGTATCTATTAAAGAACACATTGCATCCAGGAGATTTGTCCACTATATTGGGATTCTGTCCTTTTTTTCTCTCAGAGTCTCCCTTTCTGAGAGAGTTAGAAAGTATTGAACAACTCGTTTGGGTAAGAGATGAGCGAATAGAATTAAGACAAATTCAAATTTGCTTTGAATGTATTGCAAATTGTTTGGACCAATCCAACAAAATGTCTGGCTGGTATTTTGCTGGATTCTGCAGGGGTTAAAAAAAAATGTAAAAGAGCGTACTAAACTCTCTTGGCTATGGAACACTGCCGCGGAATCCCAGTCTGACCCTTTAGTCTGTCATCTGTGGCATCATGACGTGGGTCAGACTTTCTGAGAGACGAAGTCGTACTGAAGACCGGACTGGAGCGGGGAGGTGTGGCGGGACAGAAGAAGGTCTGGGGAAGATGGCTATACATTTTTCTTTACAATTATTTCGTTCTGGGTCCTGGAGAGATAAGTCACATCTGATTTACATAAAATATAGTTGACAATGGAGTTTGAGGGTCGAATTCAAATTAATTTGCCGAATTTGGATTTTGAGATTCTCTCATCAGTAATGGGCAGGGGCATATCCACCGTGGTTGCAGCGGTCTCAGCTGCGACTGGACCCGGAGTGCTAAGGGCCCGATTGCAGAGCTGCAGCCGCTCATTGGCTGTACAGCTCTGTGTTTTGATTGGCTGCCAGGCTGCAACTGGCTTGACACGATGGCTGCTCTGCGCACAGAGGACCTGTGATGAGGTCACAGGAGGGGAGGAGTCAGGGGTCACATGATCAGGGGCCTCGGTGTGTGCAGGACTCCGCTGTGCTGCTTGTCATGGTGCTGGATGAGGGTAAGTTTGTGTGGGGTTAGGAGGGGTTTACAGGGTGGATGTAGCAGAGCCGTGTGTGTACGAAGTGTATGGAGCGCAGCCGCGTGTGTACAAAGCGGAGCCACGTGTGAACACGGTGTATGGAGAGAAGCCGTGTGTGTACGGAGCGGAGCCGCGTGTGTATGAGGTGGACGGAGAGCAGCCGTGCGTGTATGAGGTGTACAGAGCGGAGCCCCGTGTGTATGAGGTGGATGGCGAGGAGTCGTGTGCATACGGAGCGGAGCCGCGCGTGTACGAGGTGTATGGAGCGGAGCCGCACGTGTACGAGGTGTACGGAGCGGAGCCGCGCGTGTACGAGGTGTACGGAGTGGAGCCACACGTGTACGAGGTGTACGGAGTGGTGATGTGCGTGTATTTTGGCATGGGGGGGCCCCATTTGAAAGTTCGCATCGGGGCCCATAACTTTGTAGTTACGCCACTGCTAGTGGGGACATCACTATTACCACCGACATACAAGACCAACCTAGAATGGGCCCTACGTTCTCTGCTTCTTGCTAACCACCAGGTTGTTCTGCCCTCCGACGACCTCTGCCGGCTCAGGCTGCGATTGTCCTGCTACATTTGACCACACGTTAGAAGAGCAGATCTTTCTCTTCAGACATCTATACTTGAGAAAATATCTCTGCCAGGGAATGATTGGCTTAGACCAACATCTGGATACTTAATGACTGAGATAGCCTTCATAAGAAGTGATGGACGTCTGCAGTCCAGGTTTTCCATCATGTATGGTAACGGAGATGTTGTGCTTATTGAGCTCCTCTGGTGATGGCGATTAGTTAGTCATGGATTGCTCATCACATGGAATCATATTGATGTTGAATTCATCTCTTACAGGTCAACTTGTTCTTTCTCCTGAACATTGTTCTCGTCCTTGTGACGAAGTTACGGGACACTCACCGCGCAGAGTCCAACATGTACATGAAAGCCGTAAGGGCTACATTAATTCTGGTGCCGCTGCTAGGTATCCAGTTTGTCATCTTTCCATGGAGGCCGGAGAATCGACTGGCAGGAGAAATCTATGACTATATTATGCACATATTGATGCATTATCAGGTAACATTCAGATTTCAGTTGTTTCTAAATTATACCGTAATTATTTCTGCACACAGTATTCAGTGTTAGATACCACCAAGCGCCCATACTAAGAGACTGCCTTCACAGACTTGTTTTACTCCCGCCCATTTACCCTTTAATGATCGCCGATACGCCTTTTAGCGGCAGCAGTTGAGGGTACTTATGCCTCAGCGCCGCTTTTAATGGTGCTGAGAAATAAGTGCATAGTGCCCCCCAGAGTGGGAATTTCTCTGGGGTCTTGGCTACTGGGGGTGGCTAAAACCCCAGAGAACATGATTCGGGTTGGTTTTTACTGACCCCAGTATTGAGGTCGTCATTATTAATGGAATAACAGCAACCGGAAAAAAAAAAATTCAGATATCCCATTTAATTCCTCCTGTGATGTGATCGCACATCAGAGAGAGAAATGGTGTCCTCCGATCCTCCTCCGGTACCTCCGGTGTCCCTGCTCCCCCCCCCCCCCGTAAAGTCGCCCTGCCGCTGGCGTCTTCTTCTGGGATGAAAGTGGCAATTTTTCCTATTGGTTCATTTTGATCACTCTGATAGACCCTATTACAGTGATCAAAATAAAAAAAATAGTACATCAAACCTCCATTTATCACCCTCTTAGGTACAAATAATAAAATTAAACAAAATGAATTTATTTCCATTTTTCCATTAGGGTTAGAGTTGGGCTAAAGTTAGGGTTGGTGCTAGGGTTAGGGTTGGGCTAAAGTTAGGGTTGGGATTAGGGTTGTGGTTATGGTTGAGATTAGGGTTAGGGGTGTGTTAGGATTAGGGTTGGGCTAAAGTTAGGGTTGGGTTAGGGTTGTGGTTATGGTTGGGATTAGGGTTAGGGGTGTGTTAGGGTTAGAGTTTGGCTAAAGTTAGGGTTGGGCTAAAATTAGGATTAGGGTTTGGGCTAGCGTTAGGATTGGGCTAAAGTTAGGGTTGGGTTAGGGTTATGGTTCGGATTAGGATATGGGGTGTGTTGGGGTTAGGGTTGTAGTTAAGGTTATGGTTAGGGTTGGGATTAGGGTTAGGGGTGTGTTGGGATTAGGGTAAAGAGTCCAGGCGTCGGGTGTGGTGGACGCCTGGACTCTTTATTGGTAATGTATATATGTCTGTGCACTTTTTGAATATGCTTTTGACTATACATGGGCTGTGAGTATGCTCTGTCATAAGCATTGCTCACTATTTGGTATACTTCTATTTTAGAACTTGATTCATTTTTAACCATTACCTAATACTATGTTACTTTATACTTATTTATATATCAATATTTGATAGCTGTATACCAGATATGCCTTTATATTCATTATTTTGCTGTTTTGAATCATTTAGTAATATTTGCATATCCACTTGAAATATATTGACTTATATATGCATGCTCCATATTCATTGCCTTAATACACTTGTTTTTGTGTATCTTTATACATATTTTTACTGTCCAGGCTGTACCACCAATTTTTTCCTCATTTGTATTATTCTCATCAGTATACTTATTTTTACCTTGCTTGTTGATTTTAATATAGTATAATAAAAAGTGTTTTTATTTATTATGTGTTTTCTCATGGAGTTTTTTTGTAGGTGTTTCTCTGTCTGTTCTTGCTCTATGATTGGTGTTTAGGATATACACTTAGGTGTTACATTGTTAAAGATCAGTAAAAAGTGGTCTGCTGTTTTTGTTTTTTTTTTGCAAAAACAGCTCCATTCTAGCCCATAGTTTGTGCTACAAGCATTTATTTGAATTTGGGTTAGCTGCAATACCAGACACATCCTATGATCAACAGTGGCGCGCTTTTCATAAACCCATTTAAAGTGTTATTCCCATCTTCATAGACGGAAATTGTCAGATAAAGCGCTTTTGCAATTTACTGTTTATGAAAATTAGCACCTGTACTTGGGATATTAACACTTGTCTATTGTTTAGAGCTTGTTGCCTAGAAAACCGACCACCTCTGCTGTCTAGCTTGTAAGCACTGCGCTGATGATTTGGAGGTAACAGCGTGCTCCAGTGACTTAACCAGCTTCAAAACAGTGCTTACAATCTCAACAAAAAACGAGCTTGTAAGCATTTGTGAATGTTCCGGTGTAAAGCAGCGGTGGTCGGTCTCTAAGGCAACAAGATGTAAACAAAAGAAAACTGTTAATATCTCAAGAGCGGCTGAAAATTTTAACAAGAAGTAAATTGCAAAAGTGCTTACATTTACAAGCTCTATCTGACAATAATCTTTTATGGAGATGAAAATAACCCTTTAAATCCCCTTTAAGCAAACTGATTCTCTTATTAATCCAATAATTCTGTCTGCTTGTATCGATGAGAGTAATAGATATAGTTTTCTTCTTTTTCAGGGATTACTTGTTGCTACAATCTTCTGTTTCTTTAATGGGGAGGTAAGAGGGTTTTTTTTATATATAAAACCTCATTATGAAATATTAGATATTATATTTAAAGTTGTATATTTGCCATCATCTCTGGGGACGTTTTTGCTCCGGTCCAAATCTTCCTCCCTAAACTTCGTCATTCTCAGTAAGTGCGGGGTTATATGCTTTTCTAAAAGGATCCTGTGTGGGGGTTGCAGGCGTAGTTAGGGTATGGTCACATTTGGAGCATAAAAATAAATTGCGTTTTACAGTATGAGTGGAATCAATCACTTAGATTTATGAAATCTCGTGCTCACCCTGAGTTTTTTTTTTTCGTGTATGTATTTTTGACACAACATAGCACGTCAGTTCTTTCAGTGGTTTTTTTTTTTGGCAGAAAAAGCAAGTAAAAAAGCTGGAAAAAAAAATCTCGGAAAAATGTGACAAAAATGTGCATATTGTACGCAGCGTCTCTCCAGCCATTTCTCTCGTTTTTGTTGTAGAATAAAACGTTGCAAAAATGGTGCGAGTGAACATAACCTTACAATTTCTGGGGTTGTATCCGATCATCTTGTAGATGTCTGTCCGTTATTTCTTTTCCTTCCATTGAGAATTGCTCCATTCCATTCCTCTCATTTTTGATACAAGAGGATGGATGCACTTAACATAGTAACATAATTAGTAAGGCCGAAAAAAGACATTAGTCCATCCAGTTCAGCCTATAGAATTCTATCAGAATAAATCCCCAGATCTACGTCCTTCTAAAGAACCTAAGAATAACTGTAAGATACAATATTGTTACGCTCCAGGAAGACATCCAGGCCTCTCTTGAACCCCTCGACTGAGTTTGCCATCACCACCTCCTCAGGCAGGGAATTCCAGATTCTCACTGCCCTAACAGTAAAGAATCCTCTTCTATGTTGGTGGAAAAACCTTTTCTCCTCCAGACGCAGAGAATGCCCCCTTGTGACCGTCACCTTCCTTGGTATAAACAGATCCTCGGAGAGATATTTGTCTTGTCCCCTTATATACTTATACATGGTTATTAGATCGCCCCTCAGTCATCTTTTTTCTAGACTAAATAATTCTAATTTTGCTAATCTCTCTGGGTATTGTAGTTCCCCCATCCCCTTTATTAATTTGGTTGCCCTCCTTTGTACCCGCTCCAGTTCCATTATATCCTTCCT
Source organism: Dendrobates tinctorius (assembly GCF_039654945.1). Classification (NCBI taxonomy): domain Eukaryota; kingdom Metazoa; phylum Chordata; class Amphibia; order Anura; family Dendrobatidae; genus Dendrobates; species Dendrobates tinctorius. Next base: position 82,904,147 of record NW_027361738.1, on the reverse strand, counting down.
GTGCACCGGTGCCCAAAACTGTACACAGTACTCCATGTGCGGTCTAACCAGAGATTTGTACAGAGGCAGTATAATGCTCTCATCATGTATGTTCAGACCTCTTTTAATGCACCCATGATCCTGTTGCCTTGGTAGCTGCTGCCTGGCACTGGCTGCTCCAGGTAAGTTTATCATTAACTAGGATCCCCAAGTCCTTCTCCATGTCAGATTTACCCAGTGGTTTACCGTTCAGTGTGTAATGGTGATATTGATTCCTTCTTCCCATGTGTATAACCTTACATTTATCATTGTCAAACTGCATCTGCCACCTTTCGGCCCAAGTTCCCAACTTATCCACTTGATTTAGTCAAGGGCTGACACATTGTTTAACCCCCAAAAAATGTTAAAAAGAATCTGCTATGTAATCTGACAGTTTTTAATAGTAGAGTTAAGACTGTCCCAATTACGGTCACCTTGAAGAGGGGGATGACTTTTGCATTTTTTTTTTTTAAATCAAAAAACATGTTAGCTATGTAACCTATATTATTTTCATGCACTATGCTGTTTATTTATTTACTGCAGGGTATTCCATCCTTATGTTTCTGTCTTTGGCTATGTAATCTGACCTCAGCATGATGTAGGGGCAGATACCCTGATTCTAGCGATGTGCCACTTAGGTTACTGGGTGCAACAGCTATGATACAATCCCTGTTTTCTCTGCTGCAGACCTCAGAATGCCGAGCCCTGTATAACCCCACCCATACCACTGATTGGCTGCTTTCTGTGCAGACCGTATATTTACAGAAAACTGCTAATCAGTGCTGGGGGGTGTGGTTGGACTAGGAGGCACGAGGCAAGTAGTCCTGTAGTGATAATCTCCTGCTGATAAAACAGTGATTGTATTTATACAGTAAGTGCCAGTGTCCAATAAGTGACACATCACTGGAATCAGGGTCTCTGTTCCTACATTATGCTGCTCTCGAATTACATAGAAAACACTTGTTGATAGATTCCCTTTAAAAATAAATAAAAAATAAAGTAATGTGAAATGAAGCGAATATGTTGTGTGACTATCGCTACTGGGAGAATCGCATTGTATTTTGATGACTGTAAATCACTTTGGTTAAATTTTTGAATAGTGCGTCTTAGCAAGTACATTGTATCCTCAGAAAATGTCAGGCAGAGCAATCTGAGGAACAGGACGACCTCATCTCTGCCTAGCAAGAAAGGAGACGGAATCTAGAGAAATCTCTCATTGTTCCGCTAAGTGACAGCTCCGGTATCCGGGCGGCACGAGGTGTTATCACAACAGTCAAATTGTGGCTTCATAAGTTTGTCTAACAACACTGATCAAAAAAAAAAAAGTAACAAACCCCGAATGTCATAATAATAATAATAATAATAATAATAATAATAAACTATCTGGTAATAGAATTCTAGGACACTGACTCTTCTAGTACATTACTATTTCTCCCTACGTTTACTCCGTACGCATAGCGCAGCTGTCACTTTAATACAACTCTTTATTTAATTTTTTACATTATTATACAATAATACAACAGTTTACAATATTTTATTACCGTAGATTATTTTTCTAACTCATAATATGGAAATCTAAAAACTTTCCAGAGATTTAACTGGCATTAAAAATACAAGCGAAACTTTTAAAAATATAAAAGAATCTCATAGGGATCATTTAGTTTTCAGTTATTATATTTTATTTTTATATAACATTGTAAACATATTCTGTTATAAAGAGCTAAAAATGAACTTGACCTAGCTTTTAGGCTTGACATGACCAGATTAGTCAAGTTTCTCACTTTTTTTTTTTTAGGTAGGCCAATTATTTATTTCTCAGATTTCCTCGAAAAGCGTGATTGAAAAAAAAATATATATTTTTTTAAAACTTTCCTGACGTGGATATATTAGAAGCCCACAATTTATTTTCTTCTAATACCTGTATAAATAGAGCAGCATGGTGTGTATAGAGTGACGGGAAAACTACCTACAGAGTGTGTAATGTGTGAATTGTGTTAATAGAGCTGTCATGAACTCACCATTTAATGGTGAGATGACTCTGCTGACATTGTCCTAGTCTATACAGTAAAGCTGAAGAAAGCAAGTCAGCCTACTGTGTCTGCTCCAATGGCCACTGTTAACACTGCAATATTTCAGAATTGAGTATTTTCTTACAAAATGACAGACAGAATAGCTGGTGGCATGGGCGCACTGGTTTTATGATGCAGTTCTGCCCATGTGTTTTCTGTCTAGACTGTGTGGAGCAACAGTAGCATTATGCGGTTCAAGTGACAGCAGACACTAGATTTGCTCTGCAAACGGTAGGGAATGTATATACAGTGGGGAAAAAAAGTATTTAGTCAGTCAGCAATAGTGCAAGTTCCACCACTTAAAAAGATGAGAGGCGTCTGTAATTTACATCATAGGTAGACCTCAACTATGGGAGACAAACTGAGAAAAAAAAATCCAGAAAATCACATTGTCTGTTTTTTTTTCATTTTATTTGCATATTATGGTGGAAAATAAGTATTTGGTCAGAAACAAGCAATCAAGATTTCTGGCTCTCACAGACCTGTATCTTCTTCTTTAAGAGTCTCCTCTTTCCTCCACTCATTACCTGTAGTAATGGCACCTGTTTAAACTTGTTATCAGTATAAAAAGACACCTGTGCACACCCTCAAACAGTCTGACTCCAAACTCCACTATGGTGAAGACCAAAGAGCTGTCAAAGGACACCAGAAACAAAATTGTAGCCCTGCACCAGGCTGGGAAGACTGAATCTGCAATAGCCAACCAGCTTGGAGTGAAGAAATCAACTGTGGGAGCAATAATTAGAAAATGGAAGACATACAAGACCACTGATAATCTCCCTCGATCTGGTGCTCCACGCAAAATCCCACCCCGTGGGGTCAGAATGATCACAAGAACGGTGAGCAAAAATCCCAGAACCACGCGGGGGGACCTAGTGAATGAACTGCAGAGAGCTGGGACCAATGTAACAAGGCCTACCATAAGTAACACACTACGCCACCATGGACTCAGATCCTGCAGTGCCAGACGTGTCCCACTGCTTAAGCCTGTACATGTCCGGGCCGTCTGAAGTTTGCTAGAGAGCATTTGGATGATCCAGAGGAGTTTTTGGAGAATGTCCTATGGTCTGATGAAACCAAACTGGAACTGTTTGGTAGAAACACAACTTGTCGTGTTTGGAGGAAAAAGAATACTGAGTTGCATCCATCAAACACCATACCTACTGTAAAGCATGGTGGTGGAAACATCATGCTTTGGGGCTGTTTCTCTGCAAAGGGGCCAGGACGACTGATCCGGGTACATGAAAGAATGAATGGGGCCATGTATCGTGAGATTTTGAGTGCAAACCTCCTTCCATCAGCAAGGGCATTGAAGATGAAACGTGGCTGGGTCTTTCAACATGACAATGATCCAAAGCACACCGCCAAGGCAACGAAGGAGTGGCTTCGTAAGAAGCATTTCAAGGTCCTGGAGTGGCCTAGTCAGTCTCCAGATCTCAACCCTATAGAAAACCTTTGGAGGGAGTTGAAAGTCCGTGTTGCCAAGCGAAAAGCCAAAAACATCACTGCTCTAGAGGAGATCTGCATGGAGGAATGGGCCAACATACCAACAACAGTGTGTGGCAACCTTGTGAAGACTTACAGAAAACGTTTGACCTCTGTCATTGCCAACAAAGGATATATCACAAAGTATTGAGATGAAATTTTGTTTCTGACCAAATACTTATTTTCCACCATAATATGCAAATAAAATGAAAAAAAAACAGACAATGTGATTTTCTGGATTTTTTTTTCTCAGTTTGTCTCCCATAGTTGAGGTCTACCTATGATGTAAATTACAGATGCCTCTCATCTTTTTAAGTGGTGGAACTTGCACTATTGCTGACTGACTAAATACTTTTTTTCCCCACTGTATGGTGTCTAATGGATGGGGTTGCGGTTCCTTACATATCATGTTGGTCCGGGTGCTACTAGAATCTAGGTTCCGTCAAGTTCTGAAATGACCCTTGTTCTCTTGAACCAGGATCACTAGTGCCCTTATCTCTCTCTCTCTCTGGTAACAGAATATGCCATATGGGAACCGAACCACCTCATTTCGTCATCGCATCTGTTTATCAGCTTCTTTCTTCCCATCTTGGCTGGACCCCGGCAGCAATAAACCACCGATCGATTGTTGTAATCTGTGTTGTGAACTCTCTTGATCTGACTTCTGAGTTGGGGCTCCCTCTGGTGGTTACTGTGGGAAGTGGAGCTGGCCGGGTTGATAGAAGTCTGCCACCTGACGACGACGATTGGAAGTCAGGGGTTACTGACTGGGAGGATTTAAGTGAGCAGGCTTCCCTCAGTTGCTGCTGGTGATTGTTTTCTCCCTGTTCATTTTGAGGTCTGCTGTCTCCTGCATTTTTCAGTTAAGTTGTTCATTTGCTAATCCTTTGCATCTGATCTGTTTGTGCCTCTTTCTGCTTTGCTGTGAGGGTTCAGCGTGCTCCCTGCTGGGGCTGTGCTGGACCCCGCTCCATATGTTACAGCTTGTGTCAATTTGTTCAGTCCCCTGTTATATTTGTCTCTTTTGCTTTGCTGCCAGTTCACACCAGAATGCTGATATAGTGGGGGGAGGTCGTGAGACCTCAGTGTTTGTTGTACATCAGACGTGTTGGATTTTTTAGAGTTTTTGCGTGATTGCAGACAGTATCTTTCCTGTCCTATCCTGTCTAGACAGTTTGGGCCCCATCATTTGCTCAGTCTATTTTCTGCCTGTGTTTGTGCCTCATCTTGTCTCACCGGCAATATATTCTCGGGGGCTATCTATTCCTTTGGGGTTCTACTCCGGGGCAGTTTAGCTTTCCCCTTTCTCACTTTAGGCTTAGTTAATTCTGTGGCTGTGCCGAGGCGTCTAGGGCATCATAGGTACGTCCCACGGCTAATTCTAGTTGTGTTGTTAGGATTAGGGGTCTGCAATCCGTTAAGTTACCAACCTTTCTGGTTTCCTGGTGGCCTAGCCTATTCCTGCCATCCTCCTCGGTGACCTATTCATAACAAGTCTGGCTGTTGCTTGTTCTTCTGCTCATTAACTTCATCTTTTCACCAATGCCAAACACTTAGTTCTAGAGAAACCGGAAACCCCATCCTGTGGTTAGCCTGTATGACCTTATCCTTATTCTGCAATTTTCTTAAGTACTTTACCAATGAGGTCACTCTCCAATGCCGCCACTTTGTGGAATACTTGTAGTTACCATTGCTTCCACCGTGTGCATACTGCAACTGCAGCAAACTTTGCCATACATCCTTGTTCCATGATCTCCAGCTTGGTAATGTCTAGATAAACCAGGGGAATATTATCAGTCCACAGTTTGAACTCGGCTCTTATGTGGATATCTGCAAAAATTGTATCGACCACCCACTGCTAGTAGTTCCAGCTTAATGGAGCTTTAGTTTTCGGTGGTTCTTCTCTCCCATCCTCCAGGCATAGGACTTAGGATAGGAATGATCCTAATCCTTTCGCTCTTCCATCCGTATACAACCACACGTATGCCATGGTGAAGTCTGCTTTTGCAAAATAAACCACAGGTCAACAACATCTTAAGTTCTTAGAATGATGGCTCTTCCTTAGGGCCAAATTTCAAGGTTCACTTTTTGGTCATTTTAGACTTTCCTCCATTTGGCAAGACATATTTTGATACCTGAGCCAAGCCTTTGATAAGGCCCTGGTAGTGGCCGACCAGATGCAGCTCATTCACCACTACCGGTCAATGCTCAATCACTGGAACCTGATCACTTTTCTGCTCATTCTTCACCTTCGTAAAGCCCTCGGCCACACTTGCTCCTGCTACATTCTACAGTGCTATAATAAAAAAAAAGAGACTTGGTAAAATCAAGTTTTTGTGTTACATGTATATATTTTTAGAAAACATTTTGGCAATGTTTTTTTTTCATATCATGAATGATCTGTATTAAAAAAAAAAAACTAAAGTAGTAATCTTGCAATTTTTACATTGGCAACTGAGGTTATTTTAGATCCTGTTTATTCCGGCTCCATAAGTAAGCTGCGAGTGTAGGGTGCTTGAGACTCTGTTTCTATGGATGTCTCTATGTACCAGTATTCACACAAAGTGATTTCATCAGATAGCTTGACTCGACTGCAGGAGGCACATATGAAGATTCCAGGAGAAAGTTTCCTTTCAAGCTGAATTCTTGTGGTTATGCACAGTTAAAAAAGGTAAAAAAAGACTATCTTGATCCAAAGATGCAAATACATGAGCTTCTTAGCATGGCTGATATACACAGAATGAGGAAGAAGAAGGGAGGGCTTACTGACATCAGAGCTATAGAGGCAGACAGGGAGAGAGGGAGGACAAACTTCTAAAAGGCAATTCAACAGCAACAATATAATACAATATTGTATGATTCCCAAGTCGTGGGACATGGCACGGTTGTTTCAGGAAGAGTTATGAGCAGTCTCATTATCATCACTGGCAGGATGACAATGACTGATAACACCTTTAGACATATCTGATGATACAGAATTCACCATTTGCAATAGTCAATGTCACAGCCTTTATTTTTAATCGTGATATGAAAAAGTAAATGATCCAAATATATTTTTTTTAAAAATGGGGGGAAGCAGACGTGGGACCCTGCCTCTTGAAATAGTCATGCTACTGCTATCATCCCGGCAAGGCTTTCTAATAGTCTGTTTTCTCTGAAATTCCACACCATTTCAGAGTAAAACATATACGGCTGGAATAATGGAGCCAGACAACTCTGATTTGGGCAGCAAAAATCAGCTGTTAGGTTCCATTTAAAGAAAAATATAAAAGTAGCAAAACAAATTGCATAGTTGGAGCTTTTCTCCAGCATTGCAGCATTTTAGCATGGCAAAGACATGTTCTGAATTTCTTCCAGGATCAGACAGACTTCAATTACCTTCGAAAGAAAATAACTCGCCTGCCCGGCTTTTTTTTATTTTTTTATTTCCGTGTTTATGACAGACTGTGCGCCACGATTGTTTCTTCACCTTTGGTTGCACATTAATGACTTGAGGCATTTTACTGATATACGAAAAATTTGATGTCGTAAAAAGCAGAAATTGTTAAACATTTTCTTCGTCTTCTTCTAATCTGGGTTTATTTGCTGACTGCAGACAGTTTTGTTTTCTTTTCCGTACTTTATAGGGGCAGTCGTCTTTCCTGAGCAAGATGGCTGCCCCTATACTCATGTACAGAAAAGTCAATAAAACAGGTCAGATAACTGGACACAAAGACAAGATTAGATCCAGCTCACCATAAGGGACAACTTGGAGGTGTTCGGAGCCCGGAGACGCCGCGTCAAGGCGTGGAACAATCGTACAATGAAGATAATCCAGCTCAACGAACCGTGAGTAGACTTTTATTCACGCAACGTGCAAAGCAGAGGACAAGATCAGCAGTAGAGCTAAAGAAATGTGACATCCACGCGTTTCAGGTGACATATCACATCATGACTAGGGGCGAGCTGCCACCCGAAACGCGTTGTTGTCACATTTCTTTTACCTCTACTGCTGATCTTGTCCTATGTTTTGCACATTGTGTGAATAAAATTCATGGTTCGTTGAGCTGGATTATCTTCATTTTACAATACATAAATAGTACCTCTATAGCGCGCACATAAATATTACCAATATTCCATGCACATAAATAGTACCGCTATAGCAAGCACATAAATAGTATTGCTATAGCACGCACATAAATAGTACCGCTATAGCACGCACATAAATAGTACTGCCATAGCAAGCACATAAGTAGTACCAATATGCCATGCACCTAAATAGTACGCAATGGCACGCACATAAATAGTATTGCTATAGCACGCACATAAATAGTACCGCTATAGCACGCACATAAATAGTACTGCCATAGCAAGCACATAAGTAGTACCAATATGCCATGCACCTAAATAGTACGCAATGGCACGCACATAAATAGTATTGCTATAGCACGCACATAAATAGTACCGCTATAGCACGCACATAAATAGTACTGCCATAGCAAGCACATAAATAGTACTGCTATATCACACACATAAATAATACTGTTATAGCACACACTTAAATAGTACCAATATGTCATGCACATTAATAGTATCGCTATAGCACGCACATAAATAGTACCGCTATAGCACGCACATAAATAGTACCGCTATAGCACGCACATAAATAGTACCAATATGCCATGCACATAAATAACACTTCTAGAGCATTACTGCTATGCCACACATAATTAGTACCATATCAGCACTGTACTACACTAGTACTAGTAGGTAGTACCGCTATATTACATATATAAGTGGTGCTGTTATAGCATACACATAAATATTCCCACTGTGTGTACATACATAAATAGTACTACTGTAGAACACATATAAATAGTATTACTATTGATCACATAGTCCTACTATAGCACTCACTTGTAAATATTACCCCATGCCACATGCATAAATAGCACCACTATGGAACACATAGAAATAGACTTGCTATATAGCACACATAAATTGTATCCCTATAGCAGACACATAAATAGTAACCACTATGCCACACACATAGATGGAATCAATATAGCACAGGCATAAATAGTACTGCAAAAACTCACAGAAATAGTACCGCTATGCCACACACAAATACATATATTGATTAGCTAGTGTCAAAAAACTTGTGTAATGAGCCAAGCTCTCTTCACTTTCAATGTAATGTATTTAAAAAATTGGATTCAGGCAAAATTTGATTTTTTTTTTTGTAAAATTGGAATGACTTTGATTTGTCTGGAGCTGGTTTGCTCAGGTTTACTTGCAGTGAACACGCGGCCACCTCTCCCTTCACAATATGGACCCTTTTTTAAAAAAAACAGGTGTGGCACATTTATGGTGTATCCTATGAGTATGTGATACATTTCTAATATAAGAATATAGAGGATAATTGTTATAAAGGGTATTTAGAAAAAAGGAATTAAAAAGCAATATCCTTAAATTAGTTAGCGCTACATGCATTTTTTTTGTACAAGAATGAAGACAAATCCTCTAATAAAGTTATTTTCAAAGTTTTATAAATTTCCATGATGGACAAAATGATTAAAAAAAATAAAAGATATGTTATTCGTCAAATAGTAAAATTGTAGCTGCCAGCAGCCACCACTAGAGGTAGCATTGGAGCTAACTGTATACATGTCGAGCTACACTCCACGCCCTCTAGTGGTGGCTTCAGACATAAATTTATAGTTTTGCTCTATGGTTTTACAGGGGATCTGAAGCTTTGCAAAAGGAAAATTAAGGTAAAGATATATTATGATGTGAGCCTGCGCAGATTATTCTACCTCATTAACTATATATACATGTCCTTCTTATTTATTGGCTCCCAGGTACAAGGAGCGCTAAAGAGACAATGGATGCAATACAAAACTCAGTGGGGTCAGAGAAGAAGAGAACATTGTTCTATGCGTTCAACTTCCTACACGGCCACATCCATAACTGAAGTCCCAATTTATCTATACCCCCATGAGTCCAACAGTGAACACTTAAATGGGAAGTATGGAGACGACTCGGAGATCACAGCGCTCAACTCTGGGGATACGTACGCCTGATTCTCCACCAAACGTAGGAAGGTTTGAAACCAGTGAGCTCAAGTCCTCGGTGGAAATAAAGCCTTTGATGGAAGAGTTGGCAGGAAGACTCTTGGTAGGCACCTGTCGTATGCAGTGACCTCTGAAGCTCACCTGGTCCCACACTTGAGTCCTGTTTTACGGGGACTGATGGAGACGACCAGTTTTTTTGTCTGATGTGCTTCTGCCAATTTCAGGGAATGTGAAACTTTAAATCACGCGGACAGATTCATGCTGAGATATCGTAAAGGGCAAGGTCTTCTGAAGCCAACTGGAGAAACCTTGAACGTCTTTGTCCTTCTGATAATATTTCCTCATTTCATCATGTATAAAACCGTAGATTTAGATCTGGGCTTATCTATGAAACACCTTTCATCAGTAGTGGGGATTTTAGACTAGATAAAAAAAATTAGATCTGCTCATATAGTTCTTTTTTCACAAGAGCACAATTTTGATGAACTTTGATGTTGGTGCTAGATGGCACTTGGTGACCATTAAGCTTTGAGATCTGGAAATGGTGGCATGGCTTAACATGACTTCCTACTGTAGGGTGAGTCCCGTAGGTGCCCATAGCCTTCCATAAATAATGTCAAGTGTGGTCCAAGAGATCAAGACGAAGGTAGAAGTAGCATCCAACTGAACAGCCACTAATCCTCATCAGTAGAGAGCTCCATGTCATCTCATATAGACCTTCAAAATTGCGTTATTCGAGCAAAATGGATATTCCCGTCTTAGGTGGCGCATTGCTAGGATATGTCATCACTTTTGACATACTTGTTAACTTTTTGAGTTGTGCCCCATTTCCAATGCCACACCTCCCTCTGCCGATTTCCATGTCCCGTTCACCCGCTAACTGGCACCTGAAAGTGTATCTAACGGTGGACTATCTTGGCACCAAATGGAAAGCGCAGCTTTCTAGGCCATTTTTGTAGAGACCGGGAGTTATATCTTTAAACTGATGTGCCAAAACATCTCGTAAAAGGGCTTGGGTCTACCATCGTGATGTTGGGGCTTACAGAGAACCAGTATACCAGGAACACCAGTTGAAACACCAAACCCGGAGGCCACGAATGACCTGCACCTTATGAAGAAATTAGAGTTTGGGGAAATCAATGAAGTGAATCATTGCCGCTGATAATTCATTCTTAGGATTGGTGGGTTCCCAGAGATCGGACCCCAACCAGTCACTAAAGGGAATCTGTCACCTATTTTTCGCCTATCAGCTGCTGGCACCGCCATCAGGGGCTTATCTACAGCATTCTGTAATGCATTCTGTAATGCTGTAGATAAGCCCCCATGTAACCTGAAAGAGAAGAAAAATGAGTTATATTATACTCACCGGGGGGCGGTCACGGTCCGGTCCGGCGCCTCCCATCTTCTAACGGTGATGTCCTCTTCTTTTCTTCTTGTCGTGGGTCCTGCGCAGGCGCACTGCTCTGCCCTGTTGAGGGCAGAGCCGAGTCCTGCAGTGCGCAGGCGCCGGGAGAGGTCCAGCGCCTGCTCACTGCAGTACTCTGCTCTGCCCTCAACAGGGCAGAGCAGTGCGCCTGTGCAGGAGCCGCGACGGGCAGGAAAGAAGAGGACGTCATCGCTACAAGATGGGAGGCGCCGGACCAGACCGTGACTCCCTCCAGACCCGAACCGGACCCCGGGTGAGTATAATATAACTCATTTTTCTTCTCTTTCAGGTTACATCAGGGGCTTATCTACAGCATTACAGAATGCATTACAGAATGCTGTAGATAAGCCCCTGATGGCAGTGCCAGATTCCCTTTAAGTAATGGGTTATCCTAGTGATATGGCATCACTAGAGATGAGCAGAAAGGTTAGCGTTGGCCTTGTCCAGTGTCCAGTCTGGTCATCATTGGCAGCCAAGCCAGGGCAATCTCTCATGGCCAACATTCATGGTTTGGCATCGAGTTCCCCAGAATATCTTCCATTTAGAGAAGTTTATAGTGTTTCATATGTCGACTATTTCCCTATCACATCTTTTATTCCTGCTGGCAGACCCCTATATCTTTATCACTAGTAGTGATGGGCGAACGTACTCGGATAAGGAGTTCTCCGAGCATGCACGGTGCTAAAGGAGTGTCTTCGACGTGCTCGAAAAATATCTGAGTCCCCGCTAACAAGCAGGCAGTCCCTGCATGTGTTGCGGACGTCGAGCGGCCGCGGGGACTTGAACATATCTTTCGAGCATGCCGAACACACTTGGTGGTTAGCACTTGAGCATTCTCAGATAGCACCTTATCCCAGTACATCGATCATCACTAATTACCAGCAATGTCAGCTTTGTAAGTTGCTCTCCGGGGAGTCTTTTCATCCTCACAAATCACTATTTCCAGATTCTTCAGCCTTTTGGGAACACTGAATGTCACCAAAAACGTTTTATTTTCACGTTCATATGATTTCTCTTTATTATTTTACCTATTAGCAGAGGGGTTTTTTTGTCTCTAAAGTTAATGGACATCTTCCAAAGATACTTTATCAATGACTTAAAGGGGACCCATCACCTTCTAACATGTCATTTGTTTTTGTTTTTTTACCTTGGGTAAATCCTGCTGTTCTCCTGAATACGGCATTGTTTTTCTCTGTTCCTACTATGTAAATTTAGTCTTTTTTAGCCAAGTGGGTGGAGTCCTCTACTCTTCTCGGTGGACTTCTTCTTGAGGACCGTCCCAAACCAGCGTTCCGCTGCCTCCACTCATCTGGACAATCATGCAATTGACTAAGGATTGATGTACGAGGCCACGGCTGCTTTTACTACAAACAGGTTATCATGTAATTTCCAGTTTAGTAATGGAGAGACGCAGGAACAAAGAATAATCAATGCCAGATTCAGGAGAACAGTGGCTAGGAGAAAAATTTATATTTTTATGGCAAGAGACCGGTCTTCTGAGCGAGGTAGACATAACAACCGTGGGGATAGTGGTTCTCATTAAACAGTTATACCTGCAGCGACCACTAGAAGGAGCTCACAACTGTATAAATCTATAAAGAGTGAGCTCCCCCTAGTGGAGACCGAGTGCAGCCATAATTTTATCATGTAATTCTTAGTCTAGGTGAATGGAAGAAGGGAAGTAAAGATCAAGATACATTGTTTATTACTTATTGATTAATTTCTGTATGTTAGCCTTCATTTTTAACTTTGGCTGTGAAACAGTCCTGGCTCTCATTCACAATGTAAACCAAATCGGTCCGACGCTATATTTCACATGCTATTTCTAGAGAAATGTGTGAGGAGCAGGAAGCCTACGAGTGTCTTATGGAGTAATGATGCTAATGAATGGGTGCGGGTATGGAGGCATGAGTGACAACTCCTTTGCGGGCGATGATGAGAGTCAAAGGAGGAGATATTTTCAAGACTGGTATTTTCCTCTATTTCTAGAAGTTTTCTATCAGTTGATGTGTGATACACGGCAGCTTTACAGAGATGTAAGTTATTTTGTAGCGACGAGTATATAAGGATGGGGGGGGATTATTTTTATGAATTCTATTCTAAATGTTGTTATAAAGAGGGAAGGATCGTTCCTAATGTACTCTGCAGATAATATATACAGACGATATATATCTATATAATATACAACTATTTGTAGATTCCATCATATTAAATTGAACGTTTGATCCGCACTTATTTTTGTAACATAATCGTTTGGTTTGTATCATATAAATCCATCATCTGTGACCTCACTAAATGTATAAGGGCTAAATATTATTAGGGATTTATTAATTAGATTGCAATATCAGCATAACTGGGTCACAGGTGATCACCATTTATATAAAGTTTAATCACTTTGTCCATACATTGCTTGTATTGATCCTTAGTTGTGTCCTGTATTATACTTCAGAGCTGTAATCAGTGTCCTAGTAGTGAATTCACTTTGTCCTTGACATTACTTATGCTATACTCATCTTGAATTACATCCTGTATTATACTCCAGAGCTGCACTCACTATTCTGCTGGTGCAGTCACTGTGTACATACATTACATTACTGATCCCGAGTTACCTCCTGTATTATCGTCCAGAGCTGCACTCACTATTCTGCTGGTGCAGTCACTGTGTACACACATTACATTACTGATCCTGAGTTACATCCTGTATTATACCCCAGAGCTGCACTCCCTATTCTGCTGGTGCAGTCACTGTGTACATACATTACATTACTGATCCTGAGTTACATCCTGCATTATACCCCAGAGCTGCACTCACTATTCTGCTGGTGCAGTCACTGTGTACATATATTACATTACTAATCCTGAGTTACCTCCTGTATTATCCTCCAGAGCTGCACTCACTATTCTGCTGGTGCAGTCACTGTGTACATACATTACATTACTGATCCTGAGTTACATCCTGTATTATACCCCAGAGCTGCACTCCCTATTCTGCTGGTGCAGTCACTGTGTACATACATTAGATTACTGATCCTGAGTTACCTCCTGTATTATCCTCCAGAGCTGCACTCACTATTCTGCTGGTGCAGTCACTGTGTACATACATTACATTACTGATCCTGAGTTACATCCTGTATGATACCCCAGAGCTGCACTCACTATTCTGCTGGTGCAGTCACTGTGTACATACATTACATTGCTCATCCTGAGTTACCTCCTGTATTATACTCCAGAGCTGCAGTCACTATTCTGCTGGTGCAGTCACTGTGTACATACATTACATTACTGATCCTGAGTTACCTCCTGTATTATCCTCCAGAGCTGCACTCACTATTCTGCTGGTGCAGTCACTGTGTACATACATTACATTACTGATCCTGAGTTACATCCTGTATTATACTCCAGAGCAGGGCCGGCCGAGAGATTACGGCGCCCTAGGCGAAACTATCTTGTTGCGCCCCTACTATTCTTGGCAGTAGATGAAAACTTGGGATATAAATTTAGGAGCAAAATAAACCACAACAACAATGATTAATTAACTCTCTCCTAACTCTTTAATCTTCTGAGAAGTTGTATAGGACAAATATATACAAAGTAATCAATAACACAAAACAAAAACGACCATAGGTAATTAAAATTTTTGTTTCCTTGCCTTTTTTTTTTTAAAAGGATGACACAAAGTCACCGAGATTAATTTGTTTAGCAACTTCAGATTCTATCGAAATTGTTGCCAACCCAACCAACCTCTCTTGCGTCATATTTGCCCTTAAATATGTACACTTTTCTTTCCATCCCTAAAACTTTTTGCCTTTTGAAAATATTTTTTATAATTTTTTCTATTTTTTCTCTGGCGCCCCCTTTGGGTCGGCGCCCTAGGCGGCCGCCTAGTTCGCCTATACGTTTGGGCCGGCCCTGCTCCAGAGCTGCTCTCACTATTCTGCTGGTGCAGTCACTGTGTACATAAATTACATTACTGATCCTGAGTTACATCCTGTATTATACTCCAGAGCTGCACTCGCTATTCTGCTGGTGCAGTCACTGTGTACATAAATTACATTACTGATCCTGAGTTACATCCTGTATTATACTCCAGAGCTGCACTCGCTATTCTGCTGGTGCAGTCACTGTGTATATAAATTACATTACTGATCCTGAGTTACATCCTGTATTATACTCCAGAGCTGCACTCACTATTCTGCTGGTGCAGTCACTGTGTACATAAATTACATTACTGATCCTGAGTTACATCCTGTATTATACTCCAGAGCTGCACTCGCTATTCTGCTGGTGCAGTCACTGTGTATATAAATTACATTACTGATCCTGAGTTACATCCTGTATTATACCCCAGAGCTGCACTCACTATTCTGCTGGTGCAGTCACTGTGTACATACAGGATGTAACTCAGGATTAGTAATGTATATACACAGTGACTGCACCAGCAGAATAGTGAGTGCAGCTCTGGGGTATAATACAGGATGTAACTCAGGATTAGTAATGTATTATACCCCAGAGCTGCACTCACTATTCTGCTGGTGCAGTCATTGTGTGTACATACATTATATTACTGATCCTGAGTTACATCCTGTATTATACTCCAGAGCTGCACTCACTATTCTGCTGGTGCAGTCACTGTGTACATACATTACTGATCCTGAGTTACATCCTGTATTATACTCCAGAGCTGCACTCACTATTCTGCTGGTGCAGTCACTGTGTAAAAAAATAGTCACAAATGAATTACCGTTGGGAAACATTGAGATCATCTTATAATGCCAAAATATGCGAGTGGTGTTGGCAGATACAGTAACTGCCATGAAGCCTGAGCCCAAGGAGCAGCGAGTGCAGCAGAAGCTTTAATCTTTTGTGTCAGGCACCGTTACATTGTATGAAGTGTTAAAATGTTACCAATTTTCTAAATCTCTCAGTTAATTGAAGAACACTCCATCCGTCGTCATTGATTGCAGACATTAGGACATGAATAATGCAAAAGTCAAAATCATCAGAAAAGATGAAAACTTTACTTTTTTTATCTAGTAGAGACTAATGAAGTGTTTATGGTCTGAAGAATCACCGGCTGTATTTTCTATTAAAGGATTCGTCTGATTATTCCGGCTGATTCCTTTATACCGTTCATGCGATGATTGGATTACACATTGCACCACTAAGGGTTAAATATTCTGTAGAAACCTAGAAAATTGTGAAAATGTAAAAAGTTACAGTTGTCAAGTTACTTTATATTACAGCAAGAAAGGAAGGAATAAAGCTCCGACTATTATCTCAAATAGATTCCAAATATAGCGGCATCCAAACTGGCAAGAAACCAAAAAGGAAAAACTGCAAGATGAACATTGTCATATATATATATATATATACATAGGAGCAGTATTATAGTAGTTATATTCTTGTATATAGGAGCAGTATTATAGTAGTTATATTCTTGTACATAGGGGGCAGTATTATAGTAGTTATATTCTTGTACATAGGAGCACTATTATAGCAGTTATATTCTTGTACATAGGGGGCAGTATTATAGTAGTTATATTCTTGTACATAGGGGGCAGTATTATAGTAGTTATATTCTTGTATATAGGGGGCAGTATTATAGTAGTTATATTCTTGTACATAGGGGGCAGTATTATAGTAGTTATATTCTTGTACATAGGGGGCAGTATTATAGTAGTTATATTCTTGTACATAGGAGCAGTATTATAGTAGTTATATTCTTGTACATAGGAGCAGTATTATAGTAGTTATATTCTTGTACATAGGGGGCAGTATTATAGTAGTTATATTCTTGTACATAGGGGGCAGTATTATAGTAGTTATATTCTTGTACATAGGAGCAGTATTGTAGTAGTTATATTCTTGTACATAGGGGGCAGTATTATAGTAGCTATATTCTTGTATATAGGGGGCAGTATTATAGTAGTTATATTCTTGTACATAGGGGCAGTATTATAGTAGTTATAGTCTTGTACATAGGAGCAGTATTATAGTAGTTATAGTCTTGTACATAGGGGGCAGTATTATAGTAGTCATATTCTTGTACAGAGGGGCAGTATTATAGTAGTTATATTCTTGTACATAGGAGCACTATTATAGCAGTTATATTCTTGTACATAGGGGGCAGTATTATAGTAGTTATAGTCTTGTACATAGAGGGCAGTATTATAGTAGTTATATTCTTGTATATAGGGGGCAGTATTATAGTAGTTATGTTCTTGTATATAGGGGGCAGTATTATAGTAGTTATATTCTTGTACATAGGGAGCAGTATTATAGTAGTTATATTCTTGTACATAGGAGCAGTATTATAGTAGTTATATTCTTGTACATAGGGGCAGTATTATAGTAGTTATATTCTGTTACATAGGGGCAGTATTACAATAGTTATATTCTTGTACATAGGGGACAGTATTAGAGCAGTTATATTCTTGTACATAGGGGCAGTATTATAGTTGTTATATTCCTGTACATAGGGGGGCAGTATTATAGTAGTTATATTCTTGTACATAGGGGGCAGTATTATAGTAGTTATATTCTTGTACATAGGGGCAGTATTATAGTAGTTATATTCTTGTACATAGGAGCAGTATTATAGTAGTTATATTCTTGTACATGGGGCAGTATTATAGTAGTTATATTCTTGTACATAGGGGCAGTATTATAGTAGTTATATTCTTGTACATAGGAGCAGTATTATAATAGTTATATTCTTGTACATGGGGCAGTATTATAGTAGTTATATTCTTGTACATGGGGCAGTATTATTGTAGTTATATTCTTGTACATAGGGGCAGTATTATAGTAGTTATATTCCTGTACATAGGGGGGCAGTATTATAGTAGTTATATTCTTGTACATAGGGGCAGTATTATAGTAGTTATATTCTTGTACATAGGAGCAGTATTATAGTAGTTATATTCTTGTACATGGGGCAGTATTATAGTAGTTATATTCTTGTACATAGGGGCAGTATTATAGTAGTTATATTCTTGTACATAGGAGCAGTATTATAATAGTTATATTCTTGTACATGGGGCAGTATTATAGTAGTTATATTCTTGTACATGGGGCAGTATTATTGTAGTTATATTCTTGTACATAGGGGCAGTATTATAGTAGTTATATTCTTGTACATAGGAGCAGTATTATAGTAGTTATATTCTTGTACATGGGGCAGTATTATAGTAATTATATTCTTGTACATAGGGGCAGTATTATAGTAGTTATATTCTTGTACATAGGAGCAGTATTATAGTAGTTATATTCTTGTACATGGGGCAGTATTATAGTAGTTATATTCTTGTACATAGGGGCAGTATTATAGTAGCTATATTCTTGTACATAGGAGCAGTATTATAGTAGTTATATTCTTGTACATAGGGGGCAGTATTATAGTAGTTATATTCTTGTACATAGGGGGCAGTATTACTTTTCTTGTAAGAAACAAGATTTCTCTTAAAGGAATTTCATAGGGAAAATATCCAGTGAGAGCTATTAAAAAGCTTTTATAGAAATACCATGTTACATTTATATCTAATTTAATAAACCCTTGTAAGGTAAAAACACACAAATCTCTCTCCTATCTAATGGTTTGTTACAGGTAAAATGTATCAATCTGGAGACTGGACGTTTTATACGATGGTGAAGTTGGTTTCTTATTTGGCAAATTTTTTTTCTGTTTTTTTTTTTTGCAGGATTAATTACAAAAATGAAAAATCTCAATAATAAAAGCCAATGCAGCAAGGCGCCCTGATGTGAATACATTTTAAAGCAGCAAAAAAAATTGTTAAAGTGGCACAAAAGTGGTCACCAAAGGAAAAGGTTAAATGACTCTAGGCCACTGATCTCACAATACAGACACACAGATAGTGATACTCCAGGTCGAATTCTGGTCACTTCAGCCTGGCCCCAATGGGTTCTGGGCATGAGAGCAGGCATCAAAGTGGGCAAACAGTTGATTTTAACTACTTGAATGTCTAGTGTTTTTAAGAGGAGGTCTCTGCAATGGCCCTCACAGTCCCCTGATCTGAACATCATTGAGGCTAGACCTCAGAATAGCAGAGGATGCAAGACGCACCAGGAATCTCACAGAACTGGAGGAATTCTCCAAGGAAGAATGGATGAAAATCCATCAAATAAGAATTGAAAGACTCTTGTCTGGCTACAAAAAGTGTCTACAAGCTTTGATACTTGCAAAAGGGGGCACTACTAGGTACTAACCATGCAGGGTGCCCAAACTTTTGAAAATATATATATTTTTTGCCTAAAATACAAAGGAAATGTGTCATCTGTAACTTTAGACCTTTTAGAGATGAGTTCATCTTCAACTTTCTTGCTTTGAAAGTAACTTTGACCACGGTTGCCCAAACTTTTACATGCCACTGTACCGTTAACCCACTGGCCACTTTCTGCCCTATGGCTGGTGCAGTCCCAGCTGTGCACTGCCTGAAAACACTGGCCCCGCCCACGAGCCGCTCGTTGCAGCCGCCCTTACCTGCCCGGCATCCCAAATTTACCGCTATCTGTATTCTTAGACCTTAGGATGCAGATAGCGGTGAATGTAATGGTGGAGAATGAAGACTACGTCACTACATTGCATCTGCTGGCTGGAGCCTCTGCACACAGAGAAGACTGGAGCTGAGCACTTGGGGAATGGGAGCAAGTTATGGGGTTTTTTTCTATGTGTAAATGTGTGGGACTCATCCTTTATATATAGGGGGCTATTGGGAGTCATACTGGATATAGGGGGGCTCATGCTGGATATGGAGCTGTGGGAGCCCATGCTGGATATAGGGGCGCTCATACTGAAAATAAGGGGCTATGTGTGGTCTTATATATAGTGGGGTATGTGTGGGCAAATGCTGTACATAGGGGGCAATGTGGGTGCTCATAGTATGCCACAAACCATGTAGTATAACATATACTTCCATAAGATCTGCCATATATCGGGCACAGCCCAGGAGACTTACCATATACCAGGAACATGCCATAAGACTTGCCATATATCTGGTACACCACCCACAAGACCTTTCATGTACTGGGAATGCCCCAAAAGACCTGTTGTATACCAAAAACACCCCACAAGAACTGCCATACACTGTCAACACCTATCAAGACCTTCCAAATACTGGAAACATGTCACCAAACATAGTATACCAGGAACACCCCACCAAATCCACCTTGTTTGAGATGTCCTGATATTATAAGTTAACCATTGATCAGATACTTGCTCTTGTCCATTTTTCCTGCTTCCAACAACTCAACTTCAGAAAAACGGACTGTTCACTTGCAGCTAATATACCCCTCCCTTCATAAGTGCTGTTATTATGAGAAAATTATGCTATTCACCATCTACCAATCCAATATTAATGGCGCATCTATTTCATAGAACCACTTTATGAGGAGACTCTGCTCATTCTGTCCCAGTCTGTACAGCAAAGCTGACAAGTGAGTTGCAAAAGACAGGATGTTTAGTTTATTGTGTCTGCTCCAGTTGCCAGTGTGAAAACTGCAATATCGCAAGATTTATCTTAAGTGGATAGTCGGATAATAGAAAATAACAACACAAAAAAAAACCCACTATTTTGGTAAATACATTTAGAATCTAAAGCTTAAATAACATGTCAATTTTGAGAATGTGTTCCCTTTAATAAAAAAAAAAAAATTGTTAGTTTGGGGTGAGGTTGTGGAAAATACACATTAGTCCCATAAGTTGATGCGATTGCTCACAGGTGTCTGCGGTAATGCGTCCATTGTGTCATTTCCTATGTTATTAGCCCATCTAATGGATTCCGGCTTCATGCACCGCAGTAGGTGAGGTGACCTGAATAGGAAACCTCCTGCATGTTTACTATTCACAGAGGAGTTCAGTAATCAAGTAATTAATTAAGTTTGGACCAAAACATGGCTAACAGGGATTGTGCCGTTCCTTGGCAGATTCTCCAGTTACATTATAGTTGGATATAGAGCCACCAGCTGCTGGTGTTCAATGCTGTGATGTAGAACTGCAAATCTTTTCAAACCATCATTGAACGTCAGTAAAACAAAAACATATAAAGTTCCACTTGCTGGTGTTTGATGCTACATTATATCTAAATGAATGAATGAATTAATTTGTAATATTCTGGTTACCTGTAGTTGCCACTAGGGGGGAGCCTTAGAATATTGTTGCATAGAGTTCAATGCATACTATGTATGCAGTACGCTTTTAAGCTCCCTCTTGTGGTCACTGCAGGTCGCCAGAATTTTAGAACTTTTCTTTGCATGGGTTAGTGCTCAGTACTAAAAAAAAAAAAAAAATGGAGTTCTAATGGCTATAAAACATTGTCCCCAACTCCTAGAAAAAGGAGCACCATAGTACACCAACCCAACAAACAAGACAACACAAAAAAGAGTTAACAGAAAACTCCAGGCATACATAATATATTAATATATTCACTCACATATAACAGAGGAATGCACCGGGGCGTGGAGATGGGGCAATAAACCAAAATAGAAAAGGATAGGGAGTTACCACACACACAAACCAAGCAATAGTCACTAATCAGGGATGAGCAAGTAGTGAAATAATCGGACTCGCTGTACTCATTACAAGTAGCTCCTAATAATCGGGTACTGGTAACGAGTATCGAGTCCAATGTAAGTCTATGGGAAATGCGAGTAATGGACATAGAATGTGTGTGGGAGTAGACTATGTGTGCATGGAGAATGCGTGTGGGGGTCTGTGGGGCTGTGTGTGTTTGTGCCGGGCTCTGCCGGACCTGTGCGCGGGCTATGCCGGGCCGTTCCGGTCTGTGCAGGCCTGTGCCGGCTGTGTGGCATCGTCAGATGGGACTACTTGTCCCATCTGGCTATGCCTGCTACAGTGACAGCATTAGCGGATGGTGGGAAAGTAGTATTCCCATCATCTGGCTAATGTGGTGAATGAAAAAAAAAGAAAAAAAAGACATACAGAACATACAACCTATAACATACAGTACATACACATAACATACAACATATAACATAGCGTACATACCGCACACACCAAATTCCCCGAAGCCATCGATCCCTTGTAAAAAAAATTAAAATAATAAACCAACCTATACTCACCTTTCCGCCTTAATCCCATTAATTACAATGGTCCCACATGGATCTCCCATGGAGAGCAGCCGCATCAGCTGATGCGACTGCTCTCCAAGGACTCCAGCGATACAGTGACACTGCGCAGCCAGCCAATCACAGTAATACCACAACAAAGAAGGCAGCAGCTTTACTGTGATTGGCTAACACATGCTGGGCGGGAGATCCGAATATTGTGAGGCGAGTAGTGAAATTTACTTGCTAGGATTCGAGTTCTGCGAGTACCGCATTACTCGCCGAGTACCGAATCCTAACGAGTATACTCGCTCATCCCTATCACTGATAGCTCCTCCAACTCTCCTCATATTAACTCCTCTCCCTCCGTTAACCATGCAGCAAATGCTAGCTCTGACAAGCATTTGCAACATAGCCCAGATTATAAAGGGGAAAGGAGAGGCTAGCCGAGCTCAGCTGTGACCATAGGGATTTCCAACATAGCCGATTAACTTCTGTTTCGCCAGAAGAAATAAACACATTTAAAATGAAGGAGACGGGCTTCTTCTCAGCGCCAGAGTAGGAGCAATCAGCGCTGCAGTCTTATGGCTCCACACTGTTGCGGTAACCACCGTGACAATGGTCATAAATGTATGAATGGAGCAGTAGTATGCATGTGTGACCACCACTTCATTGATTTTTAAGCGACTGATGGAGGCATCCCATTGAAGTAGATTGTCTGGTGGTCACGAATGTGCACTACTACTCCATTCACAAAGGAGACTAAGGGTTCTCAAGTTTTAGGAGTCCTTAAGATCAGACTCACAGGGATCATACATTCATCTCCTATCCTGTGGAAACATGTAAAATCTTTTCCATTAGAATTTCGCTTTAATAAATGACTCAGTACAGAATACTGAACATATAAAAAGGAACAGAAAAAAGAGATGTGGTAATGTTAAAATAGCCAGAGAGCTTGGAGACTAAAATCATCATTATTTCCTGCACCAGCTATGGCTAGCCATGACATTTTTCAAGTTTAACTGGACACACGATGTAATTGTGGCTGCAAAGCAGAATAATAATAATAATAATATTTTTTTGCAATTTCATCTCTCCATTGCTGAGATATTTGCAATAAAAGTAATTAGAACCTAATGCGTTAATTTATTTTTACGTGCAATTGAATGTTACCAGACAGTTTTCACTGGAGGTGTGTTCTTCTCCCTGTATGCCGACCAATCATAAGCAAGCAGAAAAGCACAGGAGAAAAAGAGCACGCCCCCCACCATAGAGCAGATTTCTGTCATGATCCCAATGCAGGTTTTTGAGCTGCACACCGGGGGTTAATGTCTGGAGCTCTGTGCAGGTTTTGACCTGCACACTTGGGGTTAATGATTGTGGCCTCTTTCTGGTTCTGGGAGAGCTTCATAAACCTCTGGGTAGCTTCAATCCCTGCCAGTTATACTTTTGCCTTTGGTCTAGTGTGCTGACCCCCGTGTGCCTGTTTATTGCTATAGCTTGTTTATATGGTTCTGACCCGATTCTGTTTCCCATTGTGAGTTTGCCTGTTGATTTTGTACTGCGTTATTATCTGTGTATGACCCATTGCCTGTGACCTGATTACTCTCTGCTCGCCCCTCTTGTACCTTGCAGCTATCTGTGTATGACTCATTGGCTACGTCCTGACTATTCTCCCTGTCTATGCCCCTTGGTAACTTTGTCTCACAGTTACTCTGCTAGGAATTGTCTTGCAGCTCCTAGCTCTGTGGAGTTTAAGCCACGCCCCTAGCAGT
Source organism: Dendrobates tinctorius (assembly GCF_039654945.1). Taxonomy (NCBI): domain Eukaryota; kingdom Metazoa; phylum Chordata; class Amphibia; order Anura; family Dendrobatidae; genus Dendrobates; species Dendrobates tinctorius. The sequence continues at coordinate 82,880,239 of NW_027361738.1, read as the reverse complement.
CACGTGCTTCAGGCCCTGCAGCTCTGAAGTACGCATCTATTCGGTTGCTGCCCGCTCCACAGGTAGCTTTGAGCACGCTTTCGCTTACTCGGGGCACGCGCACTGGCTCAGTGAGCAAGTTCAGTGCGGTGTCTCTGACATTTTCTCAGTGTTTGAGATACATGACAGCCTGATTTCCTGGTCTAACCTCCTGCATGAGTCAGTGTGGCAGGATGGACAATGCAGCTGAGTTTAACTGTGTCACATTACAAACCATTCTATCAGATCTCCTGATTTCTGGGTGTCAATTTTTAAAAAAATGTGTTACATCGTTTGTCGAGTTCAATATGGAAAATTTGGTAAAAGGTCCACTTTAAACAAAACTCCAGCACCTTAATATGAAAGAACTCAACTAACAATATAATTTTATATTCATAAGACCCAATTACCACATTGTGATTGGGATGCTGCAACTTATTAGTATTTTGGAAATGGCTCAAAAGGTCAAACTATTGTAATCTATCAATAATCCAATAATCGCTCGTGGTTTATTGACTACAGTAAATTTTATCTAAGTAGAAAATTAGGAAAGGGGGGAAAAAAACAGCAGTGAGACCTAGCGGTGCTAATAATGGACATTAGGCCTTTTTCACACTTCTGTTTTTTGGCATCAGTCAAAATCCGCCATTTGGGGAAAAAAACTAATCTGACGGATTTGCCTGACAGATCCGTTTTTTCCCCATAGACTTGTATTAGTGACGGATTGTGACGGATGGCCTTCTGTTTCGTCCGTAGTACAACGGGTCCGTCAGAAAATACCTGTCAGTCAGCTGAAAAAAAACGTCCTTAGGAACGTTTTTCGTTTCAGTCAAAAGGCGGACAGTGACGGATCCGTCGCCAGCTAGAATGGACGCCTATGGACGGTGGATCCATTGCTTTCCGTCAAAAAACGGATCCGTCATCGGATTCCGTTTTTTCATTTCTGTTCCTTTAATTTAACCCCAAAAGCCTTTCTTGCACCAAAAAATCTCTCTCTCTCCAGAATCATACTCCTTTACATTTCGATATCTGCAGTTTCGACGGATCCGTCAAAAAAACACAAAAAACAGATGACAAAAACGGATGCAACTGAATACACGGATCCATATTTTCGGCGGATCCACTAGACGGATCAGTCGATAAAATGGATCAGTTGCATCCGTTTTCACTAATTTTGACGGATCCGTCATTCCGTCAAAACAGCCGATTTTGACTGATGTCAAAAAACGGAAGTGTGAAACAGGCCTTAGAGATGAATGAATCTTTTGAAATTTTAATGTGTCAACTTTGTATAATTTTTCACAAAAATGTGATTTGTTGCAAAGTTATTCGCGGTGAATCGCATGTACTACAAAACCTCAAATTACCCTAACAAGACTGTGTAAATCTCTGGGATTTTATTAGACCCCTTTCAAGTACTTTAACAAATACATAGCCTGTCCAAGCGTGTCTCCGCATATATGGCTATGGGTATACAGATGGTAGCTGTCACACACACAATGTGTTAGGTTTATTCAGTGCTTTATGGCTTTCTGTTACGATCTCTGTTGCTAAGCTGTGACCTGGGACATCCTCTCACCATTCAGATTCACCCAAAAATGGCTGCTGCGTTCCTTGTCTATGTTTTATGCAGGCTCTGATAGTCTTTTCTGATTGACTACGCTATACCACGTGATTAAGGAGAAGTCTGTGTGGCTGAGCAAGAGGTCACATAATACTGATGTGGTGGTGTAAAATAACCGTGGCTATTATTTTGGCTGTTTGCGTATTGCTCAAATTAGCCAGTCCCTTGAATTTCTTAGATTTTGAAATTAATTAATTTTATTCGCTCATGTCCAATGGACATCATAAGGGAAAGTAGCCAAACAGACCTCCTCTCTGGAGAGAATCCAGCACAACCATAAACTGTATGCATAGCCCATCAGAACTGTGTGATGCTCAATAAAACACTTAAAAATAAGGTTCAGGCTCAGCCACGCAGACTTCTCCATAATGCCTTACAGCTATTCCATCACGTGATATTCCATAGTCAATCAGAAAAAACTATCAGAGCCTATATAAAAGCCTGGGCAGGGAACGAAGCAGCCATTTTTTTATGTATCTGATGGGTAAGAGGATGTCCCAGCTCACAGCTTAGAAACAGAGATAGTAAGAGAAAGCCATAAAGCACTGAATAAACTGTACACATTTTGTGTCTGACAGCACAGCAGTGAAAGGCAGCTACCATCTCTTTCCAAAATACATTTGATACAATACTGTATGTACAAAATCTCTTAAAAAAAAAATAAATTACAGAATTGCATGAGCGCTCTGCACATTATCCTTATATTCATTTTATTATAATCTCTATGGCTGCTGAATATACGATCACATATCTACTTGAGATTCGGAAAAAAATACATCGACTCTTCAACATCACATCTTCACTGCATCTAGAATTGTGATACTCATCACAAAAAACACTTAACACACCATAAACTCCGACCATTTGAGAAATCACAAACAGGAAGAATGAGGAGCTCCCAGAATACGAAATATACTGCCATGTAGCACTGCCAATAATTACACAACACATTCCACTGCAGAAACAAGGACGTGATTGTCATACTGTACAATGCAGGAGCGCCGGGAACAAGGAATACCGAGAAGCAGCAACTGCATTTCGTCAGGAGCTTTCTCATTGCGTTCCTGCTCCCATTCGGTGGCCCCGTCGGGGTTTACGTCTGAATAGCCTGCAAACTGGGATGCGCTGACGGGGCCATAGACAATAATGGTGCCTGCGGAGCGAACGTGTGGTCTGCCGTGCATCATTTTCGGACGTATATGCCTATTGGAGGTGGACACTCAGATGCAGTCTACTACGTCTCAATGTCCCCCTCCAGTAGGCATATACAGCCAAAAATGAGGAATGGAGGAGTGCATGTTCACTCTGCCGGCACCATTATAGTCTAAGGCCCCATCGGCGCACACACAATCCCTGACGAGACCACTGATCGGATGCCTGAACACAGTGTGAAAGCCTCTTTATGAAAGTGTCTAAGAAAATTACCATCAAGCAATAGAATCCACATTGTAACTGCATTATAACTTCAAAAAAAACAAAAACTGATCAGCACCCCCTAACAGAATGAAGCAAATGTGAACAGGTACAAGTAGCCATGACTGCAGCATATGCAACTCCAAAAAAATACAGCAGCCTCTATAAGCACCAAGATGTCTGCAAACATTGAAGATTTGATGCTAAATTTCGACGCAGTAGCCATCTCCAATGATAAACTACGCCTTGTTGTGGCTGGGCGGCTCACATGACTAAACCAATTTGTGAACTACGACCCCTCATTTTTAATTTCAAGCATATTCTATATAGCAGACTACTAAAATGACTGCTGCTATTTTACACATTGCAGAAGAATGCATCAGCTATAATAGGATAACATGGTCGTATAGATACCACTGTACTGCCATTCAGGATGGAGTATCATAGTCTATATAAAAGCCAAGGCAGGGAATGCAGCAGCCATATTGTGATGAATCTGGATAGTGAGAGGACATCACAGTTCACACTTAGTTAACACTGTACAGCCATTCAGTATGGACTATCATAGTCTATTTAACAGCCGAGGCAGGGAATGCAGTAGTCATATTGTAGTGAATCTGGATAGTGAGAGGACATCACAGTTCACAGCCTACGAAAATAAACCATAAAACACATAAGACACTGTACAGATAGTGTGCGACAGCCCAACAGTGGAGGAGATTAGTGTGTTAGGAAAAGAGAATATTGTCACTTTTGATTCGCCATGTATTGAATTTCCTGGGAAAATGAGGGGAATCTGGTGAATTTGAATTTCAAATGATTTGCTCATTTCTAATTATTTCTATTAAAAGGAACAATGTTCTTGTACCTGAGCGGAGCCGCCCGACCTCCGAGCCCTACAGCAGATGCTATGGCAGCTACAGCTAGAAATACACTTCTGCTTGTTATGACTCGTCTGTGCTTTTGGGTTGTGAAACCATAAAAAAGGGGTAACCCTTTACATCCAAAGGGTGATTTTTTTTTTTTTTTTTTTTTTTTTTTAACCTTGAGGTCCAGAACTCTGCATGCAAATCTCAAACCCTCTGTGACATTTCCTGCTTAACCAATACAGAGAAAAAATAGCAACTGAGGAAACCGTCTGAAATTCATCTTTCGACAGAGCCATCGGAGCAAAACGAACAAACCTGCTGAAAAGCGTGAGCACAATTTATCTTATTAGAAAAGTTTCTACGGAACCAAAGAGCAAAATTTCTATGACAAGTCTGGCATTTCAGAGATTAGCAATAGTCTGGAAACCTTCCGTCATCAGCCCCATAAAGAGAAAAGCTGAATCTCTGTACATTTCTTACCCATGACGTACACGTCAAGATGACGAAAAGTGGAACTCCACACATAACTTGCCTCGTTCAGTGGTTTTTACTAGTTCTGGTCTCAGCTGAGAAGTGGATACAATTGTACCCCCACCGGACAATGAGCAAAACACAGCGGCTGCACAAACGTCTCTGGTAGTTTGCTACAATGTATCAGGCTGTTTCGCTCATTGTTTATAAGATTTGCTGCCTCCGATTGTAAACTAGAGTCTCGTTCACTGACCACAAGTAATCTTGAATGGTGAAGAATTTGAACAAAAATCTTTTAGGAGTCCATGCCATCATGGAGTTGGGTCGCCCTCCCAGGGCTGTGGGGTTCTCGGTACCGGGCCGGTCGTCTCTCAGAGGGGATTGCCACAGCAGCGGTGACCCGGTCCGTGGCCCTGGGCGCCCATGTAAAAGGGGTTGAGTTGGGAATAAAGTTTATAAGTGATTCGTGACGCCACCTGTGGTGTTCGGCAAGGGAGGTGTTAAGCCGACGCTGGAGACAGATCCTCTGGGACAGATGGTGGGGTGCAGCTATGATATTGTAGCCCCCCACAGGTAGGGCTGTAGTCCCAGGGCAGAGTAGCGCAATGTTCAGGAAGAGGGTGCAGTGTTTGGTACAGAGATGTAGCAGTGCTGAGGATGTTGCAGGAAGGAGGCAAGGACACAACAGGGTGCAGTTTCTTTACCTTTACTTGGCAAATGCAGTCCAGGGTCCTGATTACAGATGGCACAGGAGCAGGCTACCCTGGAAGCAACTCAGGGATCTCTCTATCAGATGGATTGTGTAGTCTCCTTCCTAGCGCTGGCTTGAGGTACATGCAGTACAGTGTTACTCTGAAGTTCCTCCTTATCTTCTCTTAGAACTACCTGGTATGGCAGACAGCTGTAGCCCTCTATCTCTCTTGGCTCACCCGTCGCTGTTGTGCCTCCGAGTCTTAGTTGGGAATAGAGCATTTACAGCTTCCTATTCCTCTGGTTTCTGTTGCAGGACCTTCAGTATCCATACACTCGTGGAGACCAGGCTCCAGATCATGCGCTATCACTGTGAGGGAGCTCTCTATCCTCAGCTCAACCTCCAGCATCTCTCCACACGTCTACACACATTGCCCTCCTCACACTAACTATTTCCCCTCCTGGCCCTCAGGTTCAGAGCTCCCTCTGCTGGCCTGGAGAGGGAACTGTGTTGCATGAAAATGATTAACTGCTAGAGAGACCCTTCATTGCTTCCAAGCATGACATCACCCTTCCTGGAGGAAGGTAATGCCACTGTGGCGACCATACTCCTGGGGGTGCCACATTCCCCTATAGTGCAAGTCAGCACTCCTGGGCTGATGAAAAACATATGAAAAACATATAAACATATAACAAATATAATTGTACAAGATTTTGAAAAATGAAAAATGTACAAAAACCACATGCTCCAAAAATAGTCCTATGATGATAAGTCCAAGCATCAATGTCCATGGTCCATTCTTGGGCAAATGGTGAACTATTTACAGGGTAGTGACCACACACAGTCCTGTGGTCAAAATATCCATGGAAACAAAACTGGAAAATTCAAAGGAAACTCTTACAGATTATCTGTAGGCACAAACTTGAAAACAGTTACATACAGTGGGGAAAAAAAGTATTTAGTCAGTCAGCAATAGTGCAAGTTCCACCACTTAAAAAGATGAGAGGCGTCTGTAATTTACATAATAGGTAGACCTCAACTATGGGAGACAAACTGAGAAAAAAAAATCCAGAAAATCACATTGTCTGTTTTTTTTTCATTTTATTTGCATATTATGGTGGAAAATAAGTATTTGGTCAGAAACAAAATTTCATCTCAATACTTTGTGATATATCCTTTGTTGGCAATGACAGAGGTCAAATGTTTTCTGTAAGTCTTCACAAGGTTGCCACACACTGTTGTTGGTATGTTGGCCCATTCCTCCATGCAGATCTCCTCTAGAGCAGTGATGTTTTTGGGTTTTCGCTTGGCAACACGGACTTTCAACTCCCTCCAAAGGTTTTCTATAGGGTTGAGATCTGGAGACTGGCTAGGCCACTCCAGGACCTTGAAATGTTTCTTTCTAAGCCACTCCTTCGTTGCCCTGGCGGTGTGCTTTGGATCATTGTCATGTTGAAAGACCCAGCCACGTTTCATCTTCAATGCCCTTGCTGATGGATGGAGGTTTGCTCTCAAAATCTCACGATACATGGCCCCATTCATTCTTTCATGTACCCGGATCAGTCGTCCTGGCCCCTTTGCAGAGAAACAGCCCCAAAGCATGATGTTTCCACCACCATGCTTTACAGTAGGTATGGTGTTTGATGGATGCAACTCAGTATTCTTTTTCCTCCAAACACGACAAGTTGTGTTTCTACGAAACAGTTCCAGTTTGGTTTCATCAGACCATAGAACATTCTCCCAAAACTCCTCTGGATCATCCAAATGCTCTCTAGCAAACTTCAGACGGGCCCGGACATGTACAGGCTTAAGCAGTGGGACACGTCTGGCACTGCAGGATCTGAGTCCATGGTGGCGTAGTGTGTTACTTATGGTAGGCCTTGTTACATTGGTCCCAGCTCTCTGCAGTTCATTCACTAGGTCCCCCCGCGTGGTTCTGGGATTTTTGCTCACCGTTCTTGTGATCATTCTGACCCCACGGGGTGGGATTTTGCGTGGAGCACCAGATCGAGGGAGATTATCAGTGGTCTTGTATGTCTTCCATTTTCTAATTATTGCTCCCACAGTTGATTTCTTCACTCCAAGCTGGTTGGCTATTGCAGATTCAGTCTTCCCAGCCTGGTGCAGGGCTACAATTTTGTTTCTGGTGTCCTTTGACAGCTCTTTGGTCTTCACCATAGTGGAGTTTGGAGTCAGACTGTTTGAGGGTGTGAACAGGTGTCTTTTTATACTGATAACAAGTTTAAACAGGTGCCATTACTACAGGTAATGAGTGGAGGAAAGAGGAGACTCTTAAAGAAGAAGTTACAGGTCTGTGAGAGCCAGAAATCTTGATTGCTTGTTTCTGACCAAATACTTATTTTCCACCATAATATGCAAATAAAATGAAAAAAAAACAGACAATGTGATTTTCTGGATTTTTTTTTCTCAGTTTGTCTCCCATAGTTGAGGTCTACCTATGATGTAAATTACAGACGCCTCTCATCTTTTTAAGTGGTGGAACTTGCACTATTGCTGACTGACTAAATACTTTTTTTCCCCACTGTATGTACATGTACAGGTTAACATTACTTTAACTTATTTATATGCAATATCGGAAGGGTGGTATACCTTGTGTAGTACGGGTAGACTTGCGTAACACTGGTGTGATTGGGGATCTTACTGGTGTAGTGTGTAATGTACTGGATACACTACTGGTGGTTCTGCGTAGCACAGGGATACTAGAGTTCCTACGTCCAGTTCTACTCACTGGGAGCATGACAGATTCACCACTGGCAGGGCGAGGGTTCTCAGGCTCCACTGCTGGTGTGGCATCTGCTGCCTGATTTTCCTGATCTTCAGGATTTTCTTGAATCACTTCTTCTTGTGCTACCAGTTGGGGAAATGTCAACACTGGCACCACTATTGCATCATTTACTTTAGTCCAATTTGCAGGGAATTTGTCATGATCACGTGTGTCAGGACTCAGATGTTTCCGCAAGGCGAACCCATGTGACACACGTGACCCTGGATACACTGCCTCCAGTGGGGCGCATTTAAATAATAAAACGTGCAGGTGGATACGCCGCCTCCACCTGGCGAATTTAGGTATTACACGTTATACAATAATTCTGGAAACCCCGCCTCCAGTAAGGCGAATTTAAATAATAAAGGGGGAACCTGGGAAACTTTAACAATGGTGGGCCCTGCGATAGGGAATGGGGGACATGGAGACCTCCTAAGCTCCCCTGAGCCAGTGTCCCTGCACTCCTGACATTCCCTATACAGGCTCCGAACCTGTCGCCGCACGCGTACCTTAACGCCCTTGCTCACCCTGACCCTAAACCCTCACTAGGGAATGGGTCGGTGCGGAGACTGATCCCACCACTGCACTAATAACATACATGAGGAAAGAGACAATACAGGGGAAACACCACTTAGCTTTGCTCTGTTGCGTGCGCTCCCAGCAACAGAGCCCTCCACCTGAGTGCATCTTCTCCTCCACCTGGATCCATCACCATAACAGGATCCTTCACCTTAGTGCAGCCTTGGAGCAGAGTCCACCACCAGTTGCAGCTGCTTAGTACCAGAGTCCCAAGGAAGTGTTCAGCTTCTGCCACGAAGTCAAGCATGCTTGAGTCCAGCTCAGCAACCAAGTCCCACATGGTGAGTGCCACTCTCCATAGTCGCCACTCCACCAGACCATGCAGACACTTCCCGCTGACACCATCACTGCGACTCCACCACGCCATGCCAGCCCTTCGTCCAGACACCATAGCAGAAACACATCCCCCCTGGCTAAGCTGCGCAGGACTCCTCACCAGCTCCATCCGTCCTCCAGGCTCTCCAAAAACAGAGTGAACACACTCTCACAATGTCACAGCCAGTGATTGCACACCCCTAGCACACCTTTATAGGGTGTCACACCTGATCCCTAATTAAGTGCACAAAAACCTAAAGTGCAATACTGCTAACCACCACCGGGGACAGTCAAGACACCTTGGAACTTTCCAAAGTAAAAAAAGTTCACCCAGTGCAATTTAAAACTGTCAGACCATGACAGTACCCCCTCCTTAATGAGGGGCCTCTGGACCCTCAAGACCACCCCTCATTAGGGAAACACCTACAGCGGGGACGCCCAGACCCTGAGTTCACCCCACCATTACCTGACACTTCAGGTTTATGACAAACGCACCGCTGGTATTGGCAATAAAGTTCATTTTGGAGGCACCACTCATCTCCACAGCGCCGACCTGGGGAACGAGTTAATGTATGTGTATGTTTGTTATGAGCTGATCAGGCTCCACAACACACTTCCACAGGATGTTTTTTGGTGGCACACATACACGCTCGGTCACACACAGGTCCGGACCTGAACGTTTATTACAAACATTCGTTTGTCAAAAATTTGGTGAACTCATTCAGGACCTGATAACAGAGGCGTCCCCCTGTGTCAACACACTCACACCCCCGCTATACCAAGGGGTCACCACCCTCCAACCCTTTCACCATGAGGACTTCGCCTCCCAGGGTTGGTTAATGGCGAGGGTTGAGATTTGTCCCTACTCCCCCGCAGCACACCTGCTGCTCACACCAGGAGGAGAGGGAACGCATATGGAGGAAATATACACTCACTGGCCGCCTCCACATGGCCAGGAGGGGCGGCTTCTACGGTGGTATTTAAGATTTGGCGTAAGCCCCGCGGACTCTACACCAGTCTGCTCATCACTGGAACGCACCCCTTCACCTCCGGGAACACCAAGCAGCTCCGTGGGGCACCATTCCTCCCACCTGCCTGGGTACGCCCACGTGCATGAGCAAGTCCCGCTCCCCAGCAGCAACTCCAGGGGCTTTTGCCAGACCCGCAATTTGCCAAAGCCGCCATTTTAATTTCCTGGTTACCTGAGCAGAGGCCCCAGACCGTGATAACTGCTGCTGCAGCGGCTCTAAACACCTTGCCGCTCCCCACTCACCTCAGCGAGGCCCGGCAGCAATTACTCAGCGGTCTCCACATGGCCAAAGCTCACCAGAAAAAAAAACTGTAGGGCCTGTGATAATGTCATGATCACGTGTGTCAGGACTCAGATGTTTCCGCAAGGCGAACCCATGTGACACACGTGACCCTGGATACACCGCCTCCAGTGGGGCGCATTTAAATAATAAAACGTGCAGGTGGATACGCCGCCTCCACCTGGCGAATTTAGGTATTACACGTTATACAATAATTCTGGAAACCCCGCCTCCAGTAAGGCGAATTTAAATAATAAAGGGGGAACCTGGGAAACTTTAACAATGGTGGGCCCTGCGATAGGGAATGGGGGACATGGAGACCTCCTAAGCTCCCCTGAGCCAGTGTCCCTGCACTCCTGACATTCCCTATACAGGCTCCGAACCTGTCGCCGCACGCGTACCTTAACGCCCTTGCTCACCCTGACCCTAAACCCTCACTAGGGAATGGGTCGGTGCGGAGACTGATCCCACCACTGCACTAATAACACACATGAGGAAAGAGACAATACAGGGGAAACACCACTTAGCTTTGCTCTGTTGCGTGCGCTCCCAGCAACAGAGCCCTCCACCTGAGTGCATCTTCTCCTCCACCTGGATCCATCACCATAACAGGATCCTTCACCTTAGTGCAGCCTTGGAGCAGAGTCCACCACCAGTTGCAGCTGCTTAGTACCAGAGTCCCAAGGAAGTGTTCAGCTTCTGCCACGAAGTCAAGCATGCTTGAGTCCAGCTCAGCAACCAAGTCCCACATGGTGAGTGCCACTCTCCATAGTCGCCACTCCACCAGACCATGCAGACACTTCCCGCTGACACCATCACTGCGACTCCACCACGCCATGCCAGCCCTTCGTCCAGACACCATAGCAGAAACACATCCCCCCTGGCTAAGCTGCGCAGGACTCCTCACCAGCTCCATCCGTCCTCCAGGCTCTCCAAAAACAGAGTGAACACACTCTCACAATATCACAGCCAGTGATTGCACACCCCTAGCACACCTTTATAGGGTGTCACACCTGATCCCTAATTAAGTGCACAAAAACCTAAAGTGCAATACTGCTAACCACCACCGGGGACAGTCAAGACACCTTGGAACTTTCCAAAGTAAAAAAAGTTCACCCAGTGCAATTTAAAACTGTCAGACCATGACAGAATTCTCCAAGTATAGTGTTGACCTTTTCTTCTTCTATGGGTTGGATGTTATTTTGTTCTTCCATTCTTTCTCTTAACTGGTCAGGGCATAATTTCAAATGATCCCTTTATACGGCTGCTGAGGTTTCTCCTCCATCTTTACTAATAAGGCACACGTTGGTATTGTCAAAGTTTGAGAGTAGAATGGTGTAGGGTTCAGCTTCCCATTGGTCATCCAATTTATGCATCCTCCTTTTCCTCTTGAGGACTTGTTCTCCTGGTGACAAGGGAACTGCAGGTGCATGCTGATTGTAGTTCCTCTCTTGTTTTTGTCTTGCCTGAGCTAGACTCTTTTCAACGCACTCTTGTACTCTTCGATACTGTTGCTTCCGCTCTGTATCCCAGTCAGCATCTGGTGATGTTACTTCAGGTGTCAGGACTCCCATGTCCAAATCAATAGGCAGCTTACCAGGCCTCGCTCTCATTAGGTAGGCTGGAGTGCAGTTGGTGGAATTCACAGGAATATGGATGTAGAGGTCTACCAGATTGTGGTGCTAATAAAATTATGGATATCTTATAGCCTACATATTGTAATATATTGTTTATATGCTTGATATAGTGTGGTCACTAGACCAAGGGTGGAAAGTATTGCAAATATGAAATATGGTTGTTTGAATCCAAACACTATATATTGCAAAATACTATGGTGTAATATCATTGATGCTGAACTTTGATACTTAGCCACAAAGTGTTTGCTCTGTGTTAATACAGTGATACTGAATAATTGTTCTGTGGTCTTTGTAGCTATGCGTTTCAAAGATTCATTATCCTCATTTGCACACAAGTGACCACTGTGATATTTGCTTTGACAAACAGTGATAGATACTGAATACTTTCACTTGGGGGGTGGTTGATGGGAATTCTACAAGAAGCTTTCCAACTAATTCTGTGTGGTGTATTCTTACACATGTGCTGGGAAAAATTACAAAGACAATAGGAAAAATAACAACTGTACAGATAATGAATATTTATGCTGCTTGAACAAGGAAGTCTTGTGTTCAATAATAGTATGATGCTCAGAGACAAGGGAGACCAAAATGTTTTGATGGTTTCATGTAGCAATGGTCATGCATGACATCAATAATCAAGGACCGATTGTGATACAAATGAGATGAGTACGAGTGTGTGCCTGGGTTACGATAGGTATCCAGTTTTCAGAATAGGTGATTATGGAAGTCATGCTGATCACATGCCACCATCTTAGAGCGTTATGCTATGATCATAAAGAGTTAACTTTGTGACAAGCAACATATGTTGAACTTTGAACAGTGCAACATTGATTGTTAGGGTATGTGCACACATAGTTTTTAGTCTCTGCGGATTTTGTAGAGAAAACCGCAGGAAATCCGCAGGACAAAGTGCTGCTGTTTTTCTGCGGTTTATCTGCGGATTATCTGCGGTTTTGCCCTGCGGTTTTACACCTCATAATGGATGAGGTGTAAAACCGCAGCGTTTCTGCACCAAACAATTGACATGCTGCGGATTGTAAACCGCAGCAAAACCGCGCGGAAAAAAACGCAGCATGTGCACAGCTTTTTTTGATTTCCATAGGAAATAAAGGTACTGTACAACGCAGCAGAATCTGCTGCGTTTCTGCAGAGCCAAAAACGCTGCGGAAACGCAGCAGAAACCGCAAAGTGTGCACATACCCTTAGAGGTAAACAGATCTTGGGTTGTAATTAGTAGCAAACAACCTTCAAGCATTGTGCTATTGCTAAGAGACATGCCAATGGCAAACAGATATTGGGATGGTGCAAACAAACTTTAAGATTGTAGTAGTCTATAACAAACAGACCTTGAAGTCTTGTGCTGTTATCAAGACAACAACCAACTGTGCAATTTCAAGATTCTGATGATTCAGCCTAAACATACTGCACAGTTGTAATAGGGGAGGATCTGGAAGTTGTGTATAAAAAGGTGGACCCTGTGTGAGTGAGATAGGGACATTCTCCAGAAGGTATCGTGGGTGCACGGTTTCTGTGATGACAAGACCAGAGTATTTCCTTCTCGCTGACACTGTGGTCCCTCCAGTGGAGAAGTGATGTTACAATACTTGGTAATGTATAGTATTGATGTTTATTTCTCTATGTACTATAATTTATATTAATTGTATGATTCACATGAAATTAATTAACAAAACAGGGTAATATTATATCTGCCATTCCATTAATTTGGTGTTTTATCATTTAAATTAATCATTGTATAATAAAATTGTGTCATATCCAAGTGGTGACTTCTTTAAAGCCGTATCCGAACCTTATTGCTAAACACTTGGCAATACACAGATCTGGCAACTTTTCTGGCCACAGATTCCTCTCTTCCAAAGGCAAGGTCTTCAGTAGGTCAATCACTACCTGGTTCATCTCTTCACACATGCCATTGGTCTGTGGATGGTATGGTGTTGTCCGGATCTTCTTACAACCATACAAGTTACAGAATTCCTGGAACACTTCTGCCTCAAAAGCGGGATCTTTATCTGTAAGCACTCGCTCAGGATATCCATGTGGTCTACAGAAGTGCTGTTGAAAGGCTCTGGCTGCTGTTCTGGCTGTTTGATCTTTGACAGGCACAACTACCAGGAATCTGGAGTAGTGGTCCACGATGGTAAGAGCATAGATATAGCCCGACCGGCTTGGGACCAACTTCACATGTTCCAGCATAATCAACTCGAGTGGCTGCTTGGTCACTATTGTCTGCAGAGGAGCTCTCTGGCTGTTTCGATCCTTTCTGCACAGGTTACATTGTCCACACTCCCGGCACCACTTTTCAATGGCTTTCCTCATACCAGCCCAGTAGAATCTCTCCCGGAGCAATGCTTCCAACTTCTTCCATCCGAAGTGTCCAGCTCCATTGTGGTATGCTTCCAAGACCATTGGTGCCTCTCTCTTTGGGACTACTTCCTGCCAGACCAGCTCATGAGTGCGGGCATTGATACTCCTCTGACACAGCTTTCCTTCATAAATGAACAGCCGACCTATTTCCTTCCACAACTGCTGGGTTTCTTCAGGAGCATTCAACTCTGGGCATGAGTCAGCTTGTGACAGTAGCTCCTTCACCAGGCGGACTGCGGGGTCATTATCCTGAGTTTCTGCCCAGTCATGATGGGGCAATGGATTTAGGGTGACCTCTTTCAAGCCAGACCTTCTGTTTCTCACTCCTTGGGCACGTTGGGCAGCATTGGCCGGTGGAAGGGAGGTAACTCTACTTGTTCCAGAGCCTCTTCTCCTGCATCTGGCAGATTAGGCATTCTGGACAGCGCATCAGCATTGGCATTCTTGTGCCCTGCTCGGTACTTGATGGTAAACTCATAGTTAGACAGCCGAGCCATCCATCGCTGCTCCAGTGCACCTAGCTTTGCAGTGTCCAAGTGAGTCAACGGGTTGTTGTCCGTGAAGATGGTAAACTTGGCTGAAGCTAGGTAATTCTTGAATCTTTCAGTCACAGCCCAGACTATGGCGAGGAACTCCAGCTTGAAGGAACTGTAGTTGTCTGGGTTCCTTTCAGTGGGACGAAGCTTCCTGCTGGCGTAGGAGATCACTCTTTCTTTGACATTCTGTACCTGTGACAGTAGTGCTCCCAGTGACACATAGCTGGCATCAGTATACAACACAAAGGGCTGGTCATAATCTGGGTAGGCCAGTACTTCATCTCCTGTGAGAGCCATCTTCAGTCGGGTGAAGGACCTCTCCAACTCCTCAGTCCATTCAAATGTGGAAATCTGTTTGGCTTTCTTGGACTGCCCCACCAGAAGATTTTGCATAGGAGTGGCTATTTCAGTGAAGCCTTTGATGAACCTTCGGTAGTAGCCTACCAACCCGAGGAATTGGCGTACTTCATGGAGGTTGCTGGGCTTCGGCCAGTCCCGGATGACTGTGACTTTGTCAGGATCTGGTGCCACACCTTCTGCACTCACTACATGACCGAGGTACTGTACCATGGGCTTCAGGAGGTGGCATTTGGAAGTCTTCACATTCAG